>NC_072416.2:9926666-10235833 GCF_028858775.2 Pan troglodytes
ATTATTCTGCACTGAGTTATGTAATGATTTGATCGTGTTGAGGAGTAATTCACCTTTGTTCCCACCTATGTTAAGACTGATTACAAATCCTCATAAAATACTCATTATGCTACCAAAAATATTCTTAAGGATAGTCTGTTAGAAAGGAGGTAATGCTGCTGCTCAGAAGTGTGGGCTTCTGTCTAATTATGTGTAAATTATCTGAGTGGAATCTCAAATGTTTAGTGATAAACAGTTTGATGCGTCCCAGCAAAGTGTCTAGTTTGTGAGGCAATATAATCAAAAGCAGCTTATGTGCAGCAAATCGTAGATGGTATAACTTTGCGTCTTTTTCAAGTTATTTTTACTGAAAGAAATGAGAATTTGTCTGCAGCCCTTTAAGAATAGCAAACGTTGTATTCTGCATTTTTTAAAGAAAGATAATTGATCCTTTGACTATACTGCTGTTCTGTTCTCAGAAGAAACATTAAAAAGTTGGATTTCTTAAGAAATGCAATTAACCGACTTTTATTTAATGATTTTTTTTCATGTTATTCATCCTGGAGGAATGGTTTCTGTTGGTTATTAACAAAGATGAGGATGGATTTTCAGAAGCAAAATATCATGATATTCTACTGCAATGCATCTGTGGTTACTCAGGGAAGATCCAATGTGGTTTGTATGTAGATATCTCCTTCTTTAGAAAACCTTTCCTGAATTGCCTGCCTCCATCTCCCACCCATCTCCGGGTGGAATGTTGTACATTCTCTGTGCCACCAGAAGAAAGCTATTCTAATAATCAAAGCGAATAGGACACCATTTAATTGGGATGAAGCCACAATTGTTAGTGTAGCTAGTGGTAATTGAACCTAGATGTTCATAATCTAGGATCCTAAACTAGATGTTCTGATAATCTAGATGTTCATAAAATACAGGTATTTAAGTCTGAAAGCTCATTACTTCTTAGTCTCAGTGGTAGGGTTCCTTAAAGGCCCGAGAAGCTTGAGAGAAGTCTACCAGGGCGGATACCCATCCAAAAATCAAAGCCAAGGACTTCTATAGGCAAAGAATGGTCAAGATATTTATTCAGCATAGCATGAGGAAGTTTAGTCCAGTATAGAAAACATAGGAATATCAGTTAAAATGAAATTAGCATACTAGTTAACATAAGAATTCCCACCTCAGTGTTTGAGAACACTTTGCAGCTCTTCTAGAGACATTCTTATTACAGAAGAAGATGACTAACTGAGAAGAAAAAGGGTATGAAAGTCTAGCAGGAGAAAATGATTAGCAAAAAAAAAAAAGGTACTAAGACATTAATATTTTATTGAAAAGAGGCAAGAATTCTATGTCAGTTCCTTATTGGTGGTCAATGCAGAATAATGCTAGCATTACCTGTCATTCAGTTGATTCCGTAGGCGGCTAAATTGGTTGCTTAATGAATCCATAGTGGTATTTGGCTCCGCTTGGTTTCCAACATTGTAAGGTAAATTCTGTGCATGTGGTTTTCAGTTGGAAATGGTTGATATGGTTATACTTGGTGTATGCATTCAACAAATTGCCCAGTTGCAAATGTGTGCCTATTCACAAACCCCTTGATTGAATTGCAAGTATACCAGCTAATTAGACATGTGTTCCGTAATGCTTAAAGAGAGATCAAACCTCCTTTAGTGTCTCTAGATGGTGAAGTCTTAAATTTACCCAAGATCAAAATATCTACATAAAGATTCCTATGTATATCTGGCATTTGCAAGCCAGAGGGTGTTGGACATTTTGAAGGCCAACCATTTAGATGATTGACTAAATATATTTACTTTCATCATACAGATCTGTCCAATATTACCAGCATATCCTTTTAAGAAAGTGTATTCATCCTTTTAGAGTTCATTAAAATTTATCATGTCTGTGGGATGCATTTATTTCATATTGACTTCTGTTTGTATCCTTTCCTATCCTACATTCTCTATAACCAGTCTTTTTGCAAGTCTGCAATTCATATCAAAAAGTCTGAAGGAATTTTATTTTTATTTCCTTTTCAGTGAAAACATATTACAAATTGCCAACTCATGATGTATTCACTTTGAACTTAAAATATCATTTGTTTAAAAAATGCAATAAAACCTGAAATGTACACTGATATTCATTCTGAAGATTAAAGCTGCCAATGAATTATGGAGCTGGGCCAAGGCTGTCTTGTTCTCAGCCTAAATTTATCTTGTCGAAAGGGAATTATTCTGACCGGGGCTACAGAGTGAAGATAGTTAAAATTTGATTGTTCGATTGCTTTCTTCTGGCTTTTTTTTCCTTCTTAAAAAAAATATTTGATTATATTTCTCTTAGGAGCTGGATTTTAAAATCTAAAAACTGATGACGGATGGATAAAAAGTCCTATTTTATCTGATTCTAAAAGTGACGTAGGTTTCTGGAGACTTTTTTTTTTTAATGTACATTTTTTCTTTCCTTTTCTTTCTTTCTTTTTTTTAAAACATGGATCTTTGGCCTTCGGGGACCCCATGCTGAGTGCCTACCCTCTCTGACTTACACAGAGGAAGCTTCAGTGTAATAGAAATAAATGCTGCATTTTCTGTGTTTATAACATGTCACTTGGGCAAAGTTGTACAGTGTCTCTTTGGTAAAGCTGAAATGCGGATTTCTCAGAAATGTCTTGTTTTCAGTTAATGATATTTTCTGCTTTTCACCAGGTGGTCTCTTTGGGGCTTTGCTCTTGAATTCATTTCTCTGTGCGTAAGCCAGGCTTTCTGTTACTCGTTTATTCAGCCGGCATTTACTGAGTCCTCACCACACTCAGGCCTGAGCGCAGCGTCCAGGTTGCAGTGGCCACGGAAACCAGCCCTGTCCTATTGGTGCTCGCTGGCTTTGGGGTAAAGTGACAGGCTGCTACTATATTATAGCCAGGGCCACTTTAGACATCAAAATAAAATGTTCTGGGAATAGAGAGGAGGGATGGCCTGGCATGGAGGTGAGCTGGGGGAATCAGGCTATCTGTGGTCGCATCATTCTATGAACTGGCAGACCAGGCATAATGTGCGATGTAAGCTCGCCCTGGTGTTGCCTGACCTGAATGAGTGCTTCTCTGGAAAGAGCTCAGAGTTCCTCTTTCTCTTATGTGAAATCCCACAAGGAAAGGCACCTTCCAGAAATGGCCAAGCTTTCTATCCCTAAAGAGCCAGCCCTCAAGGACTCATGAAGGCTGAAAGGGAAATTGATCATTGGCTCATTGTGGTCCTGATCAGGTATGACCTTTGAGAAACCAGTGGGCCTGGTAAAAATATGGCAGCCAAGTTGGCCATATCAGCAGATGTTGCATTTGCTCACTCCATGGCCAGCGCCACATCAACTACTCTGAAGGTGTTTGGTTCCCTTTGCGATTGGATCTGTATTCAAAACAGATTGTGCCTGCTATGGAAAGAGAGCCAGCTTCTGAATCCTGGCTGAGTTTGACTTCATTGACCACAGAGTCTTGGTTCTTTGCAAACGCAAAGGAAAACACGATGTACACCTTGACTGAATTCAGCTGTTTTCCTCATCCATTCAGCCTTGACTTCACTGCAAAATGAGCAAACTTGTGTTTCAGAGGACTTAGGTCACTTCCCCAGCTTCACTTAGATCTGGGTGTTCCGCCTTCCAGAATAGAGTCCTTCTTCTCCCTCCATAGACCCTAAGACTATTAAGAGTAGGTCATCCCCAACCTGTTGGTTAAGAAAGACATGCACAGTATCTGCAAAATGTCCAAGGGATCCCCAGGATCACCTCACCTTTGTCCAAAGAGAATAATAAGGTGTTGGTAGATAAGAGGGAGGCCCATGTGCCTCTGCCATTAGGTCCTGTGACAGGGAGTCCACATGGAGACCATCATGTGATAAAGGCCACTATGGCTGTAGTCCAGGGACAAGCTTGAGTGACATCTCAGTGGGGCAGCTACCTTTGGAGAGCTCCCCACATAAGGACAGAGTAGCTGGGGCAGTCAACTGGCATCCTAGAACATATTTCTCAAGAGGGGCCCTGCTGACGTTTTGGACCAGATTGATAGTTCATTGATATGAGTTTTATCCATTGTAGGATGTTTGGCAAAATCCCTGGCCTCTCCCCACGAGACACCAGTAACACCCTTTCCTCTGGGAGTCAAAACATTGTCCAGTATCCCCTGGGGTCCAAAATCGCCCCCTGCTTGAGAATCGCTATCGTATGGCCATATTTGTACTCACTAAAGAAAGAGTACATAATGGCAGCTACTCTGGGCCTCTTGAATCAATTGCATGTGATTCCTTCCGTCCCTCCCTCCCTCCCTCCTTCCTTCCTTCCTTTTGAGACAGAGTGAGTCTCCTTCACCCAGGCTGAAGTGCAGTGGCACAATCTTGGCTCACTGCAACCTCCGCCTCCTGGGTTCAATCAATTCTCCCGCCTCAGCCTCCTGAATAGCTGGGATTACAGGTGTGTGCCACCACACCTGGCTAATTTTTATGTTTTACTAGAGATGGGGCTTCACTGTGTTGGCCAAGCTGGTCTCAAACTCCTGACCTTAAGTGATCTGCTTGTCCCAGCCTCCCACAGTGTTGGGACTACAGGCATGAGCCACCGTGCCCAGTGCAATTGCATGTGTATTTAATGAGCTTCTGCTTGGGGGGTAGTTTAGCATACACTTGGAGGCAGATGGGCTACTTCTCTTATTGTGTGAGAGCCAGGTGACTTTGTGCAAAACACTTGCCTGCTTTGTACTTTAGTCCTCTCTTCTGTGAAACACAGATAGTTCTAACACTGTATATCTCTCCCAAGTTAGTAGTGAAAAAGGATTGCACACATACACACACAAAGAGACCATTATGTAAGTGTTAACTACTATTCTTATTAGCATTGTCTGGGCACAATATCTGGTGTTGGAAGACAGAGAAAATACACAGCATGTTCTTTTCTTCGTGGGGTTTCTAGTCTAGATGAGAAGACAGTGTCCAGACACTGAGAGCAATATGCAAATCAGTCATCATAAACTGAGTGACTGTCAGGACAGAGTCTATTGAGGGAAACGTGGGTTATTTATAGTTTGCTTGAGTTTGAATCCAGGAGACAATCTTGACCTCCTCTCTGCAGACCAAAACAATCTTTCTTTCTCTCTTTTCCTCCCTGCCTTCCTTTCTTTTCTTTTCCTTTTATTTTTATTTTCTTTTCCTAGAAAAGGTCTTACTCTGTCACCCAGGATGGACAGGAGGTCAGTGGCACAATTACAGCTCACTGCAACCTCTACCTCCTGGGCTCCAGCAATCCTCCCACCTCAGCGTCCGGAGTAGCTGGGACCACAGGCACGTGCCATCACGCCTGGCAATTTTTTTTGTATTTTTTGTAGAGACAGGGTTTCTCTTTGTTGCCCAAGCTCAACTCCTGAGCTCAGGTGATCCACCCACTTCAGCCTCCCAAAGTGCTGGGATTACAGGTGTGAGCCGCCGCACCCGGCCGACTAAAGCCATGTCTGAAAAGGGAGGACAGAATCCACCACTCACCGCCCCAAACCCATTTTCTTTCCAGCATTTGCTCAGACTAACAGTCAGAGGAACAAGTAAATGGCATTTGCAAAGGGGATTTCATTTATTCCTGGATGCCACAGATACTTGTTCACCCCCAACTCATTGCAAGGCACAGGGTCTTAGGAATTCTTTAATTGTAAGGAACAGAAACTCACCCTGTATGAAGATATCTCATTATAAGAATCAAAAGATATTTCACAAAACTCAGTTGCATGAAATATGGGGAAATACATGGATATTAGAAGTTATCAGGCGGATTTTCTGCTGCCTTTTGCTCTTGCACCCTCTCCCTGGAGCCTTCTGCTCTCTGTTCTCTGGTTGATTAAGCTTTTTTTTTTTTTTTTCCTGTTATCGTTCTTTTAAAAAATTTTTCCATAGGTTATTGGGGGAACAGGTGGTGTTTGATTACATAAGTTCTTCAGTGGTGATTTGTGAGATTTGGGTGCACCCACCACCTGAGCAGTATACACTGCACCCAGTTTGTAGGCTTTTACCCCTCACCTCCTTCCCACCCTTTCTCCCTGAGTCCCCAAAGTCCACTGTGTCATTCTTATGCCTTTGCATTCTCATAGCTTAGTTCCCACTTATGAGTGAGAACATACGATGTTTGGTTTTCCATTCCTGAGTTACATCACTTAGAATAATAGTCTCCAGTCGCATCCAGGTTGCTGCAAATGCCATTAATTCATTACTTTTTTATGGTTGAGTAGTCCATCGTGTGTGTGTGTGTTTCTGTATCTGTGTGTGTGTATCTCACAGTTTCTTCGATGCACTCATTGGTTCATGGGCATTTGGGTTGGTTCCACATTTTTGCAATTGTGAATTGTGCTGCTATAAATATGCGTGTGCAGGTATCTTTTTTGTATAATGACTTCTTTTCCTCTGGGTAGATACCCAGTAGTGGGATTGTTGGATCAAATGGTAGTTCTACATTTAGGTCTTTAAGGAATCTCCACATGGTTTTCCATAGCGGTGGGTTAAGCATTTTGACTTTGTGTGCCTCTCTTTGCTTGTATCTCTCTGTTCGTTCATCCCCTAGTGCTTGGTCCAGCTTTCAGTTTTCCATGGCCTTCCTGCCTGGTCCCCCGATCTGCCTCTGCAGTCTCTATACTCCAATCCAGCATTCCTGAGAGGGAGAAGATCTCATTGAACCAACATGGATCAGTGTCCACCATGAGTTCCCACAGATGGAAAGATTTAGGGGAGGTCACTAGGTAGATGATGGTGCCTCTTCCGTGGTGGAAGGGAGTATGAATTTGCTAAGAAAATGGTATGGGTGGAGGAAAATGGTTGGCACTTCCATAACACCTCCCCTCTGTTTTGGCCAGGGAAACACCCTTGACATTCTGTATCTTCATCCTCTAGATCGCCTCTCCCTAAACACCACTCAGCCTCACCCTCCACAGAAGCTGTATCCTTACTCAGTTTTCTTTAATTGGCATCTTCTAAAATAAGACTCTCATATTGTTGCTTCTTAGGGTCATCCAGAGCTTGCCAGAAGTGAGAAAGGATCTCTTCTGGACTTGATCTAGATCATGTCATCAGATCATTGCATCAAAGTCAGGTTTACTGAGGCATAATTTACACACGGTAAAATGTACTCATTTTAGCACACAGTTCTTCAAGTTTCAGTAAGTGCATACAGTGATGTAATAACCACCAGTGTCTGCATGATTTGGAGCATATTCGTCATTCCAAAAACTTTCCTAGGGCCTGGTTATAGTTAGTCCCTAGCTCTAGATCCTGGGAATTGGCAGTCTCTTTTCTGTCTCTACAGTGTTGGTGTCTCCAGAATGTCCTACAAATGGAATCAGAAGTACGTAGCCTTTAGGCCTGACTATCTCTATGTAATGGATTTGAGATTCATCCAGGTAGTTGTATCTATCAACAGTTCCTTCTTCCCTTTTATTGCTGAGTAGCATTCTGTGGTACAGATGCACTATAGTTTATTCACTAGTTGAAGGCCGGTTGTGTTGTTTCCAGTTTTTGCTGATTATGAAACAGTTGCTGTAAGGATTTATGTACAGGTAATTCTGTATAGCAATTCTTAGTTCTCCTGGGTAAATTCCTAGGAGTGGTGTTGCTGGATTGTGAAGTATGTTTATGTTTAACTTTATTCATTCATTTAAGATATAGACTCCTGCTCTGTATCCCAGGCTGTAGTACAGTGGCACTATCACAGCTCACTGCAGCCTTGAAATCTTGGGCACAAGCAGTCCTCCCACCTCAGCCTCCTGAGTAGCCGGGACCACAGGCACTCACCACCACGCCTGGTTAATTTTTTAACTTCTTGTAGAGATGAGGTCCTGCTATATTGTCCAGATTGATCTCGATCTCCTGGCCTCAAGCAGTCCTCCCACCTTAGCCTCCCACAGTGCTAGGATGACAGGCATAAGCCACCACTCCTGGCCCTTTTTAACTTCATAAAGATGTTTTTTAAGAGAGGCAGAGGACAGAGTGGTAGTTTCGGTGTTTAATCCTGGATCTGATACTTCCTAGCTCTGCGACCTCACGGTTTATCTGTGCCTTACTGGATTGCAGCAGAATTAATGGCAAAATAATAACTCTGCACAAGTTCAGGGCAGTCACTGGCTGAGTGTTAGAGCTTTAAGATGGCCCCTCATCTTTTGGCCACTGCCTTCTTGTACTGGATGTTCCTTCTTTATTGCCTGAGCATGCACACTCTTTCTTACATCCCTGCCACACACTGTTTCCTTTTCTGGAACATTTTCCCACCCACCTTTCTCCTCGCCAACGCCTCATCCCTCCATTGCCCAATGGAATGCCGCCTCTTCAGAAAAGCCTTCCCTCACCCTCAGTCTCAATCCAGCCCTTTGCTATCTATAGATTCCTTACTTTTTTTTTTTTTTTTTTTTTTTAGCAACCTGTTCTTTTCCTTTATAGCATTTACCACAATGGGCCTCAGAAAATTAACTGTATAATTTGATTTTTAATTGGAATTTTTATTGAGATAATTGCAGATTCACATGCAGCTGTAAGGAATAATACAGAGAGTTCCAATGTACCCTTTACACAGTTTTCCCCAATGGTAACATTTGGCAAAATTAAAGTACAGTGATCACATCTAGGATATTGATGTTGGTACAACCCACTGATTTTATTCAAATTTCCCCAATGTTACTTGCATTAATTGTGTGTGTGTACGTGTGTGTGTGTGTGTGTGTGTGTTTGCAGTGGTGGTAGTTTTATCTGGTTTTGTAGAATTTTACCGCACATGTAGGTCTGTGCATCCAACACCACAGTCAGGATAACAAACATTTCCATCACCACTGGATCCCTTCTGTTTTTCTTTTTACAACCACCCCCGCCCCCTCTCCCAATTCCTAATTTCTAGCAAACACTAATTTTCTCTCTATTTATAAGCTTGGACATTTCAAGAAATGGACCCATACAGTACCTGACTTTTAGGCATTGACATTTTTTGATCAACATAATTCCCTGGAGACTCATTGAAACTGCTGTGTGTATAAATAACTTATTCCTTTTCATTGCTGTGTAGTATTCCATGGTATGGATGTACCACAGTTTGTTTAACCATTCATCTATTGATGGACATCTGGACTAACTCCTGGTTTTAGCTCTTATAAATAAAACTGTTACAAATCTTCAAGTGCAGGGTTTTGTGTGAACACAAGATTCCATTTCTCTGAGATAAGGGCTCAAGAAAGAACATGCTGGGACATGAGTTTTAAGAGAAACTGATTGATTTTTAAACTGAGTCTCTGCTGATAGACTCTAAGTTCCATCCGGGTAAGTAGACTGAGTTTTGTTTGTTTGTCTGCTTGTTTGTATCTTTAATCAGCATACTGGGAATACTGTAGAATTCTTAGAACATAATTTACCACTCTATAAATATTTATAGATGATTTAAATAAGGAACGAATGAGTGAATGCATGAATACCAATGCTGGCATAGGGATTAAATGAAATAATGTATGTAAATCATGTTCAGAATGTCTAGCATGGAGTAAGCTCTAATAGGTAAACACTTGTAGCACAATCGCCATTGTAAGATATGATTTTGGTTGAGGGTGACATGAGGAAATTTCATATCCTTCCACCTTCAGCATCATACAAACATCACGTGGCTTTGCAGGATCCCAAGGGTCTAGGTTCTTGCCACTTTATTTCTTTAAATAAAATCCTATCTTGTGAAAATGCTCAGAAGTGTCAGAGTGGGAATTTGGGTTTCATACTTTGATACTTTCTTTTTTTTTTTTTTTTTTTTTGAGATGGAGTCTTGCTCTGTCACCTAGGCTGGAGTACAGTGATGCCATCTCAGCTCACTGCAGCCTCCCCTGCCAGGTTCAAGCAACTTTCCCTGCCTCAGCCTCCTGAATAGCTGGAATTTCAGGAGCACACCACCAGGCTTGGCTAATTTTTTTTTTTTTTTTTTTTTTTTTTTTTTTGAGACAGAGTCTTACTCTGTCACCCAGGATGGAGTGCAGTGGCGTGATCTCGGGTCACTGCAAGCTCCGCCTCCTGGGTACCCACCATTCTCCCGCCTCAGCCTCCCGGGTAGCTGGGACTACAGGTGCCTGCCACCATGCCTGGTTAATTTTGTTTTTGTATTTTTAGTAGAGACAGGGTTTAGCCATGTTGGCCAGGCTGGTCTCAAACTCCTGACCTCAGATGATCCACCCGCCTCAGCCTCCCAGAGTGCTGGGATTACAGGCGTGAGTCACCATGCCTGGCCCTGGGCTTCAAACTTTAAAGAAGATACTGCTTAAATAGGTCAGGGTGAAGCTACATAACCACTTGCCTCATTGAACATGAACGCAGGCAATGCGTGATAGAAGCTGTAGGAGTGTGAGGATGTGTGGCACAAAAGAGGTTAACTTTGTTCCAAGATCATTATGGTCCCAGAGTGTGATATAAATATTGGTGAAGCCAATGGAGTTAGCACAGTACTTAATAGAGAGAGAAGATTAGTGATTCTCATTTGCCCGAGGAAAGTGCAGGTCTTCATAATGTCTTGATCTATGTACAAAGAGCTAGTAAAGACAAGCAGTCCTCATAATAAAAATAGAAATGAGGTTTTCCCGACAAAGATGCCACCAGAATGATGAGCTGTCACACAGGACCTGGAGAGACAAGAAAGAAACTTCTTTGGTGACTATAATTAGGATTCCATGGAGAGCAGCAGTGTGCAGGAACTATGCCAGGGTGCTCTCTTTCTCTTTCTAGAATCACCATCAAACTTGCTCTAAAGGGCCAGGAGAGCGAGTAGGTACAAGCTCATCCTTGGTGGACCAAGCCTGTATTCCCCACAGACCATGGTGAGGCTCTGACCTGGGGTATAATAGGCAAGAAGTGTTTTCAGTCTGTGACTTGGGCTACTTAAATGGAAGAAGATAAAACCTTTTATTTTTCCTTATAATGAAAGTACTTCACGCTCATTATTAAAAACTTGGATTGATTGACAATTTTAAAAAATGATAAAAGTCGCCTCTCAACACCACATTTGGGTGTTTCCTCAAAGCTTTGAAAATATCTATGTAGATCTATATGTTTAGATTTAGAAAGAGATAAATTTAGAAGTGGAGAACACAAATTAGTTTATGATAGATTTTACATATATGGGGTGTTACCCAATAAGTATGGATTTGCATATTACCTTCCCCCACCCATTTCGTGTGCATTTTTCTGCTTCTTAAGCTGTTTTTCCCTCTGTGTATTTTCAAAATACATATAGTTTGTGAGGATGTAGCCCAAATGAAATGAGTGATGTGTGACTGGCTGTTGAACGAAAAATCCAAACCAATCTCGTGTGTATTTGCTGGCTGAGATCTGTTTTCCTCATGTTCTGTAGAAGGGAAGGAGTAACATGGTCTCCTTTAGATGTTGGATCAAGGCCTGAGATTTTTCTACCTTCACCCTGGTTTCCATATAACAGGGAAATCCTAGAGTGGTTTAAGATACCCACAGGCACCCTGGGGAGGCGGCACCTACCTGAACCATAGTTTGTGATCCTGTAGTTCAGTTTAATTTCTGGAGAAAGAATCCACTCTCAGAGAACTCTCACATCAATTGTTCAGCTTTCAGACATTCTACTTGGAAATCCATTTAAGGAATGCATCATACAATAAAGTAGAAGATTCAAGGTGAGAAAATCACACTCACCTGATTTAGGGCCTCAGGGTGTACATTTAAATAAGTTATTTATCTTCCCTCATTCTCAGCTTCCTCACCGGTGAAATGGGAGGAGTCACATCACCTTGCTTATCAGATTTCTGGGAAGATGAAATAAGATAATGAATGTAAAACCCTTGGCATAGTGTCTACACACAGTAAATGCTAAGTAATTCTTAACTGTGCTATTACTGGCCGGAGCGCAGTGGCTCACACCTATAACCCCAGTACTTTGGGAGGCTGAGCTGGGCAGATCACTTGAGGTCAGGAGTTCGAGACCAGCCTGGCCAACATGGTGAAATGCCATCTCTACCAAAAATAGTAAAATTAGCCAGGCATGATGGCACATGCCAATAATCCCGGCTACATTGGAGGCTGAGGCAGGAGAATCACTTGAACCCAGGGGATGGAGGTTACAGTGAGCTGAGAGGGCACCACTGCACTCCAGCCTGCGTGATAAAGCAAGGCTCCATCTCAAAAACGTTGTTGTTACTTTTTACAGTATTTCTTGGACTTGTGTGTGCTTCTTGATAGGACATTGGCTATGCAGGGGAACAACATTGGAATCGTTTGGCTGGTGAGAGGCAGGGGTTGGAGAAGAGAGAGTCACAGCCTGCTGAGAATCTGAGTGATATTAGAGGAAGTATGGGCGCCCTGGAGGTTAGTGTTTTCACTAAAAAGATCATAAATTATTAACATCTCACAGAGTTACCCAGAAGAACACTCATGCCAGATCCTGCCTGCTGTATAAGAGAGCCTCCTTAGAGATGTCTGTGGCTGAGTTACAAAGAAGAAAAAGCAGTCAGGGTGATGATGGGTATTACAATTGCTTCCTTAGTCAAACACTAGAGTTGAGAGAGAAAGCAAGATTGGAAGTAGCAATGGGCTCTCCTTAGAAAGATTAAAGAGATGGCTCCCTTTGTTTCTAGCCTAAGAGAACAGAGCTGGCTGTCTTTCCCACAAAGGTCAATGTACATTGCCTTACTTTTGTGTTTACAATCAACAGTAGCCAGATTATCATTACCGATACCAACATTACCACCACCATTATCGTCATCACCATCACCGTCATCATTACCGTCATCATCAACAAGACCATCACTGTCACCACCATTATGATTATCATCATTATCATCATCGTTATTACAGTCACCTTCATCATCATCTCACCATTATCACCATCAGCATCATTATGATAATCATGATCATCATGATTATCAATGCCATTATTATTACCATCACTTTCATCATAGTCATCACCATCATCATCACCATGATCATCACCATGATCATGATCATCATCAGCATCACCACCCCCACCATCATCATTATCACAATTATCCTTGAAGCTGATATGTATTATGCACTTACTAGGCGCTAAGGGGTTGCACCAAGAAATTTAGTGTATTATTCCATGCTATCAAATATAGTCTTGTGAGATAAAAATATTCGTGCTTGTCTCACTTATAAATAAGGACCCAAGACTCAGGAAGTTTTAAATAACTTGCCAAAAGCCACTCAGCTAGTATGCTGTAGTTCAAAGATTCAGAACCAGGAGGTCTGCCTCGCCAGTCCTTATCATCCATTTCGTTATCAAGAAGGCAGGACAAGGTTAGGATAAACTCTGTGGCCCCAGAATAAGCTCTTTTAATTCTTATTATTTTTCTTCATAGGAGAGTAAACCTATAATCTGTGCTTCCCAGGGTTACATGGCGCACCACTGTTTCTCAAATACATGCATACATTTACACCAGTAGAAACCATTTTAGAAATAAATGTTACAGAAAATTCCATCTATAAGAGAGATAAAAGGAGCGAGATAAAAGGAGCAGGATAAAAGATGCATTTTATGACTTCAAATTTGAAGCATGTATCATAAAGGCAATTAGTGAGAAAATGAGGCTATTTTGATGAACACCAATATTTGAAATTGGGAGTATGGATAGATAATATTGTTTTCAATTAGGCTTATAATCCAATTCATTTCAGTATTTTAATTTGTTGCCTGCTCTTGAGAAGATGCTGGTTCACACACTGATACTGAGATGCAAAAGGTAATTTTTTAACCAGGTGACCTTAAAATATCTCATTAATCTGGAATGTAAGCTCCATGTCCTTTCTTAGTTGACCACTGTATCTCCAAGGCCAGCACCATGCTTCGCACAGACACTATTTTCAAAAGGTAGCTGATGATTGAATAAATGAATTAACCAACTAGTAAATTAAATGAATCTCAGAAACATGAAAATGGAAGAGGACTAATATTTTCATTTTCAAATTTTCTCATTCACTCAACTAATATTTAACAAGCATCCACTGCAGTAAGCCAAGTGCTGTTCTAAGGCGGTGAGCATGCAACATTAAGAGGGGAAAAATACCGTTCTCATGGGACATGTGCGTGTCCGTGTGTACAGGACGGGGGCGTGGAAGATAGACAGAAAATAGACAAGGAACTCACCATTAACACTCGCTGTAATGTTTAGAAGCAGACAGCTTATCTAAGCCTTCTCAGTCTCAGCATGCTTGTGGGTAATGTAGTATTATCGGTATGTACCCAGCAATACCCCTGTGAAGAATAAACAGAAACACACAGAGGTGCTATCATCCTTGCCTCCATCTCAATATTGCAAAACATACAAGAATGCACATTTCATTCTGTGATTATTTATTTAACTAGGCACTGGGCATTCTGGGATTTGTACATTCATATCATTAAAGCAGTTTCAGCCAAAGAGCATATATTTGGAGATGTTTTAACATGCACTGGGCATAAGTGATTATAGCCCTAGGTTCAAGGTGACCAGTATCTGGACAGAGGGAGATATGTAGAAGAAGTACCAGTTACGTTGCAAGGTAAGATGTGCAGAACCAGCTTAAAGCATTCAATACTGTGCCCTAACCAGCTGAAGGGGTCATTGATGCCTTTTGAACAGAAGACTGACATCCTTAGTTTTGGGTATTTAAAATTCCTCTGTGGCACCAATGTGAGGTATGAGTTGGAAAGAGCTGAGACTGAGAGCAAAGGAACTTACCTAAGTATAGCTTTTTCCCCCCTTTTCTAAAAATCTAGGCTAAATAAAATAATGTGATGTGCTAGTATAGCCACAATGGAAAATTAAGACAGCCTTAATAGTTGGGAGATGGAAGAGTTAAAAATGATACAATTTGGGAACCAATTGACTATTCAGAGCAGCAAAGGAAGATGTGAAGGGCAAATGTTGAGCTTTCAAGATTAAGTAAATGGAAGGGAGGTGCTTCCATTAACAAACAGGTAAGTCAATAGAGGAAGAGCAGCATATGCAGATGCGTTTGTTGGGGGAATGTTAAAGTAGCAGCAAGGATAGGACCTTGGCACTGAGACATGCAGGAGGCTGTCTGAAGTTCATGATGATTCCTGAGATGCAGCCTGTGAGGAGAGGTCATGGCTAGGGATGCGATAAGGATTTGTCTGTATTCTGCAAAGAGTCTGATGCAATGGCTTTCAATCATTACTGCAAATCCTTCACAAGTGTGTAAAGAGTATCATAGCCATTACTATATTACTATATATAAAATATATAATGTACTATATAATGTATTATATATAATATATAATGTATTTTATATATTATATATTATGTATATAATATATAATATATTTTATATATAATATAGAATATATGATGTATTATATATAATATGTATTATATATTGTATATATTATATTATGCAATTATAGTATATATATTACATATTGTATATATTATATATAGAATATATGATGTATAATATATAATATATCATGTATTATGTATAATATATAATATATCATGTATTATGTATGATATATAATATATAATGTATTATATATTATATATAATATATGATATATAATGTGTTATATTATATATAATATATGATATATAATAATGTATTATATTATATATAATATATGATATATAATATGTAATGTATTATATATTATATATAAGGTATTATATATAATATATAATATGTAATGTATTATATATAATACATAATATGTAATGTATTATATAATATATAATGTATTATATAATATATAATGTATTGTATTATGTATTATATATAAAATATATATAATACTATATGTATACACACACGCACACACACACAAATATATAACAGAAGTGGGTTGTGCAAGGTGATGACGATTAGGGTATAGGAGGTAAGAGACCTAACAAAGCACAGAGTGATGCCAAGCGAGAGTTTTTTGTCTCTGAGGCATGTAAGAATGCTACAATACATGTGCATTAAAAAGTCCAGCCAGGGACATATATAGTCTTTTTCTTACATGTCACTCTACTGAAATAGTCTTGAATTATTTTATCTGACACCAGGTGAAGGAAATGCTATGTTTTCATTGGTAAGCACAATAGGTCTTCTAATGGAGAGTACAGGTTTGGTTTGGAAAGATGGCTTGATGCAAAGCTGGATAAGAGATGATCCCCTCAAAGACACAGAAACAACTGTTGCCGAGCTTTTAAGGAGCAGGAAACAGAGGATGAAGGGGTGAGGATGCGAATTTGTTCTCTGGCTCTCAAAAAGAAAAGAGGGAAGAGGAAAAGGAAGTAAGGCAGAGAAAGTCTGGAACCAAGACAGTTTAATCAAAGTCGAGGGCACTAGAATAGCCAAATGTCATTTTCAAGGATGTGATACATACCGTTGACCCTCCACGTCCTTGGGTTCTGCATCCATAGATTCAGTCAACTGCAGATCAAAAATATTCAGAAAAAAATTGTGTCTGTGCTAAACATGTGCAGACATTTTTTTCCTTGTCATTATTCCCTAAACAATGCATTGAAACAACTATTTACATGGAATTTGCATTGTATTAGTAAACCTAGAAGATGATTTAAAGTATACAGGAGGATATGTGTAGGTTATAAGCAAATACTACACATCTGTAGATTTTGGTATCCTTGGAAGGTCCTAGAACCAATCACCCATGGATAGTGAACGATGACTCTACCGATCCTTGTCTTGTTTTTAAAATGAGAATCACATCGTCCATTCTCTCTGCCACCATCTTCATGTCTGCTCATACATGCATCATTTAGTGGGTGTATTGCAGAATGGGCTAATTAATTTTATGTGTGGGTCTTTGTAATGGAACCCAGAGACAGGGAATATAAGAACCTGGACTCGCAGGCCAGAAGAGGTTGTGAGAACATGAGCTGCCTGTAATCGTGAATTGCAATTTGGGGACTAAAACTTGGAATCCTAGAGATTGTCTGTTTGCCGAGGTGAGATTTTTGAGAGCCAGGAAGGTTTTCTACCCAATACCCGATACATCCCCAGTGTAATCTTGTAAGTTTTGCAGATAAACCTAGTTTTGTATGATTCCTTACATCGTTCCTAGCTCACCTCCAACAATCATCAGACTTTGAAGGTATGCAATGATGCCAGGGACTAAGAATTCCTGGGGTGTCTTTGACCTGTGTTCCAGGATGAGACCTTGGGAAGGTACAGGTCAAGGTGGATTAATTCAGAGCTGGAGATGTTAGAGGTGAAGTCACTTCTAGTCAGAAATGCTTAAGGACAACTCATCTTTTACTTTAAAGATAAAATTTCTGAGCGTTTCTGGGGTCAAAGAACCTTGCAGCCAAGCTCATGAAAGAGGAAAAATAGAATCTTCTGCAGGCTTTGTTTGCCTTCAGGTTTGCTTGAGTTTAATCCAGAAGTCGAAACACAGAGAGTGGGTGGGGTGGAGGGTTCCCAAAGTAGACCTTCCCACCCACTTGTTCATTAGGAGAAATCACCACTTAGCTGTTTTTGTCTCTGCCGCCTACCCTTCCTTGTCCCACGCACTTACATTCAGTCCTGTGCACTGGAAACAGACTCCCACCCTCTCAAGCGCCAAACGCTGCACCTTCTCTTTGCATCACCTCCTGGAATTGATTGTTTCAGGAAAGCTGCTGTAGGAACTGAAGTTATTTGCTTGCTCTGGGTACCTTTTAATTTGGGGTTCTACCTGGTGTGTCTCGGGTCTCTTTTGACATATGTCGGTTGGCTGCTCTGATAGAACATTGTCTCCAGAAATTGTCACTTTTGCCAGAAATGATGATAGCAAAGTGTTGGCAAGAAAAAAAAAAAGACTGAAGCAGAATCTTTTCTTTTGAAAAGCTTAGGGCAAGCTGTGGATAGGGTGGGACTTACCCCTGCTGTAATTGAGTAAGGACAAGAAAGCTAGGAAAATTTCATGTGATAAAATTAGGTGGCTGGGGTCAGTGATATATTCCTGGAAAAAGAAAGCTTGAAGATAAATTGGCATAGAGTAGCTCTTCACAAAAGTGCTTACTAGGTTTAGATATTGTAAAAAATGATGAATATGATGATGATGATGACAAGGGTGATTTTGTAAGCAGCATCTCTACTGCTGTTTGTATTGCATGGTTAAAAAGGATACTTTCTCATTTTGTTCAACAGACCAGAAAACCCTGTTTTCCATCTCTTATTAGAAGGATAAGATAGATACTTCTTGTGCCCTCAGTTTCTTCTTATGTAAATTGGAACTATAAAAATAATCTACCTTGCAGGATTTTGTGAAGATCAGAGAAAAATTAATTACCATCTGTCCAGAAGTAATTTTCTAACATGTATTACCCTTGTCAGTCTTCACAAAATAGTGAAGGACTTGACCTGATGTTGTGTGAGATACAGTTGGTGAAGAATTTAGTTGACAAGGGCTAATGTGTAAGCTGGCATTCATTTGATTCATTAGCAAGGTTAAATAAATTGTGTACTCAGAAGACCAGGGCAGAAAGGTGATGTGTATGATGTCTATACATTTTTGTATAGTGCCATGTCATTTAAAAAAACTTTTCAAAAAGAAAATTGTATCTGAAGTTAGTCCTTCCATAAATGTATTGACTTTGTTGGTCTCGTTTGTGTAATTTTTTTGCAAAGAAGGAGGAATGATGGTTTCATCAACTGGTCAGGGGCTGAAAATAAAAATACCTCATAATAATAGTTTCTATATATTGAGTGGTTGCTAGATAATGGGCACCATTTTTATGAGTTATATATATTACATGATTTTATCTTTCAACAACTTAGGAAGGAATAGTATCATTATTCTCCTTAGAGAGAATGAAACTGAGGTTTTAAGAACTTGTATGTCAGTAGACATATAATAGCAGCTGCAAAGGTATGATCCAGAGATAGATCTTCAGACCAAGCAGCAAGACTCCAAAAGGTGTACTGCTCACTACAGGTGTACTCAGGGGAGTACACCTTTTGGAGTCTCGCTGTTTGTGTTTGAGGCATACCCTCATATGAACCAGAAAGAGTTCCCAAATACCCCATCACAACTCCATATTTCAGGTGGTCTTGAACGAGCAGGGCTGAGTCATTGAGGAACAAGAATAAACTCTGGTGATCCAACAAATTCAATTCGTATGACCTTTATTAAGCCTCTCCTAAGTGAAAGGCATGCTGCTCTGTGGTTCAGGGAACTCAGAAATGAGAAGGGTGTTTGGTTTGGTTTGCTGCAGTGAACCTGTGGGGGTAAAGAGAATAGTTATTCAAGCCCAAAGAGTGTAACTATTAATTGTTTTTTAGTCTCCTCGTGATAGCTAACAAGTATTGTTGATACTTGTTGTGCCAGTGCCTATGCTGAGAAGCACTTTACATTCATTATCTCGGTGGTTCCCAAATGCCGATCCACAGACTGATTGGATTCTGTAATGACATTTTCAACAGACTGCAGCTAAATGAGAAAATTAAGGGCAATTTAGTGAAAATTTTAATAGACTTAAATTTAATCAATTTGAAGGGCTGTCCTTTATTTTCAGATTATGTCCTTCTTTTTTTTTTTTGCATTTTCGTGTAAAATGCTGTTTCTTTTATTAAATGCTTATGATAGTAGACAGTGTGTGTGAGTTTATGTGTGTATGTATGAATGTACTACCTTGGCAAGAAATTTAAAAGCTGTTAATTTTCATGCAATCTCTTTACCATTTTTAAACTTTTCTTGGAACTGTCCATGTAATTGAGGGCTAGGGGATAAGAAGTCTGAGAATCATTATAGTTCTGTAAGGGTGCTACCATTGGCCCCATTTTACAGATGAAAAAAACTAAGGCTCGGAATGGTTAGCTCACACGCTCATGTTCACGATAGCTTGCAAGTAGCAGAGCTTGAATTTAAACCAGTTTGTGTGTTTCTGTAGATGCAGAACACCTGCATGATGGGCATATGGCTGCTTTTGCTGCGATGAATAGGCTCCCTAGCCTGTCCCTGGCCATGGATGTGGGCCATGCAACCGTTTTCAGAGTCCCGGGACTCTTTGGGCCTTTCTTTGGGGTGCAGACTGAAATCCACAATAGCTTTAGACATTCATGGTGTTTCCTAGGAGCTAGTTTCCAGCAGTTCTGTTCCTCTACTTGCAGGAATACAGAAGTTAAGAAGAGCCTAGCTTTGTGTCCCTTCCCTCTGCCCCTGAGTCCTGTGTTTCTGCTCACCCTCAAAAATGTGAGCAGTATAGGTATGTGTAAAGGTATACCTGCTGAGTGGCTTACAGCAGAACCTCATGTTAGGGGAAGAACTGGGTTGAAAGATCCCGTTTTCCAAGCTTGCACTCCATGGGAGCCATAGTCAGTAGCCAGTGAGACGACAGGAGGAGAGACAAGGCTCAAGGGTCAAGGGAGAAGACACTGTCTGTACCTCCTGAGCTTTCTCTTCATTGTGCCTGCAGGGAAGAGGGAAGGCATTTTGGGCCATGGCTTGTAGGAACAAAACAGGACAAACTTATTTTCCACATATTCCTGCTTTATATGTGAGGCTTGGTGTAAAGACAAACTACCCCACCCTGTGAGATGGGTAATTGAGAATCAGACATAACTGGGTTTGTAAATCAGTCGCATCGCTTCTCTTCTCCAGAAACATATGCAGGTTTCCAACCTGGCAATCTGTTTCTCAGCAGCCTTGGCACCTGAGGAAGGGGTAAGATGAGGATCTGGGTATTTTTATTTTGATTTCTGACGAGATAAGGAGAAAACATTGTCCCTAAGAAGTTATGCTGTAAACGGATAAGAGATTCTGGGTTACTGAAATCCTGTATGGATGCTAAGGTGCTATGTAGCTTAGTCCATTCCCTTTTTTGTTGTGGATGTTAATTATCTAGAATATTGCAACTCAGTAGTGGCTTTAAGCAGGTTTTCATGTACTAGCCAGGGGAAGTTACCACCATTAAAAAAAATTATTCTTTAGGAACGTGTAGCCTGGGGTCTTTATTGTAACAGCAGTCATAGTAGTAGTTGTAGTAGCAATGATAATAATGTAACTGTTTCATTTTATTATAAAAGTAATACACAGACACATTCTTATTGTGAAAATCTAAGCAACATAAATCTGTACAGAGTAAAAATTGAAATCCCCCCCAATAGCCCCTCCTCTATTACCCTAGATCTAAAAGCATTTATTGGATTGATTTATATGTTTCCGGGCCCTTTTGTATGCCCTTCACATGACTGCATGTATGCCTATTTGACGCACATGCATATGCACATACTTCTGTGGATGTCTATATGCATCCACACACATATTTTTAAAGAATCGTAGAGTTTTGCTGTTTGTTTTGGTTTGATTTTTCACATGTGAAATTTTATTATGTATATCCTGAAACTTCTTAGAGAATTTTCTTAGAGATTTTTCCAAGGAAAGACACACAGATGCCCCGCGTTCTTTTTAACTGGTGCATTGCATGCATGTCCTATACCTTGTTTTATTTATCCCCTGTTTCCCCTATTGCTGTTTATTATAGTTGACCCTTCAGCAACATGGAGGTTAGAGGCATCAACCCACCACAATGTAGAAAATTTGAGTATAGGTTTTTTTTTTTTTTTTTTGAGATAGACTCACTCTTTTGCCCAGGCTCTGGAGTGCAGTAGCATGATCTCAGCCTACCGCAGCCTCCACCTCCTGGGTTCAAGTGATTCTCATGCGTCTGCCTCCCAAGTAGCTGGGACTACAGATGCGTGCGACTATGCCTGAGGGCTAATTTTTGTATATTTGGTTGAGACAGGGTTTCACCATCTTGGCCAGTCTCATCTTGAACTCCTGTCCTTAAGTGATCCACCCGCCTTGGCCTCCCAAAGTGTGGGGATTACAGGCATGAGCCAACATGCCCAGCCCAAAATTTGTGTATAACTTTTGATTCCCCCGAAACTATGGTTAGCCCACTATCGACTCAAAGCCAACAGTGGATTAAAACCTATTTTGTATGTTATATGCATTATATATGTATTCCTACAATAAACTAAGCTAGGGTAAAGAAAATATTAAGAAAATCATAAGGAAGAGAAAACGTATTTACTATTGATCAAGTAGAAGTGAATCATCATAAATGTCTTCATCTTTGTCATTTTACATGAGGTAGGCTGAGGAGGAGGAGGAGGACGAGGAAGACAAGGGGTTGGTCTTGCTATCTCTGGGTCTCTCAGGTGGCAGAGAATTTCTGCATATGTGGTCCCGTATAGTTCAAATCTGTGTTGTTCACGAGTCAACTGTATTTGCTTTTACAAGCAATGCTGGAGTGAATATCCTGGTTTATGTATCATGTATCTACCTCAAATATTTCAGCAGGACAGATATCTAGAATTAGAATGGTTACTTTGAAAGATGTGCGTATTTTAGATTTTGATAGTGAGCACCAAAATATTAATATCATCTCCAGGACTGTACCAGTTTTGACTCCCACCATCTGTGTTTCAGGTTACCCATTTCTCCACAGTGATGTCAAATCTATATATTATTGGTAGGCATTTTATTCGTTATTTGATTTTATTTGTTAACTGATGTCAGTCTTTTAGGCAAAAGATGGCCGTAAACTGTTCTAAACCACCAATGTAACTTTGAAAAGCTCATTTGTAGTGGGAGCAAGTTGTGAACTGGGTATTGCCTGCACTTGTATTTCTGCTCTTGGAAGCGTGGTTTATTTTTAGTCCTGGACTCACTGACAACCCACACCCAAGCTAGAAAGCTAGAGGAGTTTGAGGGTCCTTTACACAGAAGCAGGCTCTAATCTCTATCCTGTCATTACATGCAAAGCAATTGCTGCTGAATGGTTGGAATTGGTTCTGCCTGGGACGAAGCCCTTTACTCTGAAAAAGGAGCGCTGTGCTCATTTGAGCACTGCCAAAATCCTGGACCCTCTGACTCAGTGTGGAGTGATCGTGCTTTTGCCTAGAGAAACTATGTCTGAGAAATGGAGCTTCTGCAAAATACAGCTCAAAGGGACCATCAGGGGCTGAGACATTCTAGAGGCCAACAGGCCAGCTTAATGTATACATTAGAAGTGCCAAACTTCTCACCCCTACCCCTAGTAGATTGACCCAAGAGAACTCCAGAATTCATGTAGACATGCTCCTCAGTTTACAATGGGGTTATGTCCTAATAAACCCATTGTAAGTTGAAAATATCATAAGTAGAAAGTATGTTTTCGACATAGGATATTTTCACCTTACCATGGATTTATCCAGATGTGACCCCATCGCAAGTCAGGGACCATCTGTATTAAACAAATCTGAGGCTTAGGCAATAAGATTGGAAGGAGCAGGATGCAAGGGGGGCTTTCTTGAAGCTGAAACTGCATTTTTTCAGAGCAAGTGTAGTTTTTAGGTAGATTTCACTGCCGTCTCCCTTACCCTGGTTTCCCTAATTCCCTGATCTTGATCTTGCCTGCTATGCTTCCCACAGCACTCACCACCATCTATTGTACTGTACTTATTTCTTCTCTGTATTACTTACTTTCTGCCACCCCTCCCCCACCCGCTAGAATGTAAACTGTCTAATGTCAGGGACCTTTGTTTGTCCGGCCCCACTGATGCAGACCTGGGGGCTAGAACAGTGCCTGGAATGAGATCAGCACTAACTAAATATGATTCAGGTGTTCGAGCAAGCCAGTGACTCAAAGTGCTTTTGATACAGATAAATAATAAAGTTTTCTAAAGATACTTTCATGCTCACTTTAATGCAGATGGAGACTATATTGTCGTCCACATTAAATTTGGAAGTGAAAGTAAAATATTTCTAAGTCACACCTTGACATTGCCACTGAGCTAACCCCAGTATAGATGATTACATTGAAGTTCAAGTCCTTCTTTCTGTCTGACTGGAGTCTTGCTTGCTCTGAGGTACGGCAACTGTTATAGAAAGTATTTTTTTTTTTAGTGGAATGTCTGCTATTTTAACAGCCTTGGGAAGTTATAATAAATAGTTATGAAAATGAGAAAAGAAAAAAATGGTTTCCATTCTTCTTTTAAATTGCTGGCAAAGTTGGGGGAAGAAAAAAAGTTACAATATTATTTTACGAGTCAATAAAACTTGGGTAGTTGCCTTCTGCCTAAGGAAGTTTCATTTGAAGATGACATTATTCATTGCCAATTTTCCTGCACTTTTTCAGCTTCCTGTGGGGTATGTATAACCATTCCATTAAGGGTCCTTGTAGCTGAAATGCAGGCAGGGTGGCCCTTGAATGCATGTGAACCCATGTGATGTTGAATGCCTAGAATTTTTTTTGTGGAGAGATAAGAGTATTTTCTTTCCCCACTTCTCCCATTTATTGATGTTGGAGAATCATGCCAGAGCTAGTGGCCTTGATATGGCTCTTTCTCAGTCTCTTTTGAGATGGAATTCAAATTTGCTATCCCCAGATGCTGTTTAAAAGGCTGGCAAAGTGTTGTCATCAAGTGAGCGATGGTTGTGGATATGATGCTACCATTTGATTTGGGGTCTTTGGATGCCCCATTCCTGATTAAGGAGCACTGATGTTATCAATGGAAAAGTGTTCCTCTGGGCTCCTTAATATAGTTGCAGTGTTTATGGGAAGGGGACTTGTCCCCGTGTGTGATTGTGTTTGCATGCACTGGTGGAGAGATGTTCAGGTTTAGTTATCCAGAGAGCAGAGCCCGACTCCAAATAATTTTGATGTGGATTTAGGTCTGGTTCTCATGTTGTACTTTGCAGATCTTCAGTGTGTCTGACTGTGAAAACTTAAGTTTAAGGGAATGGCGGAGCCGTTATTGCAAGATGGATCTGTGGGGATCTAATCACCACTGAGGGGTTCCAACTTTGGGGAGAAAACGGACTGGAAAATCTGTATTGCCTCAGTGCAGCCAAGAGCATTTATTGGGTCTTTACATAATGTATTTGTTTTTCATTAAACCATTCAGATAAAGTCTTATTAAAGTGCCATGTATTATTTATCATGTTTCTTATGAAAATGAGCTGAAGGAAAAAATTCTCTCCTCTTCTTGGGTTATTTACAGGCTTTTCTAATGCCAGCAAGAGAAAAAAAATAAAGGAAAGCAGTGCGAACCCGTCAGTACAGCAGATTGCTTGAGGCAACAGTAAAGAATGGGAAAGGGAGAGTGAGGATTGGAAAGGTAGAATGGTTGGCCTTTTATTCCATTTGTGTTCTGTGGAGTGACTTTCTCTTTAGTTTTGTGAATGCAAAAATAAATAAATAAAGGCAGGTAGGAAGTAAGAGAAGAAAAGAGGGAATTCTTATATTTGTTAATCAAAGCTTGTCCCATGAATGTGACCTCTGATGCAACGTACAGCAAACGTTTTTCAAACTAACCACTGCCAGCACCCCCCAATAAAAGCAGTACCGAATACCAGCCTCTACTTTCCCACTCCCCTGGATGAACTTCTGCCTAGGGCTAAAGGGTTAAACATGCTACTGTGTCCCTGATAAATTGATGGGATGTGTGAGCCCCAGAGAGGTTGGAGGCACTGGTTTTGCAAGATGAAAAGTAGAAAGAAACAGCGGGTTGGGGCCTAGTGTTAGGCAGAGTGAAGACTTCATAGTTATTTCAAACAGAACGACAACAAAAAATAGAGCCGTGGGATAATTAGTTTTCTTTTCTTCAGAAAGCATTTTGATTAGCCTGCAAAGTGAGTTGTGCCTTGCGAGCTGATGGCTGGGTTCAGAGCCTTCATTTGGCTGAGGATGTCGGGGTGAGCCCTGAGGAGGAGGGGATATTTGGGATGTCCCTGGTGGCCAGTTCCAGGGTTCTGCCCCAAATATTCTTTTGTGAGAGAGCCCCCATCCCCTCTCAGGTACGGTTCTGTCCTGCAGGTCAGTGAGAAGCTGTCAGCAAGGTTTCTTTCAGGAAGCCCAACAATCAAAAAAGCTGCTGTTTAGACAGCTGATCTTTTGGTCTGAAAACAAACAAACAAAAAAGAAAATCCAATCACTGGGTCAAAATCTATATTAAAAAAAATATGGCTACTATTCCTGATCATGATTTTATTGCTGCCAAGAATGCAAGAATGTGCTTTTTTTTTTTTTTTTTTCCTGTCAGGACCAAGGACGAGTTAGAGTCTTAATATTTTCTTTCGATTTGCAGATCACATCCTATTTTATTGCATAAAGACTAACGAAATCTACTAATGAATAATTATTACTTCATAAAATAAAGGGGAGGGGAGACCCGTTTGTAAGAGCAGAATGTTAATTTGGCCAAGGAGGGCTGGACAGGCAAGAATAAAAAAATAAATAAATAAACCATTGTAATTTGCTCCCTGCAGCCGACGGAGTAATCTCTTATCAGACACGGACTTCCCTACCCTGTGCATTTATAATTTGAGAGGAGCGGGTGTTCTGGGCTGGGAGAAGCCCCCTTCCAGTCGCCCCGAGCTGGCACGTTAGTCCAACAGGCTTGATTTCCACGCCAGCCTGGGCGGTTGCTCTCATTGAACAGCTTAGGGGCTGGTTCGCTGGCTCGGGGCTGCCTGCCCAACCAAGGCGAGGCACAGAGCGAAAGCTGCGCCCCAAACGCCCGGGGGTGCATCGGCGCTTCGGTGCTCTGCTGGGGGGCGCAGAAACCTCCTCCCCTCCCTCAGCCCAAGCTCCCTCCTGCCCCCAGCCCCTAACGTCTCAGCACTCTACCTCCTGAGGAGGGGAAATCCCTTTTCTGTGTTTATTTGGCAAGGAATCCGGCAAACGCACCGCCACCAACATCTACCACTGTGGGTCCCAGCTGGGCCATCGCGCTAATTGTCCAGCTCGCCTGATGCCGGGCGCGTGGGGCGCTCGCTCGCCTGCTCACCGGCAGAGGGTTTTAGCAGACCCAATTTAAATTTTGGTGAGTGTTTTTTGTGAACAAAAAATAATAAATAATTTTAAAAAAAGCGAAGGGGAGGGAAGGAAAAAAAGGAAAAAAAATCTTTCCCCTGGACCCATTTGACAAATGAGGAGACAGACAGCATCAGAACCAACGGAGTGAGCTTCAGTGTGAGTCAAAACCTCTCTTCCTCTCTTTCTCTCAATCTCTCTCTCTCTTTACCCTCCCTCTCTCTCTCTCTCTCTCTCTGCCTCTCCCCTCCCTCTCTCTTCCTCTCTCCCTCTCTACCTCCGTCCCACCCCTTCCTCCTCTCCCTCCCTCCCTCTCGCTATCCTTGCCCCCCTCCCATTTAGCCTCTTCGGGAGGGCAGCGCATCCCCTGCACCTTCCAGAGAAGTTCCCTCTGCCGGTTCTCGTGTCACCTTCACAGGGGTATGGGGTGGGGGGTCCCTTCCACTTTCCGGGGGATCAAAAAGCAGGCCCAACAACCCAGAAAAGCCAGACGACCGCGCGAAGGGAACCAAATAGTTTCCAGGTCCCCGCAAGTGTTTTAGTTGGAGGCAGAGGAACGCCGGGATCTAGCACATCCCCAGGCGGGGAGAGCCAGGGAGGAGGGACCGGCGGGGTGCGGTGGGGGGAGGGAGGAAGAAAGAGGGGGAGAGAGACAGAGAGAGAGACAGAGAGAGAGAGAGAGAGAGAGACAGCGTGAGCCACCGGTCATTGACTTAGATAACCAGCAAAATTAAAAAAGAAAAAAAAATTGTAGCGCCCAGGCAGAGAGCAACGTGATTGCATGCAAGCGTCCCCACTCGGGCTCGGCGGGCGCCAGAGAGACATGATGCAGCATCCTCTGACGGGGGCCACCTGCGTGGCGCTCCCCAACGTGGGCATGTGTCCCCAGCTTTCGTGTGCCTTGACTTTTATGTACTTACAGCAGGTAAGGCGCGCGTCTGCCCTCGGTGGCTGCTTTCCTGGGGCTGGGCCAGATGGGTCCCCGTGCGTACTGGGCTGCGCTTCGGTGCCTTATGGAGGTTCTGAGGAGGGGGCTCCCGCGTTGCGATGGAAAGGGTGGATGGAAGCCTCCCGCTCTCTGTGGAGCCCAGGCACCTCGCGCTGAGATGTTTCTGCACCTGTCTGAATACTTTAAAACCGCCTGATGCCCAGCCTGGGCACCGGGAGTTTGAAATGGAAAACTGCCTTTTCCTTGCTACCATCTTCCTTGTGTCAGTGCCTTTCGTGGTGATCTGAGTCTAAGACCCCTTTGATGCTAAGAGTTTGAATCTTTGTGGAGGCATTCCGGTGCCTGTAGTGTTAATTCAGCTGATTTAATAGAGAGTGGAAAGGAGAAGTGTGTGGTGTGTGGTGTGTGTGTGTGTGTGTGTGTGTGTTTTCCTAAGTTTGTGTGGTGCTATATTCGGTCCGCATGGGATCGCAGCATTTGAATTTCTGGAGTGTGTCAGCCCCAGTCTGCCTTCAAACTCACTGGCAATGCTGTGAAGAAGGTGAGCTGTTTAAGATGTTGTCTTTGTTGGCATGTGTAAGGGTGTTTGTGTGTGTGTGCGCGTGTGGGTTTTTTTCTCCCTTTCACTTCTCCTTAGTGGTCTTGCTGAGGGAGTCTGTGTTTGCTTTATTTTCCATTCATTGTGCACATTTCAGTCTTTTGACAGCTTACTCTCTGTCTTTCTCAGGGTGTTTCCTTGGGACCCTCTCTGCTCTGTCATTCTTTCTTTATTGGAAGGGTTGCTTCCTGAGTTGGTTCCTGGGCTTGGGAAATAGCTCAGCACTGCCCTTGTAGGGTGACAGGCCAGCTCTCTGTCATTGGGCAGGGGCAGTGGATGTGAACTGAAGGGCTAGAAGGGGTTTTGTCATGCAGATGAAAATCCTTTCTCCCTGGCAGGATCTCCATCCTATTCTATGAAGGTTTACAGTGATTATACTCATTTTATCTGTTTTTCCATGGACTCACTTCAAGAGTACCATTTGTTAACATGAGTGTGTGAACAGAACTTCCTATGCAGGAGTTGAGAGTGGCCCTCTTCCCCAAGACCCTCAATTTCAACCTGTGTTAAAGGAAAGTATATTTTTATAAAATGTCAGGATTCTGTGTTGAACATTTGGGTGATTTTCTATCAAGTTGGTTGCCTCCAGTAAATATTTCTTAGGTGTATTTTCTGTTGCATGTCTTTTTGAGAACAGTCTTAAAAAAATCTTGGGAACCAATTTGTTCTTTTAAATAGTATTTTATTACATTCATTATTGAGTAAATCGTGCCAGAAAACATTTCCCAAGAGAGTATTGATAACATATTATATGCTTCATCTTCCACAATTTCTGTGCCTTTGCTGTGGGTGTGTGTGTAAATGTGTATGTGCATGTGCGTTTTATACCAGTTATTTCCACCAGAAGAAAATTCTAATGAGCATTTCTATAGATGCTAAGCCTCAGTTGGATTTATCAAATTATTACTGAGTTGATCTTTTGCCTTTTACATTTACTTCTTTCATGTTATTTATTAATCAATTTGAATATCATTTACCTAGCAAGTAGGATGCTATAGGTACTCAATGTTCTCCGTTCCTTTGTGTGGTGTTGTTTGTGTTTTTTTCAAAAATACATCCATGTTTCTACCTTCTAGATTTTTAAATTGGCTTACTCATTTGGGCACAACTTAGGAGAGAAGATAGTGACTTTGAGTGAGAGGTTATTCGTGCCATGAGAAGAACAAACATATAAGATAAACACAAAGGTTCTCAGCATCTTCCAGGCAGTCTCTCCCACGAGGAAAAACACCCCTGCTCTGGAAAGGGGAGGCTTGAAGAAAACATTGGCAGCCACAACAAATATTTAGAAGTGACTAAATCAGCATCATGGCTCCATATGAAGATAGATGGAGGGTGGATTTTGAAATGTGCTTTGGAATGCGTCTCCCCCTCCCCTGAAAGGACTTGCAATGCTATCTGTGAAAGTGTTTATAATGTGATACTATGACATAATGTGGGAATGGTGTGCGTGTGCGTGTGTGTGTGTGTGTGTGTGTATTTTCTCTGAGCTTCACTGAATACCTGAAGTATAATAAAGGCAGTCGTTTATTTTTGCCTGTCTCATTCAGAATTAGGTTTTCTAGCTCTTCCTGGAAGCTCACCGCTAGGGTGTAAGTGATATACCTGGAGTCATCTCTCCTGGCCATTACTGTCATGATAGTTCGTTTAAAAGTCTCAAGTCACTTATTTTATTTAGCATTCCAGACAATCGGCTGATTAAGAGTGTGAAATAGTTTAATCTGCACATACTACTTATCGATATGATTTATGTATCTTGTACCCAGACACCACTACTATATTTTTTATCTGCCTTTAATCTGTAGCTATTATTGGATCTCTAGCTAATTTTGGTGAGCAGAAGGGTAATCTTTGATCTCAAAGTAAATTGATCAAGTGGACGAATCAGGCAACATTTATGATAAGTAACACCTTCACTGAAAACAATTTTATTTTATAATTGTTTAGAAATAAACATAATTCAGAAGTCTTTGTCATTGAGATCACCAATTATGTAAGAAAGTAATCAACCCACATTGATCTTATTTTGGAGCATTTATCATTCTGTTTTATAAATCCACAAACTCTGATCACCGGCCATCGAGTCTTCCCTGAAGTATATTTTTCTGGAATGCAGTTTCATATGGTTATTTCTTATCCAATAGCTAAGGAAAATGACTTCATCAAATGCTTTCTTTGTCTCAGCATGAACATCCAACCTTTCCTCCTAAATTCTCACAGATTTATCCATAAGACAACTCATAAAAACAAAAATCAGTTGGGGTGCCTCAGCATCGGAGTCTACTCTGAATGGCCAAGAGTAAGTGACAACATATCACTTTTGCCACGAATAATTTATTTACTTAGGCCAATGAAGAAGCAACTTTGATGTTTACATTATTTGACTTATCCTGTTTCACTTATTTGTATGTCCCAATAACTTTTATCTAGATAAGTGTTTACTTACAGCTACGATTTCTTTTCTTTTCTCCTTCTCCTCTTTTTTCCTCCACATCCAAGATGTTACTACAGTTTAGAGCTGCAAGGTGGGATAATGCTAAATAGTTCTTTTGGCGTCTAGATATCAGACCCAATGATGTACTCACATAGGAACACACAAATGTGTATACATACACACAGACACATATACACACACACCTAGTATAGAGCATATATTTTGTGGTTGTCAACCACTTTCAGATGGAACGGACAAGTAGTCCTTGGAGCAATTGGCTTCAATCTTGCTGTCCAGGGAAAGTCCCTGCCTCAATCTCCTTTCCTGATGCACTGCAGTGGCTTCATGCTGTGTCTTCTTTGATGGTGAATCTTCTTGAAGCTGAACTTAGAACTCACATATCCCCAATACATAATCTTCCACGTTCCAAAGTAAGTACTCATGGAACCATTCTTGCTTTGAGGAATAATTCTGAATACAATTCCACATTAGGGGGTTTGCAGCAAGCTAGGTCAAAAGAGAACCTATTTTGTTTTCCTGATAGAGAAGAAATAGAAAACAGCCACACACACACACACGGACACACAGGACACAGAAATCTAGAGATGGTTTTTTCCATTCTAAGTAATAGAGGGCAAACCTTATAGCACCCATCTCATGGTAAGGTATGGTGAGGCAACAGACAGGATGGATGATGAGATGCGTTTTCTGATGCAAACTGCGTGTCAGATTCCACCCAGAGCTGTTTTTTTTTTCCACTGAGTTTAATGTCCTGAAAGAGGATCAGTAGCATATTAACTTAATTTTCTCTGTTCTTACACCACCAGTGTCTCTCAGTACTATTCTAAGAAAGCTTCTCATCTGTCAAGCCCTATCCACTGAGAACCTTTTTATCAGCCTAAATTTAAAAATACGTCAAATGCTTAAAATCCACATTAGAGGGGGCAGAAAAGAGCCTCTAAAGTGGGCCATGCCACTGTCAATATTCGAAGATTGGTAATTTTTCCCACTTAATGATGATCCATGTGGTTTGTTTTAAGTAGTGAAGTGGTTTGTACAAAGGGTAATTCCCAGTAAATGAAGCCATTGCTCACTGTGGACATCTTCAGATCGAAAGCAATTGAACTGAAACCTGCATATCAACCCTTTCTGTCTTTAATTAGAAAGCGATTCTCAGTTCAGAGAATCACCTGGGGAAGATGGGCTCTCGCAGGAAGGCTGCAGGCGTTGGGGAGGGTGGCCCCATGCACCAGCCACGGTTATAAATTTTGGAAACATTAGGTAGGTCATAACAATTATGACTGTGTAGAAAAGTTCAATTCTCATTGCAGTTACTTACCTTGTGTTACTCCATCTGATGATTTATAGGGGTCCAAATGGAATTTATCACATTCTTTCTTTTTGGCTTAATCCCGTGTTGATTTATTAGATAGTTCTGTGGATTGGGGGTGGTCGATAGTGTCAATAAAGCAGAAAAGAATTAGGATAGATTAGCTTCATGTCTGAATTGTTTAAAGGAATTTAAGTGGCTGGAATGAGCACATTTCCAGGCCCAGGTGGCTGCCTGATAGAAGAAAGGTCCCTCAGTCTCTTTCTAGAGGGATGTCTTACTTCGTAAACTGGTTAACCAATCTTTCTTGTTTCTCTGATCTTTTCCAGTTAAGAGAAGGCATGAAATGTTAGGCTGTTATCAGCCAGGTAAGGCCCACATTTCAGGTGAGCTGGGGGTCATCTGTGCTTCCCCCCTTTGGGGAACCTATGGAGAGCTGCGTGTTGTGGACATGGACTGCAGGGCCACCTGGGCTGCCTCTGCTTTAAAATTACTTAATCCAACAATCACTTCTGAAAATTGTAAGCATCTGTTCATCCACAGACCAAAGCCTTGTGCGATTCGCCTGCCCTGCCTGCCATTTTGAGGCAGTTTCTGTGTTATAACATGCAACTGGCCGCTCCTGCCTTTGCCCGGCTGGAGAAAGTCCGTGTTATTAGTGCTCACCCGCCATCTGTTTTCCTTACAGCTGACCCTTGAGTAATTCTCCAGTAGCTGATGGACTGAGGGTAGACAGTCTTTTTTAGGGTTTTCTGATTCATTTAACCAGGTTCTTTGCCCCAAGAGGAAACATAATGCTTGTTTATTCATATTGGCCGGGTAAAAACAGTGTAGTTTGTCAGGCAAATAATAGTCCTGTGGAAGGGAACGAAATTGCAGCATTGTAAACAAAATCAGGTTGCTGACTCTGTGCCTAAGGGGGCTGGGTGATGAGCAGGACATGTCATCCCGCGAATGAAGCAGAGCTGACAGGTGTGGGTGTAATTGCCCCATCTGCAGACACCTTTTTAATGGACGGGGAGAAGTGTCCCAGTGTTCTGTTTAATTCAATTAAGAAAAGCAAAGAAAGTTCCATTCATCAATAAAGTTTCCTATTGCCGGGTGCTGCCCAAGAGAACTCTGCCGGGCTGAGCGTTGGCCCGTGGCTGTTGGCATGATGCAGCTTGCCTCACCCAGCCCTATTGAGGGCGGCTGTGTCAGATAGGGTCAGCTCTCAGGCACAATGGCCCAGAAGAGCCCTGGCCCTGGCCCTTTAACCATGCTGAATACAGGCGAGCTAGCGAAATGAGCAATGGACCCGCGGGCTGCCTCTGCTGGGAGACACAGCTGGCCAGGGTTCTCTCTGAAGGATCCTGAAATGCAGTTCCTGAGCCTGGCATATGATTAGGAAAGAGCTTGTGTGGTTGGAATGTCCTGGCTCCTGAGAGCGTTTGGGGAAAGAGGCTTTTCACTGTTGTTTCTGATCTTCCTGTCATGCTATAGCCCTGATTGATTGATCCCGGCTAAAAAAGTGACAGAATTTGGAACCAGGGTTGGTGGGGAGGAGGTAGAGAGAAGGAGAAGATGTTGATCAAAACTGTAAAAACTGACGTTAACTGTGGAGCACCCATAGTCCTGTTGGTATGTTTTATCAAAACTTCATCAAGGGGCATACTTATTAACATGGAAATAATTGTCATGGTCCAGTATTTCTCAAACTTCAGACATTCACGCACCGCTTCCTAAGTCCTGCCAATCTACCCATTACCAGAGTTGATATCTACTTAATATTTTTTAAAATTAACTTACATATTAAACATAGACTTGCCCAAACCAAATAAAACACAGTCACGGAATCACACCTGTGATCACACTTTCCCAGCATACATGTATTAATTCACCTGTCCATCCACCCATTCCATGTTGATGGAACTCCTGATAGGTTTATGGAACTCCAGCTGCCCTTCTAGACTCTCCCAGGGAGCAAAGCAAAGGCCCCTGTCCTCACAGATAGTCTGTTACATTGTTCATCTCTTTGCCATCTTGTGAACCATGCATGCAGTACAACGCTTTGGAAAACTTCCGCTTGGCCTGCTGGATTGCCTGGGAATCCTCTGCCGTGTCTGGTCTGGAATTACTCATTCCCCTACCTTGACCTAATTTGCAAGGGGCAGGGCTAGAGTTAAGTTCTTTGTGATACTTTTTTTTCCATCTGCCAGATCAGCAGCCAGTAGTGCACAATAAAGGAAAATAGCCATACATTCAACATCTACATCCCAAGGAGGGCTTTAAGATGATGGGGCTGGGACTGGGAAGCTGCTGTGGTCCTTAGCACTCAGCCAAGCTCTAGCTGAAGAGCAGCCTTACCCTGTTTTGATCCTTTTCTTTATGTGTCTTGAAACAGAATCAAAATTAGGAAGTGGAACTGGAGTGGAAAGCATTCAGAAGGTTAGTGTGTGTTCCCAGGGATGCAATGATTATTTTTTTCTCCCCTTTTGTGGCTATAGAACAAAGTAGAAGCAACTGTAGGATTTAAGTGACTCCAATTTCCCAGGACTGATGAGTAAATGCATGAAAGGTTTAGTCTTGATGAGCCTTTTCTTTTTTTTTTTTTGGCATTTGATGTTTGCTCAGGATTCACCTCAATGACTAGATTCCCCTTATCAAAAACAGTAACAAACATCCCCGGTTTTTCCCTTCCATAGATCAGCTTCCTCTTGCTCTGCCTGAAGCCAGGCATGGGGCAAGCCCTGCTCTTATGGAAAGGTTGAGAGCAATATTGGTACCTAAACCCAGAAGGAACAGCGAGGTTTACACACTGCATTAGCCAGCTGTCCATCTCAAGTGTCTCACAAAATCAGATGAAAAACCCAGATCTATTTAGAGCCAGTTGGTATCATGGTATCAACCTTCCCAAAAGTACAGGTTTTTTTGAAAAATGGTAGTGTTTCTGAAGTTATATGTAGGACAGAAGTCCTGAGCTGAAGGCTCAATCCCAACTCTGTTATTCAATTAGCTGATCCAGCTGAATTGAGCAAGATAGTTGTTTTTTTTTTTTATTTGGGGCCTTAATTGCTCCTTCAGAAAAACAGGGATTAGAATAACCATTTCATACTGTTCTTTGTGAGATTAAGTAAGATGCAAATGGGAACACTTAGCTCAGTGCCTGGGATGCAGTGAGCAGCCTATAGATGTTTGATAAAGAAATGAAGGAAGGGCCGGGCGCAGTGGCCCACGCCTGTAATCCCAGCACTTTAGGAGGCAGAGGCAGGTGGATCACTTGAGGTCAGGAGTTTGAGACCAGCCTGGCCTACATGGTGAAACCCTGTCTCTACTAAAAATACAAAAATTATCTGAGCGTGGTGGAGCACACTTGTAATCCCAGCTACTTAGGAGGCTGAGGTAGGAGAATCACTTGAACCCAGGAGACAGAGGTTGCAGTGAGCCGAGATTGTGGCATTGCACTCCAGCCTGGGCAACAAGAGTGAAACTCTTTCTCAACAGCAACAATAACAACAATGAAACAAAGGAAGGCAATATGTTAAAGAAATGTAGGATTTGTTTATTGAAGCTGGACATAAACTTCTGCTTTCCATTTCTCTCAAATTAACATGATTAATACACCCATGGCCTGCCAAGGACACAGACACAAGGGACTCGGGTGTCACTCCGGGTCTTCTTGGTTCCACTACCCTGTTTGGGAGCTCTTCTCTTTCTTCCTCCGGTGAGCTGTCATTTCTGCTTGTGTCACTGGATTGTAATATGGCTACACAGCTCAATTAATGCTCACTGTCAGGAGGAGGGAAAATAAAAATTGTCTTGCTCTTGTCAGTAGCGAAGTTATTTACTTTCAAAAGCTGACAGAATCACACTGCAGGGCCTTCATTTATTTCCATTCAGAACGTCATTATTCTGTGATGCCAGAGACTTGGGCACACGTTGAAGTTTATTCCCATAAGCTTTAATATGGTGGGGCCCTGCTAAAGTGTAGATCGTCACCCAGGAGAGTCTGGGACAGTCTGGCGGGGCTCTCTGGGGGCCCCAGGGTGCCTGGGTGCTTGGCACTGATGTCTGGGAGGGTACCCCAGTTTCAGGATGGACCGGGAAAGCTGACACGTGCATTTTCATGCCCTGGATCTGTTCTAGGAGAGGCAGCGTGTTCCCCACTGCTGCTCTTCCTTCTGAAGCAAAACAAAGGGGTGTGGGACTCCTAGTTCCACATCACTCTTCATCTGGGCCACTCCTGGAATTTCTGGAAACAGGAAAGCGCCTCCTGAAGGTGGCTTTGCTTTGTATCTATCTATTGTCTCTGCTTAAACTCGTTGACAGGTTCTCTCAACCAAATAATCTGCATAAAACTATGCAATTTTTTGTTTGTTTGTTTGCTCTCTTTCTTTCTTCCTTTTCCCCCTAAGGGTTTGCAATGAGCAGTTAACACAGGAAGGGGCTGAGTGGAGAAATTCTTTTCTTCATGGTGCAGTGGCAGAACCTTCCACTGGGGGTCTCCATTTAGAATATGTGACTCAGGATTCCTGAAGACTTTCTTTTTTCCTTTCTTTCTTTTTATCTTTTTTTTTTTTTTTTTTTTTTTTTAAGGCTCTTTGGTTCCGTTCAAAAAATGAGGCTCTTTCGGACAGCAGTAGGAGAGGCAGCTTGTAAGACCATTTAGGTAACGAGAGAAGCCAGCCTTCTTTCACAATGATGATCATAATAATAAAATAATTAAAATAATGAAATAATCAATAACTTTTATGGAGTGCTTTGTGACAAGCACAAGACTAAGCACTTTTACATGGATTATCACATTTAATCCCCCACAAAAAAGCCTCCAGGGAGTTGAAATTAATGGCTTCATTTTTAGATGCAGAATCCAAGGCTTAGGTGGGAGAGCTGATATTTAAAACCAGACACTTTCGCCCCAAAACCGACACTTAGAACCACTATTCTGCACCATCCCTATGTCCTCCTCCTCACTGTGCCGGCCAGTGGCTGGTTCTGTATGATTTACGGAGAGACCTCTGCCAGGTTCCTGCGATGGAAGAATAGCTCCAATTGATGGAGTGGGCCTCTTTTCCTTTAAAGGCAGGACTTGCCAAAAGAGGAAAGAGTTCAGGCGACCTGTCAACTTTGAAGCTCTTCCCGATTTTGTTTTTTTAAGTCATTACGATTTTGTTTAATGAATTGCAACAAACCATGGGGCTGTTGGACTCGGGGAGGAGGGAGGGAGAGGGGAAAGAATGAGGCTGTGAGAATCATCAGCACTGAGAATGATGGAGTGTATTTCTCCTCAACCAATTCCAATCCCCAAATCTCTGTTGTACTGGGGAGCTCTCCAACTAACAGAGGAAACGCAGTCACTGCCCGGCACCGTATTAATGATTTATACACCACGAAACACTGCTTTTGTTCACTTGCGGGGCCTGGTCGTGTTCATAAAGGAATTTCAGGGAGTTGGGTCCTGCCTTGCCATGCTGTTTTGCTCAGTGCAGTGAAGACTGCTTCATAAATCAAAAGAATTTAGTGCTTTACAACCTTCCTGAGCTCTGAGATGGTGTGCGCCTGTGTGCGGTTGTGTATGTGTGTGTGTTTAATCAGATTCACTTAGAGACATTTTCATTGCCTTTCTATAAAGAATGAATGAAGAATGGGATGCGATCTGTCTTAGGTGTTTCAGGGCTGATTGGTTTGTTTCACAGTGGCATCACGGTCCTATTTGTTTCCCATTTGGTGTTTATGCTTTATGGTGTTGTCTGTGAAAATGGGCTGACACTCTTTTATTAGCATAAAGAGATTCAGATCACATTAGAATCCTCCGTCCTTCTATATCATCAAAAACAACAGGCAGGGGAGAGGGCGAGTTGACTGTAAGCCGAATCACCATTTGTTCACGATAAGTCAACAGGAGCTTGATGTGATCTTTAAACAATGGGGTTTTTGAGGCTTTTAAAAATGATTCTTTTTCAATTTTTCACTGAAAAAGAATGCTGCTTCGTTTTGAATGTTATCGAGGACATTTATTTTCCGGATTGGGAATTCTGGATGTAGGAAAGTTTCTTCTCTTGAGTAAGCCACAGAAAGCTCTAATTTTAACCTCCGCTTTTATTTTTTTCCTAATTGGAAGAAAACAAATCATAACCTCATATATTTTATTTGGAGCCCTCAATCAATCTTTCAAGATACCAGCCGAGAAAAGCTCTATTTCTTTTTTTTTTTTTAATGAATTGCACTTGTACTTGTGTTTTCTTAATTATGTCATGCATTTCATTTTGTGTGTGGTGATATTTCTTTCCCTATAGAACTGAGAACTGAAAACCAACAGAAGACAGAGTAGGAGTTTGAGGGGGTAAAACAGAATATTTAGAAAATTAGAATGATACTTTAAATATTCCAGTCAACAGTAATATTTTTGTCTATGATAAAATCTTGATTTTAGGAAATGCTCTTGAGTTAAAAAAGAAAGATACGTAAGGCTTTTAGGAAATAAACATGTCATTTTAGTAGAATTCTGAAGTGAATACATGAAGGAATAAATGCAAAGACAAATGATTAAAGCCCTACTGTACCCTATCCCCCCCCATACTGGGGGCTTGAATTTCTTTTACAAATGTGAAAGTTTTAGCTATCTGGTTCTTATTAACATTTATGCTTATAATTTTTTTAACTGTCCAGTATGCTTGTCAGTAATGATGAAATTGAAGCACATATTCATTGTGGAAGATAGCCTTTTATAGTCTTCCTGAAAAGTGGAGAACAGAATATATATATATATATAAAGAACATTACACACACTTTTCATCATGGGACATATGATACAGCATTTTGGACTCGGAAAGCAGGTGTCCAGCAAATGCACTTTACATTTATATTGTACTGATTTTTGTATTTTTGTTTGTTCTCTATTATTTGAATCCGTGAGTGTCTCATTGTTTTTAATTATGTCTACATGGCACAAGACAGCAGTCAACATCTGCTCTATTGTTTACTTGGTTTACATATATCTTTGATGGGTTATTAAACAATCTATTTTTCAAACCCCAAACAGAAGAAACAAGCTGAACCCGTATTATAGCATTTTGTAAAGACCCATTATGCAGTTAGCACTTGGGATTTGTGCAAAGCTGGTGATTCACCCAAACAAACATCCCTTTATTCTGATAGTTCTTCCTGGCTTTGTGAGAAATATCAGTTTCCAAAAAAATAAAATCACATTTCCTCTTTAATCATGCAGCGTGCCAAGAAGATTATGTGTTTATATGAGGGATGGATCCTTCACTTTGTGTATCAGAGAAAGATCAACTTTCCAAAATAATGATGTCTTTAATTCAAGGCAGCAGTTACTGTATTACATAAGACGACTATCTGCTTACACATAGCAGACTTTTGAGAGTTACATGGTACTATCGGAGAAGAGAAATGCTATGTTTTTAACTGTTTGTATAATCTTCCTAACACTGCATGATCTGTTTACAGAAGCCGTAGCTGGTCATCGCTTGCAAGGCATGTGAGGCCCAGAATGATTAAGTCACCTCAAATCTGATTATTTCTCTGAAGTCAATGGTTAATAATTAATTTACTCACTCATTCATGCAGCACATCCTTATTTAGCCTCTGTCTCAGAGATTGGGTTGGTCATTGAAGGGATACAGACAAGGAAAGCAGGTCTGCTTTTGTTCATGGAGGTTACAAGTCTGTGGGAGAGAGACAGGCCATGAGCAAGTGATCATCACATAACTGTGCCTTGCCAGGTGTGATAAATGCTCTGAAGGAAAAGAGTAGGAGTTGGATTCAGGGGTGAGGGAATCTTTTTTGAAGAAGTGACATCAAAGCTGAGATGGAGTGGGAGGTAGGCAAGGAGGTGGGGTCAGGGTGGAAGAGAGGATTCACACTAAGGCATAGAGTGTGTGTAGTGCCTGTTGCATGCCTAGGTGTCTTTAAGATGCTGGAAAAACAAAGGGACCAGGAAGCCAGTGAGAGAGGGGTAAAGAGACACATAAGGGCCAGAGACGACTGGAGTTTGGAAATCTTGACCTAGAGTTGGATTTTTTCCCAAGACGAATGAAGAAGACAGAACACACACACACACACACACACACACACACACACACACACACACACACACACACAATAAGAGGGTTTAGGCAGGAGTTAAATGACCATATTTAGCCTTTTTACAAAAGCCAGTTTGGCTTTTCTGCAAGAATAGAGGGAGACAAGATAGAAAGCTGAGGACGGGGGTGTCAAGTAGGAAGTCACTGCGATAATACTGGTGCAAGCTGATGGTCGCTTGGACTAGGAGTGGACAGAAAAGAAACGGCCAGGAGTAAAACGTTTTGAAAATCAAGCCTGAGATTCATCCCCGAAGCTGATGTTCAGCCAGAAGAGAAGAAATGCAACTCCCTGAAGTCAGACTTCTGCAGGCTTTGGTGAAGTCAGGTGGCACTGACCTGGGTGGTATGCAGCTTCATGGAAGTGAGTGACAGGCCAGTCTCAGCATATCTTAGGCCAAAGCTCCCAGAGCTCAGAAGTTTTCATCTGAACTCTACCATCACCACCACTATCACCACTGTCACCAATCCATTGCTATTATCACCACCACTATCACCATCGCCATTAGGACCGTTACCATCACCAAGCAACTGGTCTCATGTATTAGTTGGTAGCAGTCACCAAAGACAAAGGCACTCACCAGCTTGGCAAGGTGCTCTGTAGCATCCCACTTCTAATATGGTGGGTGAGAAGTGGGGAGTCAGTTTTATGAAATGTCCACTGAGCAGTGCCTCCACCCGCTGCCTCCAGCCACAGGAGTACAGGAGTGAAGTGCATTCACGGGAATGTGAAACAGAACTGACTTTGAGTCTGAAACAAATTACAAATCTTATGGGCCTCCAACTAGCTCTATGGGCATGTTTCTCGACTTCTCTGCAGTTTCATTTCTACATTTATGAAATAGAGGTAACAGCAAGACCACAAAGACATAGCATTGTTAGGAGTATGGCACGAGCTAGTTCGTATAGCACCCCAGTACAGTACCCAGCAAACAGAAGGAGCTCAATACGTACTTCTACTTTTGGTGCTGGAAGTGATGGTGGTGATGGTGGTGGTGATAGTGGTGGTGACTGTGGTGGTGATGGTAGTGATGACGGTGATGATGTGAAAATGGTGGTGGTGGTGATTGTGAATGGTGACGGTGGTAGTGGTGGTGATGAAGGTGATGGTGGTAGTGCTGGTGGTAGTGATGGTGCTGATGGTGATGTAGTGGTGATAATGGTGGTAATGGTAGTGACGGTGGTAATAATGGTGATGGTGTTGATAGTGGTGGTGGTGGTGATGGCCATGGTAATGGAGTTGGGATAGTGGTGATGGCAGTGATGGTGGATGGTAGTGTTGGTGATAGTAATGGTGGTAGTGCTGGTGGTGCTGGCGGCTCTGGTGGTGGTCGTGACAGTGCTGATGTTGGTAGTTGCGGCGGTGGTGGTGGTGGTGATGATGTTTGGTGATGAGAGTGATTCTGGTTAGATGCAGCATGGTAGAATAGTTTCACACATAAGTACCTGGATTCAGATTTGGTTCAAGTCTACCACTTACCAACTTTGCACCATTGGGCAAATTATTTAACCTTTCTTTGTTTTAATTGTCTCATCTGTGAGATGGGGATGATGATATTCATTGTCATTATGAAGACTAAATAATTTAATGTTTGTTAAAATCAGAATAGCATTCCTATAAACAAACTCTTAGACATAGCGTTTGTTAAATAAAGTGCCAGTGCAGAATACAGCTTTTAACCAAAAGGTACCTAGTGGCTTCTGGACTTCTGCTTTATTCTTGATTTTGCTTTTTATAGCAGGCTGAAAAGGCTGTCTTTGCCTTCTCTCAACCACCAGACCCACCCCCCATCTCTCCATGTGTTCTGCGTAGAACAGGTGTGTGGTGAGCCGAAGTTCTGGCAGAGTGCAACATGAAAAAGACTCCCAGTAATTATAAAAATAACAACGAAGGCTGCTTAGCGAGGTAGGCAGATGAGCACACCACTAGCCAGAATGATAAATAGCGCCTGCAAATGTTAGGTCCCAGTGGGAGTATGGGAACATATGGGATGAACCGCACTAGAAGTTGGGCATCATTGGTAAGTTTTAGATGGTTTAGGCAGGCTAACTCCAGTGCCAATTTTTTTCTTCTTTCTTTGTTTTTTTATCCTAATTTTAAATCCTTCAGTTCCTTTTTGTCCCTTTGTTCTATTTTGGTCCTAAAAGAAGCATTCATCTTTGAGGCCAGCCAGGGAACCTCCAAGGAAGTGAGGTCTGTGCAGTAATCCTAAAAACAAATGGCCACCCTGGAGTCTGTGAATTTCCACGTTGAGCTCTATTCAATATTGCTGGGGGAGATGTAAATGAATGTGGTAAATATTTAATGGAATGCTGACATGTTGAGTCCAGACCTATGATAGGTGGGCGTGTAGAAAAATTAGTGCCTAAGCAGCTCAATAAGTTTACAAGCATTTGTAGAAGAGGCAAACAATTCTTGTCTGCCAAACATTATTTAAAAAGAAGACGTGGAGGGTGGTAGGTTGATTTCAGGTCAGTGTTTGTATGTCTGGGTCTGAATATAGTTTGGAGACTGTACAATCTGTTTGGCATGGCTCTGCAGCAGTGGGATTTCTCTGGAAGGATATTTTGGAATTCTTGTTCACCACCCACCATGCTTTTCCTGGGCCTCAGAAGAGATTTCAGCATCGAGGCGAGATTTAGAATGTGGGCACCTGAGTGTCGGTGCCAGCTCCTTAGTAGATTTCCAGGATTCCTTACTTAGCAATTACATCAACATTCTTGGTCATGTGAAGCAGGCAGAGGAAAGGAAGTAGGATTTGGGATCGGGCAGGTGTGGCTTTGACTGCAGGCCCTCCCTGCTCAAGTTGCCATGAATGATGTAAGGCCTCTGAGTTCTAATACCCTCATTTGTAGAATGGGGCTATTATGAGTACCAGTACCAAGGACTTGTTAAAAGACTGGATGAGTCAAAGTGTTGGAGTGCTTAGAATTGTGTTTGGCACATAGTGAGACCTAGGAAAGGGTTTGTTAAAAAATTAAGCAGAACATATCTTCTAGGACTGCCTTTTATGCAAGTGTATGTATATGTATGCATTAATCTGTTTTTTTGAAAGTTACCTTTTCTTAAAAACATTAATTTTATTGTAAGTTGCAGGATACATGTGCAGGATGTGCAGGTTTATCACATAGGTAAACGTGTGACGCGGTGGTTTTCTGCACCTATCAACCCATCGCCTAGGTATTAAGCCCTATGTGCAACAGCTATTTATCCTGATGCTCTCCCTTCCCCCACCACCCCCCAACAGGCCCCAGTGTATGTTGTTTCCCTCCCTGTATCCATGTGTTCTCATTATTCAGCTCCCACTTGTGAGTGAGAACATGGAGTGTCTGGTTTTCTGATCTTGTGTTAGTTTGCTCAGGTTAATGGCTTCCAGCTCCATCCACGTCCCTGCAAAAGACATGATCTCATCCTTTTTTATGGCTGCATAGTATTCCATGGTGGGTATGTACCACATTTTCTTTATCCAGTCTATCTTTGATGGGCATTTGTGTTGATTCCATGTCTTTGCTATTGTGATTAGTGCTGTATGCACTAATCTTACAACCACTTTTGTACTAGTCCAGAATTTATTAGTTTTAATGGATAGACACCCAATTCAAACTAGCTTAAGCAAAAATGGGGATTTGTTGATTCATGAAACTGGGATAATTGAAGGTCAATCGGTAGTAAGTGAATCATCATTTAAACGCTCAGCATTCTAATTGAGATATAAACAGATGTGATTGTAAGAAACACCATGAATAAAGCTCAAACACTTATAAATGGGTGCACGCCCAAGGAATATTTTAAGTATGTGGTTATATTACTTAGAGCAACCCCACAACAACCCTGTAAGGGGAGTGTTATTGCCCCAAATTTATAAGGGAATTAATTGAGGTTCAGAAAGGTTAAGTAACTTGCCCGGGGAAAAACAGCCAGGGATTTTCAGAGCCCAAATTTGGACCCAAACTTCTTTTGGCTTCACTAGCTGAGTTCCTGATCAATATGATACATTGCTATTATGATAAAAATAAGTACTTTTTATTAGTAAACTGGAGACCAGAGAAATTATCTATCTATCTATACATATACATGTACATGTACATATACATATACGTATACATATACATATATTGTTTGTTTGTTTTTTGAGATGGCGAGATGGTGTTTTGCTCTTGCTGCGCAGGCTGGAGTGGAGTGGTGCAATCTCATCTCACTACAACCTCTGGCTCCTGGGTTAAAGCGATTGTCCTGCGTCAGCCTCCCAAGTAGCTGGGATTACAGGTGTATGCCACCATGCCCGGCTAATTTCTTGTGTTTTTTATAGAGACAGGGTTTCACCATGTTGGTCAGGCTGTTCTTGAGCTCCTGACCTCAAGTGATACACCCTCCTCGGCCTCCCAAAGTGCTGGGATTACAGGCGTGAGCCACCATGCCTGTCCCAGAGAAATATATTAAAAAAAAAAAACAAACGTGAAATACATGGAAAGGCAGCATAACATGGGATTATGAATGGGGCCAGATTTACCCTTCACAAGCCGTGTGATTTTGGGCAAGTTACTTAACCACTCTGTGTCTTATTTTCCTCACAGTAATATGAAGATAGTCATAGGATTTACCTTATAGGATAGTTGTGAAGATTAAGTGAGTTAATACACAAAGGGGTTAGAAGATGTCTGGCAAATAATAAATGGCATATATAGTTTATTTTAAAATATTTTAAAATAGATTGTCATGTAAGAGCCAGAAAGGAAATGAGGTCACTCAGGGTGGTTCCTCTTTTGATGTCCCCAGGGTGTCCCACAAGGACACTGCTAATCTGGGAAGTTGAAAATCCCACCTGTCAGAGGCTCTCTGTTGCCACCAGCTGCCTGGCCATGACATCGCAGAGAAACCATCTTGCAGCAGTCAGCCCCTTGGCTAATCCTCTCCAATGAGAGGTTCAGCTGCACAGCTTGGCACAGCTTGGTTCTGGGTCCCTCACATCTCTGTATTGTCTGCAAAACTAGGCTGTATAGTCTCTGAAAACACAGGTTTATCTGCTACCTCCTTTTCTCCTCCAGTGCTATATTTGGTGGGTTCCCAGTGATGGCTAATACCCATTCATTGGTCTCATAACATTTTTTTTCCCCTGGTCTGAAGCTGGAGAAAAAAGCTTCAGCAGAGAGAAGCCATCTCCTGTTCTGAGATGACTGCTAGTTATCGGACAAGGGAATGAAAGATGTGTTTTGCACTTCTTAAGCACAGACTTGCTTTTACAATATGGGGTGCCTTAGCACCTGTCCCATGTTGTTTGACCTTCTTGCCACCTTGAAAACCTGCCCCCTGCCAAGCTGTGGTGAATGCTGACTGGCAGGTTCATAGCATCAAAGTCACAGTGCTAGTAAACACGTCAATGTGATTTCACGTGAGAACAGCCATCCAAGCTGTTAATATGAGCCAGCCTTAAGGGATTTTGACTTTACCCATGCCTGCCCTTAGTAGAAAGTACAGCACATCTTGCTACCTACTTGGAAATCTGATGGACAGTCAGAAGCTCCTCTGGAGTCCTTTGGTGAATTTCACAAGAGCCATCAACTCCCTACAATGATGGGGAATATTTGGGGAGTTACGTGTGCAGTTTTCTGGGATGAGGGCACAATTCAGAGTGGTCCAATTTCAGAGTGGTTCATGCATCAAAAATAAGATTGAGGAACCACAGTTTCACCCCTAGAAGAGGCGCAATGGTATGGGAAAAAGCCAAGGAGAAATCAGCCCTTGAGGTGGAGATGATGCCTCAGCTTCACAAAGAAAGGGCAACCTAATAATGTCTTTATCTGTGCTCCTCCTGCGTTCCTTCCCCTTCTGTTTTCTACTCCATTGGTTATTCTTCCCTGGTGTTCCCTGGTGATTAGCCCATTTCCATGTGCCTCGGACTTTCTCTTGCTTGGGAGGCATTTCCCCACTTCCTGAAGACTCAGTGGTGGGTGGTGTAGGTCAGCTCTTCTCCAGCCATCAAAGTCTTCTCCTCCTCTCTCTGCTCTTTGGATTTGTATTCCTTTACCTCTAATGACTGTTGGGATGGTTGAGATTGACTGAGGGGTGGAGAGTAAAGGAGATGAAGAAACCACTCAGCTTGAGTTAAAATGTCCAAGCTAAGACTAGGCACATGGCTCATGCCTGTAATCCCAGGACTTTGGGAGGCTGAGGTGGGAGGATCACTTGAGCCCAGGAGTACAAGACCTGCCTGGCAACACAGCGAGACCCCCATCTCTGAAAAAAAGTTTAAAAATTGCCAGACGTGGTGGTATGCACCTGTAGTCCCAGGTTTTCAGGAGTCTGAGGCAGGAGGATTGTTTGAGCCCAGGAGTTGGAGGCTGCAGTGAGCTATGATCATGCCACTGCCTTCCAGCCTGGGTAACAGAGTGAGACCCTGTCTCAATAAATAAATAAAATAATTTTCTAAAAAACCAAGCCACCATTTCTCAGAGTATATTAATCCATATCGCATTCAAAAAAAAAGAAAGCCTTCTTATAGTATTTAGCACAAGGGAGTTTCGTAGTTTTGTAACCTCTCAGTTCATGGGTATAGCTCTGTGTTTGACTAACTTTACGGCCTTGGCCAATTCACTTCCCCTCTCATGGTCTCAGTGTTCTTGTTACTAATGTAGTAAGTGGAACAGACTCTACTTCATAGGAATGAAGAGGGGATAAACTGAGATAACAGATACAATGAAATGAGTACTGTGTCTGGCACATAGTAAGCATTGAATAAGTGGTAGTGACTCTGTTAGTGATGATGAAGAAGATGAAGATGTAGGAGGAAGGAATGAAGAAGAGAAGAAGCCAAAAGCCTAGCACAGGGCTGATACATAATTCTCAAAAAGCAGATAATCCAATAGATAGCAAAATGAATGGTGAGTGGATGGGTGGGTAGATGGATGGGTGGATGATGAGTGGGTGGATGGATGGATGGTGTGTTGGTCATCAAATCAGTTTTGGAAAGTCTGGATCAAACAAGATCCAGCAGGTTTTTGTTTTGTTTTGTTTTGTTTTCTTCTTTACAGGACTTCTCAGGTGCTTTTATATGCTAATAGTCATCATGAATTCCCAAGAGGAAGAGAGGGCAAGCTGAATTTCTCCAACTCATTTGACCATGGTGTCCTTTTTACAATGAGCCATCTGATGAGCCTTCTATCCATGCAAAGTATGCCTTGCAAGATGCCAGTCCAGCACACTTAGTTTCTAAAGAGAAAATAATACCCAGAAAGCTCAGGTGGTTCAGCCAGTTCAGCAACTGAATGGAATTAGTACAAAAATCCTCATTTACCAGTCCTGGAGACCTGTGCTGTTAGGAGTGGCCTCTGTGTCCAGCTCCTGTAGGGACCTGGAGCACAGAAGGCAGAAGATGTAGAGAGTGCACAAAGAAAGGTCTAGCAGAGTAGCTGCATCCTCCCCCCTTCTGAGAGGCCTCAGGGGGTATTTGTTTGCCTCAAGCAAGGTCAACAAATTCTCAAACCCAGTTGCCATTCATCCCCAGACAGGTCAGAGGTCGGTTCCTGAAGCATTGTTGATCTCAGCAGAGATGATGTGCAGGGTTGATATTCTTAGATTTGCTCATTCAGCCAGTCAGTCTGGCTTTCAGAGGAGAATCAGGTCAGGTAGCGCTTAATGAACCAAGAGGAGCATGGTGCTGCCTGAACCACTGGGGGTTTGAGTTTGTAATGACTATCAGCAGGCTCCTCACTTACAAAACCTACTGGAATTTTCTTTGTGCATCTCCATAACCATTTTTAGAGATGTGGTTAGTACTGCTGGTTAGAGTAACCCAGGGTCCTGGATTCTTTAAGTTACTTCTGATTTAAAGGTACCATCTTCATCATCCCTAAAAACCATAAATTGAACTTGATATCCTTTTTACTGTTTTGGTTTCAAAAATTGCATTTTCCATTTACAGAAGCCATATACCTATCCTTTGTTAATTCCTGGGTCTTAGTTTTTTGTTTGGAACATAGAAGAAGGAGGTAAGCTCTTCAACAAGAAGGCACTTCACAAGTTGCATTTGTTAGCACGCTTTCATTTGAGCAATTAGCGGTTGAAGGGAGGAAGAGTTCTGATATCCCTGGCTTGATCCTCCAACCAGCTGCTAATTCTGTTGTCACTATGACAACTATCAACAGCCATTTACTGAGTGTTTGCTATGAGCCTCTGAGCTAAACACTGCAGTATACTGTACTTATTTAAATCTCTGGACCACTCCATGTGTTATGGCTACTTATGATATTCTTATTTCGCAGATAATAAATCTGAGGCACAGAGAGGTTAAGTGATGTGCACAGGAACACACAGCTGATAACTGGTAGGAACTGGGCTTTTAATGTGGTCTGTGTGGTTTAATGTGAGCTCTTAACTACTATGCTATGGTGCTTGCAACAAGGGAGCCAGGCATGGTAAGAAGTTGCCAGGAGGTGAGAGAATGTAATGCCACAAGAATAACATATGCTTAGTACATACTTGTCATTCTCATAAGAACTTCCCATGGAACAGCTCATTTGCATACACTAACTGAAAGCAGTCTCTAAGTGGGGAGATGTGACTTCTCTTCTCTGGGTGTCTTTTTTTGCTAGATTAGTCCTCCACTGTGATTTCCAATGGGGGTGGTTGTAATCTGGAGAGAGGTTGGTTGATGGTCTGGTGTATCCTGTCCACAGTCTATGGAAGCTTTTCCTATATTCCCATCTTGATAATTTGATGCGGTTGTGACTTGGGTGTCACATTGACAGCCCTTTTGTAGCCATCCTCTCCTTCACTGGGAATTCATTTGTTAGTCCTTGGTATTCTAAATATTATGTAGCATCTCAGGGAATTTTTCTTGCGGTCCATGCTAGGTAATGCTTTTCCATGTTCTCTTCTCACCTACGCTGGATGGAGTTTGAATGCATGTCTGGCAGTGAGTGTCATTTCTCAATTCTGGTTCAAGCTGATACCCTAGTGTCATCATTCTTGATGACTCAGCAGGTATTACAGGCATGTAGGGAAACCTGACTCTTGGTAACTGACCAGGCACATATTCTGTTGTTTAACCTTGGACAAGTCACTTGGACTCCCTGCGCCTCTGTCTCATCCCACAGGTAACAGATCATTCTCAAATACTTATTGAGCAACTACTCTGTGCCCAGTCCTGTGTGAATGGCAGGAAAACAAAGTGATTGAGGAGGTGGTGGAGGGGATAGAATGGAAGCACACCTGTGTGAGAATGCCAGCTAGGCCTTTACCATCCCAGGGCAAATCACTGCTGATGTTTCAGAATCTCAGCCCCATAGATCATGAGTGCTGGGATTGGAGCAGGAGGTAGTGCTGGGAAGACCTGGCATATGGCTGCTTGTGGAAGGATGGGATGTATATATAAGCAGTTTTACTGGGGGGATAATAGAATGGAAGCTCGAACAGCAACATCTGTATGGAGTGTTGGTGGGGCACTGAAGACAGACAGAGCTGCCATGATGAGCAGAGAGATTAAAAAACAATTTTGAATGGGTACATTGAAAACATTCTGAAGAATGAATTAAAATTAACTAGCACTTTCTGGATGCCTTCCAAGCACCAGGAACACCCACCTTCAGCGTGTCATTTCACTGCTGTAATGCATTTATGAGAGGGTACAGGTGTTATACCATCTTAGCCCTGATGGGAGTAGGGCTCAAGGATGAGTTTATTGTCCTTAATCAGAAACATAAAAGGGCGACAGAGCCCAGATGCCCAAGATCCAAACCCAGCCTCTCCAACTTTGAAATGCAGGCTTTTCCTACTATTGTGATGCCCTCAGGTCACTTGTGATGACCTTGGAAACATAGGTAGCTCTCAGTGGTCTGGGGGCCCTTGGCAGCCCCTCCGCCTTCCTCACACTTCTTCAGTCAGTCATTTCTGGAAGGATTTGGGAAAACTTCATTTGCTAGTGGCCATTTTAGTCATTGGGTGAGCAAGAAGAAATGGCATACTTCCTTATTTGAGCCAATCTTCCTTCTCAAAAGTGTGATCACTAGTAAAAGAGTCGTGATATGGTGTGGGCAGTCTCTGAACCAAACGCAATGCTGAAATGACTTTCGGACAAAGGTGATGGTGCACTTAGTTCTGTCTGGGGTGGCAGGGACAACTTTGCAGAAGCTGTCGTGGAACATTTGACTTAGGCCAGCAAGGTTGATCTAAAAGGAAGAAAGGAAGAGAGGAAGGAAGGGTATTTCTGCATAGCAGGCAAGTTTAAATGGAAAAGTGGATTCACAGAGGTATTTGGCAAAGACAATTTGCCAATGTGGTTTGAAGAAAAGAGTGATTTGTAGAAAAACGGAAAATTTGTATCGGAGGATGAATTTGGGCAGGGTAAAGTGAGGAATATTATGAAGGGCCTCAGACGCTGTAGGAAATTTTCCATTACCCACTTTTGTCTGGAAACAAAGTGAGTGATTGTGTGAGTAATTACATAATCTGCTCAAATCTGTATTTTGAAATAAACATTGTCAATATCCAAAAGATAAGAAATATGATGATAGGATCAGGGAAACACTCTGTTTTATGCATTTTGTTTTGTTCTGTTTTGATAGTCAACAAATGGCAACTGACAGCTTCTTTTTAGATAGGTTTTTAGAAAGCAAAGAATGGTAGAGTTGATCCTACAGTGAGCTCCTGACCTGTGGGAGAGGCAGCTTTTTCACAGATATGATTGTTGGTACAAAGAAATGTGGCTCAACATGCCTAGATCTTCCAGTGTTTCAAGAGATAGCATAAATCTAGATTTTATATGAGATGCCCCCATTAAACAATATTGCCTTTTTTTTTTTTTTACACTGTGCAGACAAATCATTATCATGATCATCATCATCCCCTTCTGTGGACTGGACTTGGTCCCCACGGCTGCAGGTTGCTCTGTTGGCCAACAGAATCCATGAGGCAGGAATTGGTCTTCTCTAGATACCCCCTGTTTCTCATCTTCCAGTCATAGCCAACACTTCTGTTTCTTCCTTCTCTTTAATTGACCTCTAAACTTTGAGTAGCTACCACTCAGAAGGGCCAGTCACTTATGTTGGCTCTCTTTGTTAGTCTGGTGTCAAACTCCTGGGCTCAAGTGATGCTGCTGCCTCAGCCTACAGAGTAGCGGAGACTCAGGTGTGCACCACTGTGCCTAGCTTATGTTAGCTGTTAAGATCTGGGAAAGGAGGGTCTGGGCGCGGTGGCTCATGGCTGTAATCCCAGCACTTTGGGAGGCTGAGGCAGGTAGATCATGAGGTCAGGAGTTCAAGACAATCCTGGCCAACATGGTGAAACCCTGTCTCTACTAAAAATACAAAAATTAGGCAGGCGTGGTGGCGGGTCCCTGTAATCCCAGCTACTAGGAAGGCTGAAGCAGAAGACTAGCTTGAATTCGGGTTGCAGAGGTTGCAGTGAGCTGAGATCATGCCATTGCACTCTAGCCTGGGACAGAGCGAGACTCTGTCTCAAAAAAAAAAAAAAAAAAAAAGAAGATCCGGGAAGGGAGATGCAGTATCTGACAGACAGAGCTAAAATGCCTTTATCTAGAACAGGAAAAGAGGAGTTAATACCTAAGAAGGAAATGTCATCATGGAAGGTGGAGATAGATGGAAGAATTTTTTTTTTTTTTTAGGTGGAGGGATGAGATTGAACTATCAAAGCCTGGCTAAGAAAAAGCAAAATCCTTGATGGAAATCTCTGGCACAGGGAAAATGAGCAGAACTGGCACCAAGGAAGCATTAGGAGAGAGAAGAAGATAGTGGGGAAGCAGAAAGGAACAGCAAAGGAGCGAGTATTTGCCATTGTCTTGAAGTCTGACTTCTTGGATAAAATACATACCCTAGATTAAGGGTTAGCAAACCATGGCTGTGAGCCCAACCTGGACCATTGCCTGTTTTTGTATAATCTTCGAGGTAAGAATGGTGTTTGCACTTATAACTGGCTGGAAATTTTTTTTAAAAAAAGAATAATATTTTGTGACCTGTAAAAATGATAGGAATTTAGTAAATACAGTATTACAGGAACATGGCCACAATCCTTCTTTGGTGTATTGTCAATGGATGCTTTTTCACGCTACAACAGCAGAATTTTGAGCAGTTGCAGCAGAGATTGTAAGTTCTGCAACACCTAAAATATTTATTATCTGAGTGTTTACAGAAAAACATTTACCATTCCCTGCCCATGATGGGCAGAGCAGATGGCAATACACGGCTCTTTATCTGACTTCATTATGTTTCAGGGATCTGCCTGTTTCTTAGCCACTACCAGAACTGCCCCACTCTCCTTTCACCTTGCTGTTTCTTCTACTATTTAAAGTTCCTGCATTACACCATGAGCTTAATACCACACAATAGATGTTGAGTAGGCCGACATTTGCCATGAACTATGTGCACTGCCACTGGGGAATGGAAAGACACACGACATAGTGTCGACCTTCCAGAGGAGGCTCCAAGAAGGAAGAATCACAGCTCAGCAATACTAGGTGCTTCCCATTTGGGAAAGCAGAACCTATGTTAAGAAAAAGAGGTTTTGTTTAGTAGTTGTTATTTATTGACAGGCTTTATGATTAGTGGAAGGTTTTGAACGAGGTTGAAGTCAATACAACTTCAAAAACATAAGTACCGCAATCATACAGGACAATAATATATAAATACAAAATCAGAATCAGAGAATGTATGAGTAATGGTGATCGCGACTGGAGGTGGGAGGGACAGCCCTTATTTTCACACAAGATAAGGAAGATATTTGTTACTCAAGAACAGCAAAAGGTTATTGTATCATGGCGTTCTTAAGAAGAAAACAGAAAATATCCCCGGCACAAGCTATAACTATATATCTCTATCCTGTATGTAATATATCTCTTATTTCTATCCTACTAAAATCAGCAGATTCTTTTATATATAAGCATATATACACACAGTCACGTGTCCCTTAACAATTGGCACTGGGTATGTTCTGAGAAACTGGTCAGGCAATCTTGTACTGAATACTGTAGGTGATTGTATCTAAACATAGAAAAGGTACAGTAAAGTATAACATTATAATCTGATGTGACTAGCATGATATATCCAATTTGTCATGGCCTGAAATGCCATTATATATACAGTCATCCCTCAATATGGTGGGAGATTGGTTCCAGGACCTCCCCTCAGATACCAAAATCTGCAGATGCTCAGTCCCTGATATAAAATGGCCTAGGATTTGCATATAACCTATGCACATCTTCCCGTATACATATTAAATCATCTTTAGATTACTTATGAAGCCTAATACAATGTAAATGCTGTGTAAATCATTGTTATACTCTATTGTTTAGGAAATAATGACAAGAACAAACAGTCTGTATATGTTCAGTGCAGGTGCAGAGGTTTTTTTTTTTTTTTCTTCTGTTTTAGATCTGAGGTTGGTTGAATCTATGGATGTGGAACCAGAGAATATGGAGAGCTCTGTGTGTGTGTGTGTGTGTGTGTGTGTGTGTAGAGAGAGAGAGAGAGAAAGTTACATAAATACAATGGATCACTATCTTCTCTGCAGTTTCCAGCTACCTCCTCCTCAAGTTTGCTTATTGAAGCATTCTTGATTAAGAGTAAGTGGATATAGTTACCTCTCTTCTATGCTCAGGAAACTAAGAGTCTAAATGTGTAAATTTCTTGCCTAAATGATGGAATTAAGTCTCCTGCCTTCTGGTCCAGTGGTCTTTCTATTTTACAACACTAAAGAGACAATTTGATCTGACACAGGCCTTACCTAAGTAAGTAAGAGCTCTCCCCTACTGTTGATTGCTAAAGGAAAGCAGACGGGAGAGACACGTCCGTCTCACAGTGATGCTTCTGTCCTCCCCAGTAACTTCTCAGAAATGTGGTGTTGAAAGTCATCGTCAAAAGCTAAAGTTAGAAACAGTATCGGGCTGTTGAGTAAGAGGGGTCAGTGCGCAGCTGTTATGGGAGCTTTTTGAATTGTACAACGTGGCCACTTTGATGCATGAGAATCAATTACAGAGAAACCTTGTCAAGATGGCCAAAATTCAGCCTTAAATAATTGAATTCTCTGCCAAACCCTGTCCGCCGTCGTTATCTAGAAATGTAATTATGCAGCTAAATCAAGCAACTAAAATTAGTGTAGTGTAAAAACACCTTGGCTATCTGAAAGTGGAGGAATTGACATTTGGATTTAGAAAACGCCAATAGTTGGATATGTTTGGCGGTGTTTGAAGCTCTCTCCCAGTTTCAACAAAATCTATATCAAGTGTCCTGTTTAGAGTGAGAAGTGGAATGTGGCCAGTGAATGTTTCGTTTTGAAGGTGATTTTCAGTGATTCCTGGGACTTGGGCATTATTTGAGTGGATTCACTTCATCAGAACTTCATATTATTGCTTTCAAAATTGTGGAACTACACACACCCACATGTCTTTCTAATATGAAGATTAGAAGACTGACAATTTGAATGTTATCTGAGCCTTCAGTCTCTAGTCAAAGCCTTCAATCTGAAACCAAAGATGTGTCTGTACCAATCATCAGGAAAACAGGGAATACATGATAAAAGTGGGTAATAGCTGCCGGTACTGCACACATCATGATATGGTTCTAGGACTTCATTTAATGATAACACAGCCTTTTGAAGTAGGGACTATTACTATCTCAGTTTTCCAAACGAGTGAACAGGGTTCAGAGAGGCTAAGTAACTTGTTCAAGATCACACAGCTAGTGATTATACTGACACCCAAGTCAGTATAATTCCAATTATATTAATTAATATATTAATTAATTCAGTTGGAATTAATTCCAATTCATGTAATCCCCTAGGAATTTATCTGCTACTATGTAACATATCCCAAATGATTGATTGGGTATTTTCAAACACCAGAAAGATTTCAAATCTGTGCTTGAATGTATTTTTTATCCATAGTTTTGGTGCTTGTTAGCTATGCCTTGAAACTCTGAGAACAAGAAGACATCTCTTGTTAATGTATTGCATATTAATATATCACAGTTGAAAGCTCAAAATAAAGAATGTCTTTAAAAACACAAAATAAAAGGCATAGAAAATGTTATTACAGACTCAAATACAGCAGTGAAAACAGTGTTGTGCTTAGGAATCGGGCTCTGGAATGTGTTTGTAGCTTCGCACTGCCTTGTACGAGCTATGTGACCATGAGCAAACCATTTAACTAGTATCAGCCCTGTTTCCCATTTGTTATATGGGACTGATAATAGTACTGACTTCAGAGACTTGTTGTGAGAATGAAATTACATAACATGTGTAAATAATGTAACTCTGTCTCTCTGCATAGCACACATTGTGCAAATATAAGCTGGCTGGTAGTTTCATCTTATTATTTACAAATTGCCACTTTAAATTTGAAATCAGAGAGAGAGTGGGAGGAAAACTAGACTGAATATCTTCTTACTTTTTTTCTATCAGTACCAAACGTTGCCCACATTAACCTGCTGGATTTGAGTTTTAACTCGGAGGCGATAATCACATTAATTTACATTTCTCAGTTTATTTTTCCCTAAAAATCCCATGTAGACCCCATCCCTTGCTCTTTTGGCCAAATTCAGTAGGATGAGCTTATATCTCATAGCCTGGTTCCCTCTGTCACTTGGTCTCTTGGTCTCTCTCTCTATCTCTCTCTCTCTCTGAGAACTAAATTAATGAAGAGTATTTGGTTAGTCATGTTAGGCAAGCTGTTCCCAAAATAGCACCTTCCATTTTGGTAGCTTCAACTTTGCAGCTGCTGTGTCTCTTCGTCGTCTGGGAAGAAAACTTTCACATTAAGAGTTGCTGATGCGGATTTTCTTTCTTTCCTCTCCCGGCGTTGATGAGTGCTTGGCTCCTGACAGAAGGGATTTGGCTCTCAGCTTTGTAGTTCGGAAGAAGTTGGGTCTATAGATTTCCCCCTAACTCTCCATTGATGTGTTGAGCTTCGGAGGGAATAATAACTCTACGTAAAGCATGTTGGCGTCCCAAGGAGTTCTCCTGCATCCCTATGGCGTGCCTATGATTGTACCGGCAGCTCCTTACCTCCCTGGACTGATTCAGGTAATTCAAGGCCTCTGCCAGCCAGCAACTTAACTCCAGAGTGCTCAGAGTAATAATTGGAATTTTTATGGTTGAGAAAGCAAACACTTTTAATACAGGAAAAAGCCCTCGCGTAGTCAGTGAGAAGACAGTAGGAAATCAAAAAGATGGATCACCCTAATCTAGCTATCGACATCTCTCATGGCTGAATAAATGGTGTAGTTGAGCTATATTTGCTTGTATTGATCTGACTGCTATTTAACATTCATGTCTTAGCTTCAGGAGGTTGACCACGGGGCAAAGGATTTGCTCTCCTTCTCAGCTTTCTGAGGGACTCAGTCTCCCAGAGCAGATCATGAGACAAAGTAACTTATCATGAGGTGACTCAGTTAAGAGCTTTAACCCAGGAAATGAAAGGAGCATGAAATATGCATTAATTCATAGGACGCCTCCACACGGATTGTCTATTTTCAGAGAAGGCTCTCCCCACCTGAATTTGAGTGGTGGCACTGAGGCAAGAAGGAGCACTCTATTGATGGGTAATTTATGAAGCTCAGAGATTATTCTAGGAATCCCTTGCCAGATGTGTACATCTTAATGATGGCAAGAAAGTGGAGGGTTGATATGTGTGTTGGTTTTACTTTGAAGGCTTTTAATTCTGTGCAGAGAGGATTAATCTACCAATAAAAAATTGGGGACCTTTTTTTCCCCCCTCATCATAAGGTTTTCTTTGCAAGCAGGTATTGCCTTCTGTGTATATGTCTGAAGTTCTCCGTTGAAAGCTAACATCCACTAGCGATAGAACCCACAGATCATAGAAATCCAAGGTGGCTTTTTGTTGTTATAATTAGTTTTTTGAGTATAATCATCCCTTTGCAATAAATTCTGTGTCTCCTTTCTACAGAAAAGGAAAACAAAATATATTTAGGTACGTCCTTTCACCTTTACTCCTGTGCCTCCCTCTGTCCTCTCCAGCCCCTCATAGTTAAAAATTATATGATACCCTAGCTCATTAATTACAATTTCTGGAAAGGATTCTGGTCACTTTTCCCCCTACCTCTTCTGAACTTTGCTGTTACCTTTTGTTAAGTGTACGAACCTGGGTGATTAGAGTCATTTGGGGGTGATTCCAAGTAACAACAAAACATTCTCTTTTTCTGGATTTATGGCCGTTCCTCTGTTTGGAAACTTTTCTCTGTATTACGTGTTATAAACAAATGGGTCATCTGGAGAACGGTCTTTTGCAGCGTGGAACTTGTTGCGTCTTCCCTGGTATACACAGGCTGGTACGATAAGGTTGCCGTTTCTGAAGTAGGGCTCAGTGGCAACTTAGAAAATTAACAGGCCTCTTGCTGCTACTGGAAACGTGGGGTGAAGGTCGGCTGTTGGAGCTTTGTCAGACCCTCTGCCGCCCCATCTGATAAATAATTACAAGCAAATCGTGGCCTTCACTCTATGCTGATTGATGCTGAAATTGCTTTTGAAAGTTCTCATAAGTTCCTGTTATAGATTAAGTGCCGGTGTAGGAAAAATAACGGCACCCACTGAAATGGGTGAATGTAATCAGGTTTAATGGACTCGAGAGCTTGTTGGGAATTAAATAACTATCGATTTGTTGGAATGTTGCTGTCATTACGAAATGCCACTCTGGACGTATTACCCCAGTGATAGATGAGAAGATGCAAGGGCCAGCTGAGAAATTGGGGAGGCCCTATTTCTTCCTCCTTTGCAGAGCATTTGAGAAACATAGCCAGTTATTTTTGGAAAGAACAAGTGATTTTACTTGTAAATCTTAGCCTGATCATACTTTGTTTTTCCAAGCGACACCTCTGGTAACTAGTTACCCATAAGTTAGGAGAGCAGTTTAGTGAGGAGCCTCTAGACCAGCTGCTGTGATATGTGTTACCTCCTTTCTTTCTCACTGCTGTGGAATGCACTGGAAAGCTAACGCACAGAGAGAAACTAGCTTTACTTATGATTTACTGAGACAGCCCATGTTATTTACCCTTTGGCATCAAGAAACTAAAATCACCCCAGTGCAGTAATATTTGCAAGGGGAGAAGGGGCAGTGCAAAGGGAGAAAAAACTGTATCACTCACACATGCTCAGCTCTGAGCCGATGTTTCTGCTGCCAGCTGTTCTGCATTGCTGCAGACTCCACTTGCTCACTAGTTTCTTGACCTTATGGGTTTCTTCCTCACTCAGGAGGCAAAGTATTTCCTCTAGGGAATTAAGGTTCTATCACCCCCTAAATATGTCATTGGCAAGATGTTAAAATGAGCCAAAATAAACCATGTGTACTCCGTCACTGGGAGTAATTTCTCTGTGACTGGAGATGTTGAAACAGAGTCCATAGTGTCCACTTGGAAGGATTGTTGTATTATAGTTGGAGATTACTTTTCAAGGTCTTTCCAACCTCAAGAGATTTTGTGGCAGAGTGCTCCCTTTTCATAATATTTTCAAGAGTCATTTTGAAAATTCAGACCAGCATCGCCCTGTTTTAGTCGCCTCAGATAAAGAAAAAAAACAACAAAACAAGTGATTTACCAGTCATTTGCTGTGCCAGACTTTAAGACGGCATCCACCTAATCCTGCAAAGGCAGTGGATGGAGGTATTTACTGATAGCTTTAGGAAAGTTACTCATACAGGATCTTTTATTCCAAGCAATAATTGATAGTTATCATCCGCCCTACCCTTCCTCCTCTAGGGAAATCAGAATCTTTACCATATTGGATCTCCTGAACCCATTATTTTATGTCTAAACTTGTTGTGTGTAGCCAAATAGAGAGTTTTTCCCTCCAGCCATGTAGAGAATGACAGAATGACTATGGAGAATTCAGCTGAACCTGTCTGGACTGTTTCATGTGCAGAAAAAGCAGAGAGGAAAGGATAAGAGTAGTATTCCCAAGTGCATTGTACAAATATTGGCTGCTTTCCCCCTTGATAGAGATCCCGATGTTGATATCTTTGGATAAGAAGAACCAATGTACTACTTAACACTACTTGTTTCTGAATTTCTAGTGATGGCTGGAGTGAATGATTAGTGAGTTGTCTGACCTGGTAACACAGGAGCCTCAGTCACTTGCCCAAGTCAGCCTCGAGTCCAGAAGCTACTGAGAGGTCTTAGCCAAGCCATGGACCATGGCCAAATGACATAACCAAAACAACAGCTTTGTAACTGGTTAGGCTATTTGGTTAGTGTTTGGGTCTAATGTGTTGGCTCTGGGCTGCAAGTGTGGACCCTCACCCCTCAATCTAGGTGTCTACCTCATAGATATGCCCTTGGACCACACATGGCCAAGTCACTTTCACTATTGGACAAATCGTTCTCATCTCATCCAGGTCTGACAGATGATGAGTCAGCAGATTATTTTCCTGGATGGTTGATGGTGTAAACAGAGCCATATTCACTTCATCATGCATTCGTTCCTTCAGTTATCCATTCACTGCATACTCAACCTATAACAAAAGTGACAGTCATAGCCACTAAACTGTGGGTTCACAATCTAGTGGAAGAACTAGTAGGTAAACCCCAACTATAAGACTATAATGAAGTCAGAGGGAGGAAATGACAGGTAATGATTGTTGAACACAATATTGTCATGTGCCAGGCTCTGTGCTAGACACTTAGGTTTAGGATCTCAATTTATTTTTATAATAAACGTAATGCAGGCCGGGCGCGGTGGCTCACGCCTGTAATCCCAGCACTTTGGGAGACCGAGGCGGGCGGATCACGAGGTCAGGAGATCGAGACCATCCTGGCTAACACGGTGAAACCCCGTCTCTACTAAAAATACAAAAAATTAGCCGGGCGTGGTAGCGGGCGCCTGTAGTCCCAGCTACTCGGGAGGCTGAGGCAGGAGAATGGCGTGAACCCGGGAGGCGGAGCTTGCAGTGAGCCGAGATCGCGCCACTGCACTCCAGCCTGGGCGACAGAGCGAGACTCCGTCTCAAAAAAAAAAATAAAATAAAATAAACGTAATGCAATTGAGCAGTATTTGTCCACCTTCCTATATCTGTAATTGTAAATTCCAAAAAGCTCTGAAAATCAATTTCTTTTGGAAGTTTGGCACCAAAGCTCATTTAGGAACAGAAACTTGACCTGAAATGATGTGTAGCTATTTACAGACTTTCTTTATCCCAGCTACTGTAAATATTCATGTATTTTGCTGTAGGAATATTTATGTGTTTGATTGTCAGGGTGTTGTCCTAGACCCCGCTGAGGGCTTTACATAATCAGCGTTTCCACTGAAATAACTTTCTGAAAAAGCCCCCAAAATCTGATTTTCAAAATGCTGGTGACTCCATAGGGTCTTAGGTAAGAAATTGCAGTCATGCCTTTAATTCCCCTTTGCCTATGGAGAACCTAAAACCTACACTTAGACAAAGCTAGGTAGCCCAAGGTCACAAAGAATGCGAGTGGTATAGCTGGGATTTGGACTGGATTTGTTGAACCAGGGTCTTTTATCCACCAACCTACCCTCTAGGTTGAGGTATTCAGGCAGGGTGGCATATGAAAACACAGGAAAGGAAGTAACCCAGTGCCTCTTAGAGTCGGGAAGAGTGTGGTTTCAAAGGAAGGGAAGTGGTATTTGAGTTGGGCTGTGAAGCATTAGTAGGCATTCACAGGACAAAAAATAATAATACGACTTGTTTAGTAGAGCAGAGAACTTGGGTGAATTCATGGAGTTGGCTTGTGATACTGAGATAGAGCCTTGGCGTCTTTTCCAACTTACTGCCACTGTAGGATGTGACGATGTTCAAACATAGATCTCAAGAGTGAAAAAACACAGGTCAAAAGGAGCTGGGAGGAATCTCAACAATGGAACTCCTAAGCACTGCGTCTCTGCAAGCTCACAAAAGAATGGGCTTCATTTATACGATCCATGACTCACGCAGGTGAATGTTTTTTGTGTTTGTTTTTGTTTGTTTGTTTGCTTGTTTTGAGATGGAGTCTCACTCTGTCACCCAGGCTGGAGTGCAGGGGCGCAATCTCGGCTCATTGCAACCTCCACCTCCCAGGTTCAAGCGATTCTCCTGCCTCAGCCTCCCAAGTAGCTGGGATTACAGGCACGTGCCACCACACCCAGCTAATTTTTATATTTTTAGTAGAGACAGGGTTTCACCATGTTGGTCAGGCTCGTCTTGAACTCTTGACCTCATGATCTGCCTGCCTTGGCCTCCCAGAGTACTGGAATTACAGGCATGAGCCACCATGCCCAGCCTAGGGCTGGTGAATCTTTAATTTTCTGGGTTTGTGCATCATTTACCATTCCTTTTTCTTTTAAAGTATTATTTTATTTTTGTAAGTTCCAGGGTACATGTGCAGGGTGTGCAGGTTTGTTACATAGGTAAAGGAGTGCCATGGTTGTTTGCTGCACCTATTAACCCATCACCTATGTATTTAGCCCAGCGTGCATTAACTGTTTTCCCTAATGCTCTCCCCACCCCCACCTAAGCGTGGCAATTATCATTTACCGTTTCTATGCCATCTTTTCTCTCTGAGATGGTGAGCTCTCAGAGGGCTGAGTTTTTTCCAGCCTAAACTTTCTATAGCTAGACAGTGGCAGAAAAATGCCAATGTATGCCTCTCTGACGTGGATAGCAATGGTTTAAAGAAACCCTATACTCCATGTTTTTATTTTTATTTCTTTTAGAGAAAGGGTCTCACTCTGTCACTCAGACTGGAGTGCAGTGGTGCAATCATAGCTCACTGTAGCCTCGAACTCCTGGTCTCAAGTAATCCTCAGCCTCCTGAGTAGCTGCAACTACAGACATGTACCACTATGCTCAGCTTTTTTAAAAAAATTCTTTTGTAGAGAGGAGGTCTCATTATGTTGGCCAGCCTGGTCTCAAACTCCTGGTCTCAGCCACACACACTGTATTTTGAAGCAGAAACCAGCGTATGTATTTTATGAGACATCTACATACCTATATGTAGTAACAATGCAAATTATAGAAACATCGGCCTTAACAATGGACAGAGAGTAACCATCCTTATAGAAAGATAAAGAAATCTATAAAGAACTTACAAGTAATTTGGATAAGTTTCTGGTTGAACTTGAAAAACAACAGCTTGTTTGGCTCTGTGGCTGGCATTTCAGGTCTTGATATTGCTGCCCTGCGATGTTATTTCCATGTTTGGAATGTCTGTTGATTGGGAAAGACATCAGCATGCACACCTGATATAAATGCTGGTGGCGTCATTTACTCTGAGGCTGCTCCATCTTAGTCACTAAGTGGACTTTTCTGTACTGCCAAAGAGGCCATGTCAACAGCGGACTAAATTAAAGAGTCAGGGAGGTGGCAGAGAGAATTTGGAGTCAAACAGGTCCAGGTTGACATATAGGCTCTGGCATTTACTAAGCCTGTAGCCTGAGGCTTGTCAATTAACCTCACCAAGCCTCAGTTTTCTAGGCTGCAAAACAAAAGCAGGAAGGCCTAGCTTGCAAAGTCACTGTGAGTTTTCAGTGTGATTCATCATGTGTTTATTCAGCAATTATCTATTGAGCACCTACTGTGTGCCAGGCTGTGAACTAGGACTAGGTGATGTGGTAGAATAGAACACACTCTAGATCTCTTCCAACAGGAAGTTGATATTCTAACACATGGGAAAAGCTAGCATATAAAGTATGTTTATCCTGTATTATTCTGGAGAGAGAAGGAGAGAGGAAAGATATTTATGTATTATTATTATTTTGTGACGGAATCTTGCTCTGTAGCCCAGGCTGGAGTGCAGTGGCATGATCTCAGCTCACTGCACCTCCACCTCCCGAGTTCAAGTGATTCTCCTGCTTCAGCCTCCTGAGGAGCTGGGACCACGGGCATGCACCACCACAACCAGCTTATTTTTGTATTTTTAGTAAAGACAGGGTTTCACCATGTTGGCCGGGCTGGTCTTGAACTCCTGACCTCAGGTGATCTGCCCACTTCAGCCTCCCAAAATGCTGGGATTACAGGCACAAGCCACTGTGCCTGGCCAGAAAGATATTTGTTAAGAATTCTTTTGTCTGCGACGAAGAAAATTCTAAGTCCTATTGGTTAGAGGGGGAAAAAGAGCATCTATCTCCAGCTTCAGGCACTGTTGAATTCAGGAATTCTGACAAGTCAAGGGCTCTCACTCTCCACCTCTCCACAGTGGTTATCTCTACTTCATCCTCACTCACAAGCGCACCATATCCAAGTGGTGGAAAAGATGGTTCTTGGCAACTCCAAGCTTACATCTCATCTCCTTTTAGAAATTCTTTTCCCAACTATTCCAGCAAGAATTCCAGATTGCAGTCTCATTGGCTGATCTTATAGTCCATGCCCATCTCCAAACCAATCGTCCAATCTCTTGTTGCCCACTTTAGAGCCAGAGGGCAGGGTCAGCCCCAAGGAAGCTGCATAGACTATGAATGGAGGCCAGATCAGGGACCTGTTAGCAAAATGTGTTGGCGGATAAGCAAAATCTAGGTTCTTGTTATCAACAACAATTATAGTTAAAGCTTTCACAAACATTCAAACCTGTTCTTTCTCCCCCAAAACTTTGCACACACCATCCCCTGGGGAGCAAGTGGTGGGTTTCAGATCTTAATGATCCTGATCACTTGTTACCATTGATCATATTTCCTAGGTAGTTTTATTGCCTTCCACTTCAGTTGGCTTCTCCATTCATGATCAGATTTGCCAAAGGCAGGGATGACTGTTTTACCTGGTATCTTCTCCCTTGCACTAATTACAGTCATGTCTTCCACTCATGTGTATTTGGGATATTCCAACTCTTTTTACAGACTAGTAAGTCACAACCTAGGGAAGTCAAGACAGTCCAACCAGGACATCTAACAACGCAGTAATCAATGCTAGATTGTGTTTCTCAGATTCATGATCCATGCAGCCACACCGCTTCTCTTTACATCAGTGATGCATAAATAAATATATTAAAAAGAGCAAACAGAGCCTTCCAGTTATTAACTTTGTCATGACGTAGACCTCCCATCATTCCAAAGCACTCGAAGATGCTAGCGACTTGTCCTATTCTGTTTTATATAAATTCACTTTTTTAAATTAAGAGATTAAAGGGACACTGTCAATCTCTTCTGATTAATATCAGTCCTATAAAAAGGGTGTCTTGCTGCAGCAGCCATCTGTCATTTTGATCATTTTAAAGGCACGCTATATCAGCAACTATGCTTTTTATAATACGTTGGCACAGGGCAGGGAGGGTTGGAAGACCTACGGATTTCACACTCTCTGCTGCTGCTTTGGTGTTCGGCAATCTGAGCTTTTGATGGTGGAGCAGAGTCCCCTCCCTGTCTTTTAAAGGTTGTTTTGGGTAAGTGCTTTTCCTGGGTGATTTATGATGGAGCTACTCACCCCTATTTATGTTTTTCCCCCGTCTAAAGATAGACCTCTCACACACACATCCCACCAGCTTGCAAGGAGCCAGCATGTTCACTTGATTCACTGCTGAGCCCTAAGAGATGCCCAGAAACATTGAACTCAGTACTCTGAAGGTCTTTTCCTCTGGGCAGCTGAGACCATTATCTTCAGCAATGGTCACTGTCTAGATTGAGCTTTTCAGGCTTGTAAAACTAGGAGGCAAAGGCACCATGAAACTCATTCATTTATTAAGATAATGATTTATCAATCATAGATTTTGTGACTGTTGTCTTGCAAGCTCTGGAGGTATTGGGATGATGAAGTCCCAGTCTCTGTCCTCAGAGGTTGCATAGGGGGGCCATGCCATTCGCAGTAGAGTCAGAGGTTAAGCACAACTGTTTGAAGATAGAACTCTTGAGTCTCCACCCCACTGACCGACTCAGTATGATGTCTTTATTGCTGTCAGTGGTCTGACACTTAAGACAGGTTTATGCACAGTCCAAAGAAGATGGCTTCCTACAGAGAGATTCTCCAAATGACAGAGTTCCTGCTACATTTCAGAGAACAATGGTCCTACCTTCCTTCCTTCCTTCCTTCCTTCCCTCCCTCCCTCCTTCCCTCCCTCCTTCCCTCCTTCCCTCCCTCTTTCCCTTCTTCCCTCCCTCCTTCCTTTCTTCCTTCCTTCCTTCCTTTTTGAGGTGGGAAGATGACAGCAGGAGCTCCTGCCCCCAGCCCCCTTCCCACCTTGCATCCAACTTAGACTAAAGTAATAGAGTTCAACACACCCACTGCTGTGGGAGAAGGTGTTGCTTGGCCATTCCTTCTCTTCTGCTCTTTAATCTGTATTGGCTCCTAGAGAAGGGGAGAATTGCAGTGAGGAGTGGGATCACTTGTGCATTCCACATTGTTCTCAGGAACTGCTCTCTGAAGAGCTATTTCTTCTTATTTCCTGAGGCAGCACAGTTAAATTTGAAAAGAACAGGGTTTACAACAAGGAAACCTGAATCTGGCCATTACTCTCTCTGTGTTACTCTTGGTAAGTTGCTTGACCTCTCTGAACCTCCACTTCCTCATTTGTAAAATGGGAGTAATACCAAGTGTACTCTACTCACAAGGCCCTTGCAGTGTAGTCATGGTGTCATTAGGGCAGCAAGACAGGATGCCTAGGGCTGGGCTTCCGACTCAGATCTTCCCACTCAGACCCATCTGAGTTGGCATCCTGGCTCCTGTGTGATGCGGGGCTTCAGCTCTCTGAGCACCCATGGTTTCAACCTGTCCGCGGGGATGGTCACATCGACTGCAGAAAGGGAGCCATCGATTTGACAATCACATCATTGTACCAACCCCACAACTGACTGCCAGCAGTGTTGTCTTGGTTTGTTCATGATTTCTGGAGTTATTGAATGTTCATTTTGATAAATCGAGATGCTCTAGGTTGGGAAAGGAGAATGTTTACACTTCTCTGCTCCCACTCTTGGTGGAGATTCCTGGTGAGCAAGGACACATGTGTTTGGCCTGGGTGGACAGTGCAGAGATACAACTGGGGAGATGGTGAAGGAGAGGGAGAGATGCCACCATGGAGTTTGACATCTTGGCTCATGGCTCTGGGTGGTGTGAAACCACCATCCTCTTTCCACATGGCTGGTATAAAAGCCACCATCCTCTCCCCACTCCCTAAGCCAATAGCCTGCATAGTTGGAATGACTAAGTCCCAGCCTCTGTCCTCAGAGGTTGCATCAGGGGGCCATGTCATTCTCAGTAGAGTCAGAAGTTAATTACAAGACACACATGAAGGAGAGTTGATCAGTTTCAATAATGTTGAATCCTTGTCCGAATCTTTGTCCAGAACATACTGGGACTGGAACTGGAGCTGGGTTGCAGGACGGGGAGGGTGGGCTTTGTAGGGGGAAGAGAGGCCTGTCCCCTCCGTTCCATGTGGCCATAGCCTTCTGGGGACAGACTCTTTAGGACCACCCACACCCCTGTTCCATGCAGCTCTGGCACACCGTGGGCGCTTAATAAATGTTAAATAATAAGAATAGCTCCCATCTGTCAGTGCCCGGTGGCAAGGAGGATGTGTGAGTGCCAGCCGACACTGGGCAGCTTATGGGAAGCCTTTCGGGGGGAAATTGTGGCTCTGAGTCGCTTCGAAATCCCGCTGCATCCAGATGTTACCCCAAAGCTGCTATGGATCAGTGTCCAGGCAAGGGAGGAGCGTGGGACTCCAGAACATCTGCATCAGAGTGACAGGGGGCGGGACCAGAGAGATGAGAGTCTGACCAGCAGTGGGATTTGGGAGCTGATATTGACCAACAGTACAAGGGCTTTGTTGAGGTTTAAAAGGGCTAGAGGAGCTGCCCTCTGAGCAGACAGCAGCATAAATTCATACTTCCGTCATATTCTTGGAAGCAAATGCCAACTGGGGCTTTTCAGATTTTGTTATAATAACAACAGCAGCTGCTGTTTTTAGGAATTTACTATACATGAGGCTGTGTGTGAGGGGTTTCACCTGTCGTACCTAATTGAAGTAATATATCTTAGGGAGGAAAAAACAGGCAAACAGGAAGTGGTATGGAGTAGGGTGTGAGCTCTAGAGCAGACTGCCTGGTTCATCTGCTGCAACCATTGAGGCCTCCACCTCTGGGACCTTGGATGCCATTTGCTACCTGTGTGACCTTGGCACAGTTTTTCCCTTCTGGGCAGTAGTCACCCTCTTTGAGTGGTTGTTAAAGGAACCAAATCATGTAAAGTCCACAATATAGCACCTGGCACATAGAAAGTCCTCAATAAACGTATTTACAAGTTTATTTCCAAGCGTACAGCAATACCACCACAACCAACACCAATGCAATTAAATAATAGCCTCAATCTTGAGTGTTTTCTGTATAGGGAAGCCAATACCTTCTACTGGCTAAGAGTATGAGCCCTTGAGCCAGACTGCCTGGGTTAGAATCTCAGCTTTACTTTTTTTTTTTTTTTTTTAACTCCTAAGCCACTCTGAACTGCAGTTTTCTCTTCGGTAAAACGGCCCATATTAAAAGTGCCTAAATTCAAGCTTCGCTGTACTCTTCTGTAGGACAGGGATAATACCAAAGTCATTTCTGAGGATCAAATGAATTAATACTCCCTAAGTACTTAAAATAGTAAATCCAATATAGTCAGGGCTAAAAAAAACTGATAGAAATAATCATTGTTACATGATTATTTTATATTTTATATTATTTGTATTATGCATTATACATAAGATATAATGCAATATATATTTCAATAATATATGCAATATGTATTTTATGTAACACATAGTTATAAATATATAAATATATAACTACATAATGCCATATAGTTATAGGATAATTATATATATTGATTAGATGACACATATCATTGTGTAATACTGTATAATAGTTACATAGTAATGATTATATGTAATATAAATGATAATAATAATTATTATTTCTACTCTTGCTACTATGACAAGTTACTCCATTGGGGATTTTTTCCTAAATAATTTCTACCACTTTGAAGTATTCTGGCCAGACTTATTTTAAAAGGAAACTGAGGCTCAGCAAAGTGGAACAATTTGCCCTCATTCTTAGGACTAGGGAAGGGCAGACCAGCCAGGCATCTGGCTGCAGAGCCCGTCCTCCCGCAGACCACACAATTCTGCAAAGCTTTGGTGTCTGTCGTCTCCTCATCCTCCATGGGGAAATGGCCATGTCTCTTGCCCGTACAACCGACTCTGAGCAGAAGGCTAACGCGATATTGTGCCGCTGTCATTTCTGATCAGTTTTTCCCCCACTGTCTCACAGCAGGCTGTCAGGAGGCCTTGTTCCCCATGGAAGCCTGGCTCCTCGTGGAGAAGATGAAACCTGGGGGTTGTGTGGTGACAAAGGCTGAGGAAGGGCACTGCTGGGACTGGGTCTTGTGGCTCTATTTTCAAGACCTTTTTTTTGGTTATCAGTGTTGAAACCTGGAAATACACTTTCTGTTTTCCGTTTAAACACAAATCAAGCAACGTTACCAACACACATTCTCTGTCAAACATGTCAGTTACTCCCGGGGCTGTGGACAGCTTGCAAGCGATGTCTTCTATTGTTACTGTGGTGGTGTGTTATTTCTCCCTCTACAGCTCTGCATTTGTTTTGGCGAGCAGTGTAAACACTGAGGGGCCTGCTCTCGGGGAGGTTTTGACAGAACATGTGAAATTGACATGGACTGTCCGATGACCATCTTAATAAGGCTATTCGGGCAGCCCTGTATTTGCCTGTAGCATTTTCCATGAATTTGGGTGGGGGCTTAAGGATTCTAATGAGCTGGGTTTTGTTTCACACCTGGTGTTTTGGCAGACAGTTCCCACTGTGACTTAGCAGAGGGACTTGGCACGGCTTGCCAGAGGGCCTAAGATTTGTGTGGGCGCCCAGCAGATGTTGGATGTGTTCACCCATCATACAGAACGCCAGTCATCAGCCGCCGAGTCCCCTCTCTGTCTACATTCTAAGGGACCAGAGCTCCCACTTGCTGCCGGTGATGGAGCCGTCTGGGGATGGATAAAAAGCCTTTCATTACTGAGGATAATGCAGAGCATATGGGATTCTTATCTGTCCAAACAGTTGTGGGGTTTGGGTTAGAGACACTGTCTGCATGTGTATTTTCTTTTTCTTTTTTTAATTTTAATTTTATTTTTTATTTTTATTTTTATTATACTTTAAGTTCTAGGGTACATGTGCACAACGTGCAGGTTTGTTACATACGTATACATGTGCCATGTTGGTGTGCTGCACCCATTAACTCGTCATTTACATTAGGTATATCTCCTAATGCTATCCCTCCCAGCTCCTCCAACCCCACAACAGGCCCTGGTGTGTGATGTTCCCCTTCCTGTGTCCAAGTGTTCTCATTGTTCAATTCCCAATTCCCACCTATGAGTGAGAACATGCGGTGTTTGGTTTTTTGTCCTTGCGATAGTTTGCTCAGAATGATGGTTTCTAGCTTCATCCGTGTTCCCACAAAGGACATGAACTCATCCTTTTGTATGGATGCATAGTATTCCATGGTGTATATGTGCCACATTTTCTTAATCCAGTCTATCATTGATGGACATTTGGTTTGGTTCCAAGCAATGCCCCTGGGCCACATGGGACACACACACCATGATGTGTCAGCAACGAGACGTCTATAGAGTAAACCACGATGGCAGAGGAGCATTCTACCCAGGAGGGCAGTGTATTTTCTTTAGTATTTGGTTCTAGCAAGTAGGAGCTTCATTAAGGAGCATTTTGTACAGTTCCTTCCTGGGAATGGACACGACACGCGTTTGATAATGTCTCTGCTTTCTGGCTTCACACCTTCCTCCCATGTTAGCATTGGTTCTAAACTCCCAAGCACAGATGTTACCAAGCCACTGCCTTCCTGTGTAGAATGCTCCTCTGCCATCCTTGTTTACTCTATAGAAGTCTCGTTGCTGACACATCATGGTGTGTGTCTCATGTGGCCCACGGGCATTGCTTCGTTCAAGCCTTTGTGTTCAGATCTGCCCTGATATCAGAGACAAGTTGATGTCAACTTACCTCTTATCTCTGATCAATAACTGTTGGGCTTCCTGTGGGTTGACTGAAGACCCATAAGATTCATGAGACCCATACGATCATGTGGGTTGATGATCTCCACCATTCTGAATCTCAAAAAACCAAAGATGATTCTTGAATGTGTGTTTTTGTTAAGATCCCTTTGGCTGAAGGAACAGAACTCAATCCTGTCTAGCTTCAAAAAAAAACGAAAGGGGCAACATTTATATGTTTACTGTGTTTTGTGGTGTAGTGCATGAACAATTGAATGCACAGAAACTCTTGGACTCAAAAGAGAAAGAAAAAAGTCAAGCCAAGGAAAGTACAAGAGGTAAGACAGGCCTAGGGATCTCAGCAGGCAGAATTTATGGACACATTTTGCAGGCAAGTGGTTCTCAATCAGGGTTGATTTTTGGCTTGTAATGACATTTAGCAATATCTGGACACATTTTTTGGTTGTCGTAAGTGGATGGGGGTTGCTGCTATCATCCTACAATGCATAGGTGCATTAGTCTGTTTTCATGCTGCTGATAAAGACATACCCGAGACTGGGCAATTTGCAAATGAGAGAGGCTTATTGGACTTACAGTTCCAGGTGGCTGGGGAGCCCTCAAAATCATGGTGGAAGGTAAAAGACGTGTTTCACATGGATGACAGCAGGCAAAGAGAGCTTGTGCAGGGAAACTCTTGTTTTTAAAATCATCAGGTTTCATGAGACTTGTTCATTATCAGGAGAACAGCATAGGAAAGACCTGCCCCCCAAATTCAATCATTTCCCACCAGGTTCCTATCATGACACGTGGGAATCGTGGGAGATACAATTCAAGATGAGACTTGGGTGAGGACACAGCCAAACCGTATCAAGAGGACACCTGGAATTATCCAGCATTATCAATCATGCCGAGGTTGAAAAACCCCACTCTAGGCTGTCACACTACTGTGACTCAGCTACAGAGACCATCAGCCTCTGCAAGTCTTCATTCAACTTTTGCTTTCTCAGCTAGGATCTGATGGACCCAACCTGTCATGTGTCTCAATCTTTATATCAGTGAACTATGCCCCAGACCCCCATGTATTTGCAGCCCATTCAAAGTATTGCTGAGTAGTCCTGGGAAAGCAGGAGTAGGATGTAGCTGGTTGTGAGCTGTTAGCCATTATGAGACAGGCATCTTGCAGGGTGTATTGATAGCCTTCAGTGTACCCTATTCTGTGGCTGACACTCAGTCACACTAGTGCCTTCCATACAGAGCTCTCTGTTTGTAGAAAGCAAGGCCCACCTTGGTGCCAGTTTTAACGAGCAGTCAATTGATTTGGTTTTTGATTTAAGCTCATTGCCTCCTTTGACTTCTGTTTAACAGAAAATTCACTTTGCAAAACTGTTTTAAAACATTGTTGCTTACTTTTCTTACCATAAAATTAATGTGGGCTAAACCTAAGTTTTCAGAAACAAAAAGCACAAACAAACATACAGAGATACATGCATATACCACATAGACACATAAACCACAATCCGCTACCCAAAAATGACTACTACAAACCACTCTTTATGTATCCTGGATTTCTTTGTGGTACATATATTTTCTTCCCTAAATAATTCTCATCTACTCTCATCGTATTCACAAAGATTTGTAAAACTTGCAAGCAGCTGGGTTTTTAATAGGAACACCTTTTGAAATAAAATTAATGACTTTTTTTTTTACCTTATGAATATTTTCTGTTAGGTTCTTAAAGACTAAGGTGGTGTCTTAAACAAACGCATATTCCGTGTCCTTTCCACATGCCCCTTTGCTCTTATCCCTCTCCTTCAGCCATGACAAGGTCGTATATGATATCCTTAGTAAATAGATCACCAAAGAAATGACATTACTTAAGTCAGTCGGGAAAAGAAGATAGGGACAAAGAAGAGAAATTAGCAAAACAATCCTATAGATTACAGAATTACACAAAAGGCCGGTTGCAGTGGCTCACGCCTATAATCCCAGCACTTTGGGAGGCTGAGGATGGCAGATCACCTGAGGTCAGGAGTTCAAGACCACCCTGGCCAACATGATGAAACTTCATCTCTACTAAAAATGCCATAATTAGCCAGGGGTGGTGGCACGTCCTTGTAATCCCAGCCCCTTGGGAGGCTGAGGCAGGAGAATCCCTTGAACCCAGGAGGCAGAGGTTTCAGTGAGCCAAGATTACGCCACTGCACTCCAGCCTGGGTGACACAGCGAGACTCCATCTCAAAGAAAAAAAGAATGAAGAGAGAGGCAGAGATTGATCGGCTCCAGTCAACCAGGTGAGTAGGAGGCTTCTGCTTTCAGATTTTCTTGTAAATTTCTTGAAATGGGGACATTGAAAAATGTGCTAGTTTTTGAGAAAATAAAAATTTCATGACCACGATGGAGGTGTGGTTGCTCCTGTGGTTCTCAGAACACAAAACTGTCTCCTAGAGACCCACTGAAGTTCATGCTCATTTGAGGACTAAAACTTGGGTTAAAAACCAGGCGGCTCAAGAGATCAAGATATCTTCCTGGCAGCCTTCTATCACAAGCGGAGACGGGGAGACCGACCAGAGTTGCTCTGTCAGCTCTCATCACTCCTTCTCTCAAACCAAACGCGTGTCTAAGGCGCAAGATCGGTTTTCAATTTAAGTGACTTCGCTTTCTCTCTTAAAAACTAAATCCTCCTCCTAATTCCCCTAAGTCCTCAAAGTGTAACATTTTTCCTTTGTAGATTGGAGAAAGAAGTCATGGATCGGCTTGCCAATGGCATTAGGATGAGGTCTGCCAGCCAGTCCTTGTCAGAATGTGCACAGAAAATTTAAAAGAGTTTTTTTTTTTTCCAATCAGTAGCTTACCAGTTAATACTCCTCCCTTTCCGTTTTGATAGCTGACCCTCAGAATCAAAATGAGGATGGTGACATACCACATCCACTTGAGAGGCCGAGGAGGGGTGGGTTCAGAGAGACGGATGGCTGTGGCTTGCTTTCCATATGTGTTCACCGATTTAGTAAATATTTATTCAACATTCAGTGTGTGCTGGACAATACAGTTCCAGGTGTGAGTAAGACCACTTATATCCTATTAACAGGAAAAAATAAAGCAGAAAATAACCAGGAGAATATCAGATGCTGTTAGCTGCTAGGAAGGAAATAAAATAGGTTATGGGCCAGGCACGGTGGCTCATGCCTGTAATCCCAACACTTTGGGAGGCCGAGGTGGGTGGATCACTTGAGGTCAGGAGTTCGAGACCAGCCTGGGCAACATGGTGAAACCCCATTTCTACTGAAACATATAAAAATTAGCTGGCATGATGGCGCATGCCTGTAGTTGCAGTTCCTTGGGTGGCTGAGGTGGGAGAATCACTTGAACTTGGGAGGCAGAGGTTGCAGTGAGCCAAGATCAGGCCACTGTACTCCAGCTTGGGCGACAGAGCCAAATTCCATCGAAAAAATTAAAAAAAATAATGGTTACATGGTAGTGAGTGAAAGGGTTATTTTAGATAGTTGAAAGAGGAATTAGAGCTCAGATCTGATTGAGAAGTAGGGGCCAGCTGTGTACAGTCGTGGGGTATGGGAAAGAGTTCTTAGGGGAGGAAAAAAGCAAAAGTCCTGAGATGGAATGAAATGGATATGTTTGAGAAATGACCGGATGGTCAGTATGGCTGGGACACAGTGGGTAAAGAGGGAAGATGAAAAATACAAAGTCAGGTGTGCAGTCAGCAGCCAGGTCCCATTCCACCTTGTAGGGCATTGCAGGCAGTTTAGATTTTGATCTAAGGGAAATGGCAAACCCCTGCAGAATTTCAAGTAGGAGAACACTATGATCTGATTGTATCATGTTAAAAGATTCCTCTGGAAAGTGGGTGGAGGATGGACAAATAATCTTTAGTGGGACAGGATGCGAAAAAGAGAGGACAGCTAGTGTGCATGGTACCGGTGAAGACGACCAGTACCATGTTATCCACGATTGGCTAGTGAATATCCATGTTTCATGCTGCCATTTCTTTGATCTTCATTGACTGGAGAATTCTGCCTTAAAAAGAGGGCCCGTTTCAGGGATGTGGGGTAACAGAAAAATCACAGCGTTCATGGAATGAGAGGTAGAGGACCAGGGAGTATAGAAATGTATCTGTGTCTGTGCCTGAAGGTCTGGTATTTTGTGTGGCTTCAGGGGAGTGCAGCATGTGTGTTTAATTGTTAATGACCCAAAAATGCATCCAAAGGGGTTACATGCAAACCTGCCTGAGCATGGAAGATCAGTCTTGGGTGCTTTATTAAGTCTTGCTCTATCAAAGCTGTAAGCAACATATGGTGTGCCATGTGCCCATGGACTAGGTTTTCCATCACAGGACAGTTCTGTCTTTGGGATGGCTGGTTTTCCTTTTATTTTAGCAGAAGCAGAGAAGGCCCCTTGGGACTGGATCTGTCACTTTTGCAAGTTATGACCACAGGGGACAACTTGGGAGTTTGGATTCAGATGGACCGAGGTTCCAGAGCCAGCCTCACTCACTGTTAGCTGTGATCTTGAACAGGTTCTTTTACCTCTCTGAGCCTCAGTTCATTCGTACCTAAAATAGAGGGAAACTTTTCTATGTCAAAGGGTAGTAGAAAGGTTATTATGCATTGACTGGTTAGTTCATTCCTTTGATAATTCTTCACACATGTATTAATCACCACTACGTGCAAGGCACAATGGCAAACATTAGGAATGCAATGAAGTCAGCTTTGATTCTTTTTTTAGTGGAATTTATGTTCTTGTAGGGGAAGGAGACAAAACAAAGAATAACTACCATAATGTACATATAAACTGATTAATTGTAGATTGAAGTGAGTGCTATGAAGAAAATAATGTAAGAGGGAAGAAACAGTTAATGATGGTGCGGTGGATCATGATACTCTGCTCTTGAGCTCACATCCTTTATTGTCTTGAAATTTTTCACCCATTAGCTCACTTCTTCTCTTTTTTTCGCTTCCTGGGTTTGCCTTAGAGACACCTGGTACTTTACTTTCCCATGCCCTAAATACCCATGTCCACAGGGAGCAGCTGACTTACTGTGGTTCAAGGAATGTGCTTTTCCAGATTTTAGGAGCCACCTGTTTCTGGGAGTGCCATGGAAACACACATTCTGCCTCTCAATCTTCAGGCCCAGGCAGGAAATTTTCAGCTGTCAGCAGCTGTCTTTCTGTTCTGCTGCCAAGGAGTTTCCAACCCCAGGAAAAGCCCACAGTGACCCTCACCAGGGACTTTGATGCCATTCTTTGGAGCTGAAAAGGAAGGAGGGGCTCCTGCAGAGTGATTCGTGGGCTCAGTTCTTGACTTGGGGTGGCTGAGAGTTTCCCCTTAAATAATATGTCACGCTGTAGGCATATGGTCTTGCAGTTGCGGGGTGTATCATTTCCACTTGATTGTCAAAGCACCCCACGGCAGAAACATACTAAAGGATCTCTGCTCCAGAAACAGCCGTGGCTTTGCAGCATGGCAGATTTGCAGCTTCGGGGTGGAAAACATTTTTCAGCCTTTCCCAAGAGGTGAACTGGATACAGCTGTGCAGTGTAACCTAAATCTTTGCACGTGTCTTTAAACAGGGCAGAAACAACTGGCCCTGTCCTTCCACTCTGAGCCTGATGATGACCAAGTGGGAGAGAACTGAAGCTATATATCCTGTTCCCAGAAGTTGCATTTCCCCATCTTGGACAGACTAGTGTGCTGTTCTGGGAGTGCGTAGCTATTCCCTTACTCAGGTGAATGTCATCTGAAGACGTGGGGTGGATAAGAATCTGTCACCACTAAATGCTTACTCCGGGCTGCCCATCACTGCTGTTTGGTCAGTCCTGTTGTTCTAGGGCGCTTTGCAGCCATTCTCCAGGAAGAGTCATCCTGGCCTTGCCTTCAGAAACAAGCTCGCTATATTTCCCACGTAGTTCTAGAAAGAATCCTGGTGCAGGGATTCTGAAGGATGCACTCTTGTCCTGGATCTGCCCTTCAATGTCTGTGTATTAATGAGCAAATTATTATTATTATTATTTTGAGACAGGGTCTCACTCTGTCACCAAAGCTGGAGTGCAGTGGTGCGATCATGGCTCACTGCAGCTTCGACCTCTTGGGTTCAGGTGATCCTCCCACCTCAGCCTCCCAAGTAGCTGGGACTACAGGAGCATGGCACCATGACCAGCTAATTTTTGTATTTTTTGTAGAGATGGAATTTCATCATGTTGCCTAGGCTGGTATCGAACTGCTAGGCTTCAGTGATCTGCTTGGCTTGGCCTCCCAAAGTGCTGAGACTGCAAGTATGAGCCACAGCACCCAGCCCATACCACTTTTCCATATGGCTTCAGGTTACAGGTTTGTGCATGAGTTACATAATGGAACCCCAAAGCCATACCTTTGACCAGTTGCCTAAAGTTTTTAGCACCACTACTACTGTATAGCTAATATTTTCTTTGAATGGATTCAATTTTTGTAGCCTAAATTGATTCACAAAAACCACACTTTTCGTCTCTAAGTGGACATTCACCATCACTAGCCATAAATAAATGGTATCTATTACAAATGCATTGATGACCCTAACTAGAATGGCTATAATAAAAAAGATAGACAGCAAGAAGCGTCAGCAAAGATGTGGAGAAATTGGAATTCACATACATTGCTGGCAGGAATGTAAAATTCTGCAGCTACTTAGAAAAATAGTTGAGTATTTTTCTTAAAAAAATTACTCAGTTATTATGACCCAGCAATTCTGCTCCTAGGTATATATTCAAGATAATTAAAAACATATGTGTACACAAAAACGTGTGTACCAGTGTTTATAATAGCATTATTCATAGTAACCAAAGCATGGAAACAGGCTAAATGTTCATCAACTAAGAAATGGATAAACACGAGGTGATATAGCATACAATGGGATATGTTCAGGTATAAAATGAAATGATGCCTTACATGCTGTAGTGTGGATGAACCTTGAGAATGTTGTACTAAGTGAGTGAAGTCAGATACAAAGGACTACATATTATATGATTCCATTTATATGAAATGTTCAGCATAACCAAACCTATAGTAGCTTAAAGTAGATTAATGATTGCTAAGGGCTGAGGGGAGAGAGTATGGGAAGCGATCCTTTTATGGATATGGATTTTCTTTTTGAGGTGATGAAAATGTTCTGGAATTATCTGGAATGTTCTAGAAGTGTACAACTATCACCACTTTCATACATAGTTGTACAGTTTTGTGAATATGTTAAATAACACAGAATTGTATATTTTATTTTATTTTATTTTTTTGGAGACAGACTCTTGCTCTGTCACTCAGGCTGGAGTGCAGTGGCATGATCTGGGCTCACTGCAACCCCTACCTCCCAGGTTCAAGCGATTCTCCTGCCTCAGCCTCCTGAGTATCTGGGATTACAGGATCTGCCACCACGCCCAGCTAATTTTTGTAGTTTTAGTAGAGAAAGGGTTTCATCACATTGGTCAGACTGGTGTCAAACTCCTGACCTCAGGTGATCTGCCCACCTCGGCCTCCCACACTGCTGCGATTACAGGTGTGAGCCACCATGCTCGGCCCGAATTGTATATTTTAAAGTGTGAACTTCGTGGAATATGAATTATTATTTCAAAAAATATGTTGAAAACAAAGCAATGTCATCGAATTCTTTCTATTACCTGTGTTTGTTGAAGGCGTTTGCTGTATTCAAGGCCTGTTTTCTCTTAGGAAATAAAGCAGAGGTTGGAAAGTATTAGAGAGGTGTTGTTAAACACGGCCTAGCACCAGCTGAGACTGTCCTTCAAGCAGCCAGAAAAACTGAATGAGCTTGGAAAAAAAACTACTTCCTAAAACCTTCTAAACTCAGCTTTTCAAAGGCCACCAATGTGAAATGCTTAGGATTTCATTCAATTTAAGCACTATTACCGTGGCCAATTTTTGTTAGCAGTGATTATGAGGAGAGAATTAGGATATTTTAGCTGGGGAAGATAGCACTCTCTGGAAACGTACTGTGCGATATGACGGCCACTAGTCACGTGTCTCTATTTAAATTTAATTAAAATTCAATAGCCCTCAAAACTGTGCCGTTGACATTTTCAGTGCCTAAGAGCTATGTGTGGTTTGTGTTGGTTGTACTAGACAGTATGATATAGGACATTTATTTTATTGCTAAAAGTTCTGCTGGACAGCTCTATGCTAAAAGATTAAATTAATTGTATTGCTATCTTGTGGTCTCTTTGCTCTGCTTTCCCTCATTTAAGCAAATTCGATTGCTGAAACATGACAAATAATGATTATAATAATAAAAATTAATAGTTAACGTTTGTACTTGCCCTGTACCAGACAGTGTGCTAAGCATTTAACGCATGAGGTCTTAGTTAATCCTCGCAAAACTCTAACAGGTAGCTACCGCTATCACCCAAGCTTTGAATGTGAGAAAACTGAGCATCAGAGATGTCAATTGCTGAAGTCCCAGGGCATTGGGAGGCCTGGATTTGAATCCCAATCAGTTGGCTTTCTGCTCCTCGTCCTTTTAACCTCCACTTTTTTCCACAAATCCTATCCCAGGCCTCAGCCAGCAACTCAGAGTCCCTCTGTTAAGGTCTCTGAGAAATTTTACTTGTCACGTTTTATCATGACCATATTTTCTCAGGACAGTTTCAAGAAATAAGTCAGAAAGCAGAGTAAAGTTTGTGGCTCTGCCTACTGCCCCCTTTCTCCTGTCCTACCTCCCACCCAGAGACAATACCTGCTAACGATTTGGAGTGTGAGTCCGAAACCCTCCCATACTTTTCCTATGTAATTACATGCATAGGTATGTGTACAAGGACACCATGCACGTGTGTTAAGCAAGTGAGATCTCATCACCCACATGATTTTGCTCATTGCTTTTATTTATCTAACAGCATGTTTTGGCCATCTCCCCATGTCAGTCTGTACAGGTCCACTCTGTCATTCTATATTGTGACGGCACACAATTCTATAAACAGTAATACCATGATTTATTTGCCCTTCAGCAAATGGCTTTGCCAATTCTTACACACAAAAAAGGGTATGATGGACCAGTTTTCTTGCATCTGTGCTCAAACTGGACATCATCAATCTTTTAAGTTTTTGCCAATCTGTTGGGTGATAATTTCTTTTCCTTTCAACCTTCAGGGTCATTTGCAGCTCCCTCCACCTGCTCTGCCCAGGCTTCTAGCTGCTGACAGCCAAAGGCAATCTGCCGGAGGCAAAATGAGGTCAAGGCCAAAAACCATATTTTCTTTCAGTGAGAGAGGGCATTTACTTGGGTAAATACGGCCCATGCACTGTGCCTTATTGGTTTGAAAAATGAAGAAGCAAGCTCCAACGAGTTCTCTCTAATGGGGCTGCATGTCTCCAATACCTGGTGCTCCAATGCATTGATCGACACATTGTCATCACTTATAAGGTCAATATGTTCATCCAATCCTTTATTCATCACATAACTATCAGGCATTGATTCCATGCTAGGCAGAGTCCTAGGCACTGAGAATACAGCACTGAATAGTGAGTCAAGACCCCTGTTTTACGGGACTTAGATTCTAATGGGCAGGATGGAGGCCCACACAGGCATCATCGTTATAGATCTAAGCAACAAAAGACTGAAATGAGAGGTATGCCCCAAGACACAGAGGGCCCATCACAGAGAGGACAGTCAGGTAAGGCCTCTCTGAGCATGCACGCTAAAGAAAAGAACTGAAAGCAAGAAGGAGCATCCCACTGAGAAGAAAGTGATTGGAGAGTGTTCAAAAGAAGCCAGGATGGCTGGGGCCTTGTGATGGAGGAGGAGCCTGGCAGGAAATGATGTCGGGTGGTAGATGGGGGGCCGATTGAGGCAGGGCCCTGCACAGCATGATAATGAGTTTGGATTTTTATAGAGGTGCAATAAGAAGCCACTGGAAAGTTTTAAGCAGGGCAGCAGCAGAATTTGGTTTATTCGGTAAGCTTTACGTTAAGGGCATTTGAAGTTCTGAAGTGCATGAATACTTTGCTTTTTAAATAAGACAAATACGTTAAAGAAGTGTTAACAGTTTTCTTAAAACAGGGACACTCTCACATGGCTTCTGCAGTGCCTTTTCCAGTGATGGAAGGAAGGGTTTGGAGCCAGGTTTAGTGGACTTACTATTATGCGTAGTGTTTCGTCTTCAGTATCTGGGTCACAGCTTATAAGCAAAGCATGGCAAGAACCTCCAGCAAGGTTGATGCAGGGGAAAGAAGATTGAGATCAAGTCTTGTTGCCTCTAGTTTCTGTTCTCTGCGTGAATGCTGAGGGCCCCTCTGTGCTTGGCCATTTCACACCAGCAGAAAGCTTTTGGGCTCAGGAATCCAGGGATCTATCTGCCTTGGAACATTCTGCATCAAGGTAAACCAGTTTGGTCCAGTAGTGTCATGACCAGAGATGGGAGAAGAAACTGTGTGCTCGAGGTGCTGGGGCCAGCATGTAGGATCACAAGGATTTTGAATTCTGCAAGCATACACGCAGTTTTGAAATCATCCTGATGAGAGTCGGCAGGAGAAATGGAAAAAAAAAAAATAAATCTCTTGGATGGAGGATATCAGTCCTATGGGTAACAAGGTTCTTGGTTATCATCATTATACTCCCATTTTTCAGTACAAAAATATTTTTAGAGAAACTGATGATGAAAACAAAAGATTCCAATGAATCAGAAGCATTGATTGAGCTTAACAGAGAGCAGAGTGGTGGTGAGGTGCATGAATTGCAGTGGAACCATCCAGGTTTTTTCCACTTTCTTTGGCCTCACCTTTTTGCCCTACAACTGTCCTGCTTACTGCTTTTTGAAGAAATGAAATCCAACCACCTCCACCTCTTTTCATACTTACCCATCTTGTTTTGCTGCATACATTTTGAGCCCTATATGTGCATTTCACCCATCTTCCTGGACTCTGAACTGAGCCTTGTTTCTGAGCCATTTTCAGTCTCTTGCACAGGACTTTTATTCAGTCTCAGTTGCAATGTCACTTTTCTTGCCCTGGCCATGCTCAGAAGAGACCAGGCTAGTGGAGGTGCTTCCTGTGACCAAGTGGTGCTTTAACTCTTTATTTTAAATAATTTTGGAGCGTTCACCATTGCTCCTTCTCCCCTTCCTTACTTTGTTACTCTCCTCTAAGGCTTCTTTTCCATTCATGGAAGATATTTCTTCAGTCTAGTTTTGGTTCCTCTTTAATTTTTTTTCCTCTCTGAGGGAAGGAGTTGCTGTTTTTTACTTTTTACTGTCTCTGTCTTAATAGGGAGGGTTACTTTCATCTGCCTGAGAATCACGTTATCTTCCATGTGGGCTAATGACTAGTGCAGCCTGAGACCTCAGCTCGAACCAGCCTTGTAGAAGCAGAACATTGAATAGGCTGATCTTCGATAGGTAATTTACAAGACTTCCACTTCTTATTGATTAACTTTCATAACTCACTCCAGAAAATAAATTGTGTATCTGTTATCATCCTATTGGATATGCAGAAGCTGTCCTGAGAGGGTTGATAAGCCTTTGAAAGAATACGTAACCAAGTCAGCCTCTGCTGCAAATAAACCGTGACAGAGAAAGAGGGTGGCCGTGCCACCGAAAGGGGCAGGTGACAGTGGCATCAGAGCAAATAATTTGCAAATTGTTTAATAAATAATGATAAATCTCTAAGCAGCTCCTGCATTTTATTCAAGGAAAATTAAGACTTAAGTATTTTTGTTTTTTTTGTTTGTTTGTTTGTTTTTGAGGTGGAGTCTTGTTCTGTCGCCCAGGCTGGAGTGCAGTGGCGCGATCTCAGCTCACTGCAACCTCCACCTCCCGGGTTCAAGCAATTCTCTTGCCTTAGCCTCCCTAGCAGCTGGAATTACAGGAGTCTGCCATCATGCCAGCTAATTTTTGTATTTTTTGTAGAGACAGGGTTTCACCATGTTGGCCAAGCTGGTCTCAAACTCCTGGCCTCAGGTGATCCACCCACCTCGGCCTCCCAAAGTGCTGGGATTACAAGCGTGAGCCACTGCGACCAGTCTCTTAAGTACTTTTTATATGAATAAAGTAGTCACAGGTGGTAGGTGGTACAGCAATGTTTGTATGACAAAGCCCAGAAAGTAGCAGAGAGAAGGAAGGTTATATGTGCTCACGATGACTTATCTACATAACACGAGAGAAGTAACTTTCTAAGGACAAGACATGAGACAATAAGACCATTCTGCCCTTGACTCTCTAAGACTTGGAATTTCAGATCCATAAAGTAAAACATTTTTCCTTTTAATAGACAATTAGATTAATGATGTTTTTGGAATGAAAAAATCTAAGATTAGTTGAGTTCTTTGCTGCCTCCACCTTCCTTCAACCTTGACTCACTTGGTAATTGTCAGCTACAGCATAGCCATCTAAGGAGGTACAGAAAACTGTGGGTGAGTTAAACATGCTGGCTTTGGGTCCGATTCCAAGCCATCCGTGCAAATGCTGTGTGACCTTTGGCATGTCTCAGAACCCCTCTTATCTGAGCCTTGGTTTCTAATCCTGACCTCTCAGAGGGACGATTGTGAGAAGGAAATGAACTATCATAGGATATGTAAAATAGTATATAGCTGTATGTAGCATGTAGCTACATAGCATATGTAAAATGTTTATCACATAGTAAGCACCTGTTATATGCCATCTAATTGTGTGTATATCTGTGTATATGTGTGCCTCTGTGTGTGTTTGTGTGTGTGCACATGTGTATATGTGATACTAGGGAAAATAATTTACCTTCATTAAATAACTAAATGCTTATTACTACTCCCTATGGAGCTTGATATATAAGGTTGCTCAGGAAGGGAGCAGTAATTTGGTGGGAAATAGTCACTTGTGTGTGAATCATCTGAAGTACCCATCCTTGTGTCCGGATTTGGGGCTCTTGAGTTAAACCACTGTTTGCTTCCTCTGTCCACAATGCCTTGCTGTCTACAGCACGTCTCTCCATCAGCAATGTCAAGGATGTTTTGTTGAATCTCAAATTTAACCACTCTGGACCTGGCATGGTGGCTTACGCCTGTAATCCCAGCACTTTGGGAGGCTGAGGCGGGTGGATCACAAGTTCAGGAGATCGAGACCATCCTGGCTAACATGGTGAAACCCCGTCTCTACTGAAAATACAAAAGATTAGCTGGGCATGGAGGCATGCACCTGTAGTCCCAGCTGGTGGGGAGGCTGAGGCAGGAGAATGGTGTGAACCCGGGAGGCGGAGCTTGCAGTGAGCCGAGATCGCGCCACTGCACTCCAGCCTGGGTGACAGAGCGAGACTCTGTCTCAAAAAAAAACAAAAAACAAAAAACAAACAAACAAAAAAACCACTCTGGAAAATCACTTTTTTTTATTACACTATATAGTCTTTCTATAGTTGAGACAACTTAAATATTCCCTCCCCCTATGATGAAAATGGGATTCAACCAAAAGACAGATGGATGGAACTTTATCTCATGTATATATTATTTAATACGCTGCATGAATTCTGCATGTCACATGCTATATATAGCATGGTATTATGTTGTAATTACATTTAATAAACGTAGAAATGCCCCCATTTTTTCCCAATAGCCTAGAATTATTAGAATAGACTCAAAATGTGTCACATGTTAGCCAAACTGTGGTCAACTGAAAACAGTGACCCTGAGAAAATCAGAAATGGTGGCTCTGCTGCTTCATATGTGGCTGAAATAAATGAAGTGGTCTACAGTGTGCCTGTATGTATGATGTGTGTGTGCACGTGTGTGAATATTAGCGAGAATGGGAGAAGCCTTTACTAATTCTTGAAAAACTCACATAACCCATCCTAGCTACAACCTCCCTGGTATCAGAAAACCCAGGAAGGTAACGGGTGGCCTGAGGACCAAGCCTGTGCCTAGGGAAGTGAGGTGTTTGAAAGGAGGTTTCCTGTAGGCCACAACAAAGGCAAAGGAATTATCCCTCCCCATGATACAAAGTTCCTCTCCCTTGCTTGGAATGCCTGTGTCCCTGGGATCTGTTGTAAATCTTCTCTGGATAATGCTGTCAACACACAGCCAATGTCCCCCACACTGGGATCTCTTTTTTCCTATCCGTGTTGGCCAAGTCTTCTTTTCACTTTGCCTTTCTTCACACAGTGCCATTAATTAGGCTTGTACATTCCAGCCCTGCCTCCCAGAGATTTCCCAGGTCACCTTGACATCTTCGAGTATCTATTTAGAGTCCCTGAATGTATCCTTATCCTTGGAGAGTCTCATCCACTGCGTATGAGTTTTTCTTCTTTCATTCCAAAGGCAACCTGAGTCCTCAGCCTCCGTGTGCCATGATGAGAAAGAATGAATGGGAATCAACCCAACCAGGAAGCTGGCTTTGTGGCGCGGTAGATGTTTGTAAACTCTGCCTGCTGGGGGTTTCTTGGCCATTGTTGAAGACCACAAGCCCAGGGACAGAAAGTGGCCACCTTCCTCCACCTGCCAGCCCTCTTTCCAAGCTTCTGCTCCTAACCTGTGTATGAACCTGCTCAGTGAAGCCAGTTTCGTTTTATGCAGGTTCTGGGCTCTGAAGGCCCGTTTGTGTCATTGCACACTTTGTAGCCATTCCGTCTCGCTGGGCCTGCCTGTAATAGCAGTGCAACTTCTAGGTAGCACTTAGAGGATGCCTAAATTGACTTAGAAAGCTTTGCATTAAGCAGATGTTTGCTCTTGGGGAAGATTAAAACCATTTTGCATCAAAGAACGAGGCTGCGGCACTTCCCTAAAGCTTGAAAGAACGGTTTCCTTTTGCTTGGCTGAGGGTTCCTGGTCCCCTGCTTGACACACTCCTAGTCCGTGAAATGGAGTAAATCCAGGTTAGACCAGATGAGTCCGAAGGTGGCAGGTGGCTAAGGAGGATATTTCCTTTGCAGCTGCTCCCGGCCTTGTTTCTACTTATAGGGATAACTAAAGCAACCAAACACACACCAAACAGGTGGGAGACAGCAGGGAAGGATGCTTGGATATGGCTGAGCCACGTTCCGGCCTGGTAGTATGAGAATTCGAAGATGCTTGAGGCATGCTGGTGAAAGTAGGCAAAAGCAGAGAGACTCGAGGCTGCATCAAGAGGCAAACCGTGTGTATGTTTGTGTGTATGCCAGTGTGTGTATGTGTGTTAGTGTGTGTATGATTATGTATATATGTTTTGTGTGTCTGTGTGTTAGTGCGTGTGTTTTGTGTATATGTTAGTGTGTGTATTTTTTTGTGTTAGTTTGCATATGTGTGTTAGTGTGTGTATGTATGTGGATGTTTTGTGTGTATGTTTGTATGCCAGTGTGTGTATGTGTGTTAGTGTGTGTATGATTATGTATATATGTTTTGTGTGTACATGTGTTAGTGTGTGTGTTTTGTGTATATGTTAGTATGTGTTTTTTGGTGTTTGCATATGTGTATTAGTGTGTGTATGTGTGTGGATGTTTTGTGTGTGTGTTAGTGTATGTGTGTTAGTGTATGTTTTGTATGCATGCTAGTGTGTGTGTTTGTGTATGATTGTGTTTATGTTTTTTATGTGTTTGTGTGTTTTGTGTGTGTTAGTATATTTTTTGTTAGTATGTGTTTTTTGTGTGTATGTTAGTATGTGTACGTTTTTCGTGTGTTAGTTTGCGTATGTGTGTTAGTGTGTGTATGTTTTGTGTGTATGTTAGTGTATGTGTGTTTGTGTGTATGCTAGTGTGTGTGTTAGTGTGTGTATGTGTTAATGTGTGTGTGATTGTGTGTATATGTTTTGTGTGTATGCCTTAGTGTGTGTTCTGTGTGTACGTAGTATATATATGTTTTTGTGTGTGTGTGTTTTGTGTATATGTTAGTATGTGCATGTTTTTTGTGTGTTAGTTTACATGTGTGTCAGTGTGTAGATGTTAGTTTGTGGATGTTTTGTGTGCATGTTAGTGTGTGTATTAGTGTGTGGATGTTCTTGTGTATATGTTTTGTGTGTAGTATGTGTTTTATGCGTATCTTAGTATGTGTATGTTTTTTATGTTAGTTTGCATATGTGTGTTAGTGTGTGTATATTTTGTGTGTATATTTGTGTATGCATGCTAGTGTGTGCATGTTCTTGTATATATGTTTTGGGTGTATGTTAGTGTATGTTTCTGTGCGTATATGTGTGTGTGTGCATTTCAAGTGTTCACTGCCAGAGAAGTGGCTTATCAGTGGGTCAGAAGACAGCATGTACGTTTTATAACGTACCAGTTAAGAGTCCAGATGTGAGAGTCAGATATAGCTGGAGTCATTTCCTAACTCAGCTCTGCACTAGTGTGTGACCTTGGACAAGTCACTTAGCCTCTCTGAACTTTTGTTTCCTAATTTATGAAAAATAGGATGAGACCCACATGGAATGTCTCCTGAGGCTTAAGCAGGATGGCCTGTAAATCACCCAGCGTGGGGCCTGGATCATTGAGAGCAATGGGATGCGCTGATGGCGGTGTTTACTGCTGCTCTTACGCTGTGACTGCTGGGGCTGTTGTTGCTATTTTCATTATGAGAGGCTTTGGCAGAGACAGAACTGCACAACGGATTGCGGTCAGCCTCCATCCTGACTTCCTGGGGTCTGGGTTCTTTGTCTGTTGTGCTACTGGGCGGGGGGAAAACCTCCAAATAAACCTATCAAGCTGTTGAGAAATCCTGTCTCCCATTTAACTACCTGTGTGTTACTTACAACGTGTGAGACGTAATGACTTCTTCTATCCAAGGGGGTAAAACAAAGCCAATTGCATTATCTTGCCATGAGCAGCCAATGAAATGGCTAGCACAGAGCCCTTAGAACAGTGTCTGAGCCAGATTCAATCCTTCCTCCGAGGTCACCCCTGGAACTAATAAAGGAAAAAAAAAAAAATAAAGGCCGGGATCTTGTGGGCCTCTCAGCCTGGCAAAGTGCCTGGCATAAAATGGGTCGCCTGGCTTTTAAGGCAGTGTGCCGAGCAGCTGGGGAAAGGTCATCATGAGTTCACAGAACCTTTAAACACACTGGGACTTAAAGCCATCAGATCCCTTTTGCTGGCTCCATTTAAGTTGTTTTGTTGGAGGACAAAACCTTTTTGCTTACGGCTAAGTACATTTTATGGAGCATTTAATGATTCTTCTATAGACGTTTGAGTAGCTGTGTTTTGGTTTCAGGGGCCGAAAATAAGTGCCCAGAATCTCCCGTCAGTCTTCTTGATGTTTATTATCTGGGTGGAGGGGGAGGGACGGGGCTGGTTAGCACATGTTGGCTTCTGGGCTTCATTGTTGGCACTTCAGCAGAAGTGGGAAGAGGCATATGGCCTTCCTGGTGTCTTACGGTGAGGAAAAGAGGACATTTGAGGGGAAATATTTTTGAACAGGAAGACAGAGCAAGATCGTATTTGTAGATGCGATGGAAAAGTAGAACAGCCAGTCAGCTTTGGGACTCCCAAGTCCTGTTAAAGCTCACATCTTTTCAAAGCATTTTAAAGATTAGGAATCCATCTCTCCCTGTCTGTTGGTAATCGTGGGGTTCAGGAGTCTACAACAGCTCAGCTTACGTCTGACGAGCTCTTGTCTGTTACATCAGTACCTTGGGATGTGCCGGGCTAGCGGCTTTCCCATCTTCTAAGCACTTGGCTGCCAGGAAAGACGGAGCCCTTTGAAGTATGAGATCTGTTTATCTTGCAATTACTATGGAGAAAGGGCCCTGGAATTAATTGTAGGTTATTGAATTTGTCCTTTTTAAGAGGAAAAAAAATGACTACATTATGGTGCTAATTCATAGATCTTGAGATGCTAGCATTTTTTTGTGCATGTTTAACATTTCATTTGACCATTATTAGCAGTATCAGGTTGGGTTGCTGAGTTTCAAGTACTAGAAATCTACTTGGACTATCTTTGGCAAGGGAGAGCATTTATTGGGAGGATATTGAGTAGCTCACATGATATCAAGAAGACCAAAAAAAAAAAAAAAACTTGGATCCCAGAAGAGAATTATTCAGCCGTTAGAGGCTGGCTGTAGAATGAATGCCTTTTTTTCTATCTGAATGATCTTCTAGTCACTTTTTCTATCATCAGATCTCTCTGGTTAAAATTTGAAGTCCCAGGGCAGGGAATACTTGCTAGTTGTGTTCTCTCTCTAAGGTAATCTGTTGGAAGAAGTCAGAAGAAATCTTTAGAGCTCCCATTGTGAGGGCAACATACTTGTTTTTCTGCTTACTAGCAAGGAAGAGACAATTTCTGTAAAAGGATATCAAGATGCTGTTAGGAAGGTGTAATGGATACTACTGAATGTGTCAATTAGATGCCAAGCACTCTGACTGTTGATACATTCTTGAGACCTACAATGATCAGATGATTCTTTTGGGGAATCTATCTGTCTGTCTGTCTATCCATCCGTCCGTCCGTCTGTCTGTCGTCTGTCTATCAATCATCTATCTATCATTCGTCTATCTATCTATCTATCCATCCATCTATCCATCCCAATACAAAGCATATACAACCTCATGATGGATAGGGTTTCAAGACTACTGTCACGATCATGGGAGACTTTTTCTTTCCTCTTTTTAACCATAAACATCTTTGTGAGATATAAATGTCATTAGAAACCAGAGAAACAGATGATACACTCAATGGGGTAATAAATGTGTAAAGGACCTTGCCACATATTTTGTAGCAGGGAAGAATTTAGAGTATATCTGAGACTGAGAACCTAAATCAGGACTTACCTCTGTTTATAGTCTCAGTCCATCCACCAAACCATAGCCATAGCCAGGCAGGACAAAAGAACCTTGTTAGTTATTAATGTTGAATTGCTGTATTAAAATTCTTTCAGTGCAGTGATTCTCAAGAAGGAGTGATTTGTTTTCCCCCCCACAGGGAACATTTGGAAATGTGTTAAGACGTTTTTGGTTGTCTCAATTGTGTAGGGTGATGCTGCTAACATCTACAGGATAGAGGCCACGGATGTTGCTAAACATTTGCCAAGGCACAGAATCTTGTGCTGCTTTACAGCATCATCTTTGCAAACATTAAGATGGCAGGGCACAGTAAAGGTACTTTACTTCCCACAGTACAGAATTATAGCACCCAAAATATCAAGAGTGCAGAGATAGAGAAACCCTGTTTTAGTAAGAGATGTAAACACAACTCAAGTCAGTGTATGCAAAGTGATGACTCAACAGGGAAGATACAGGTATCTCTTATGTGACTACATCCAGGGTAGCTGGGACCCAGGGAAAATATTAATACCCTAAGACTCTCCTTCTTTGTCTCCTTTCTTTGTGTCAGTTTTACTTCCACAAACTAGCTTCCTGCGCATGGTGGGAAATATGGCTGCTAATAGAAGGTGGGTGAGAAGACTCATCCTGTGATATCAGAACAGAAAGACTCTGTGTCAGAAACTCCCAGGGAAGGTTTTGATTGGCCTGGCGGAGGTCCAGGGCTCATCACTGAGCCAATCAGCTATGGCGTAGGTGTAGAGCTGGGTCATGTGGCACAGACATGGCAGCTGACCCTCTAAACAGTGTATTGAGGCCTTTCCCAGCAAGACCAGGATGATTTTAAGCCAGGCTGCCACCCCATTGGTGTCTGCTGCCATTGCATGTTCTCTTATTGCCAGGACATTTGTAAATCCGATGTTGTTTCCAGCAGAGCTGTGTCAGAGAATGTCACTTAGCCATTGCCAGATCGTTGAGCACCCTGGCTGAAAATCACAAAGGCATGGCACCTAGAGAGGAAACGAAGGCTGTGCATGTTTCCAGGGAAGCTGCGCCCTGACATTTATGGCTGAGCCGAGTTTGGCCTTGAAAAAAATCATCCGGCCCAGCTTTCTGCCTCCAGGCTTGTGAATTGATAAACCCTCCAGGACAGACAGGCTGTTGAGGCACAGCCTGAGATGATTTCTGTCCTTCCTCCCTGGTCCAACCATGGAGGCTGCCTTAGTCGGCTTGTGTCCTAGTTGATATATTTGTTGCAATGTATTTGAAACTCTGGTCAGTTTCTCTGATGATATTGATAGTTTTCTTTTTTTTTTTTTCCACTTAGATGAAATTTGTCAAGCCTGCATTGTGCTAAGCCCTATTAAAATGGTGCCAGAGACCCAATTATGGCAGCTACAAAGGCGTTCAAGAGTAAGCACAGAAAAACACGTAAAGGGATTAAAGATCAAAAATGGGATTCCAGTGAAAGTGCATTAGGAGACATCAGGCAGAGACACATGAAAGAATTAGAATATGAAGAAGAAAGCACATGGAGCTTTTGGGATGTCCTTATTTTTCATCCCTCCAAATCATTTAATTTTGAGCATGTTTACTCTTTTAAAAATGAATTGAAATGATCGATTGTACTTTTGTCAGGTGGACGTGTTTTTAAGTCTGGTGTGAAATGAATTGCAGATGGGTTTTCTGGCTTGATTCCCCCCTCCCAACCCCCCACTTTTTTTTTTTCTTTTTGGTCTTAGACAATATGGTGTCAGTGAATCATGAAATACTGCCGGTGAGCCCATTTAGTGAGTTGGGAAAGATGCTCTCCTGGGCTGGGTGGTGTTGGCAATGACACTCTGGGGAATGGCTGAGGCCCCGGCCCCCATCTTACTGTTTGCAAAGACGAGACTGTAAATCAGCACAAAGTGTGCATTTGAGAGTTGCTGTTTTGAGATAAAGAGTGCAGTTCGGTTTGTAGTCATCATCATGTTGGTTCTGAAGAAGTCCTGTCACAAGCAGAGCTGCACAGAATCAGGTGTAAATCTGTCATTTTGGCTAGTCTTCCTCTGGTCCCTCTCTCTTCGATGGATTCCCTGACAAGTCCTTAGGCACATGTTTGATTTGCACTCCGTTGTTTGCTACAGAAATGTCTACATGGCCTCTTAGGAAAGAGAAGTGACCCTCTGCCTATATCATCGTGAAACATCTATTCCAGGTTTGCATTCTGGAGTTAATGGAAGAGATGGAAATCTAATCAGCTCACAATAGTCTCTAACTCCAGACTCTGATGCTCACAACATTCTGTATATGTGCATCAGTCAGTTCAATGGGAATAGTGGAGAAACAGAGAACAAATGTCCCATACCATCTGTTCTATCTAAAGAAGGCAGCTTCTGCTTAGCTGCAGTCATTTTTTTCCATGCAATAGTACAGGCTCTGCATTGTCAGATTTTCTGATATTTCAAAAGAAGCTAAAAATCCAGATTTTTGTGGGGATATTCATTATGATGATATATATATATGCATATATATATGTGCATGAGCACGTGCACACATGCGTGCATACACACACACACACACACACAGACACTACACATGATCAAACATATCATTAGCCCAGGGGTCACCAGTTTATAATCTTTACTCTAAAGAGAGAGCCAGGCATGGTGTCTTATGCCTGTAATCCCAGCATTTTGGGAAGGCGAGGACGGTGAATCAGCTGAGGTCAGGGGTTTGAGACCAGCCTGGCCAACGTAATGAAACCCCATCTCTACTAAAAATACTAAAATTAGCTGGACATGGTGGCACACACCAGTAGTCCCAGCTACTTGGGAGGCTGAGGCAGGAGGATCGCTTGAACCCGGGAGGCGGAGGTTGCAATAAGCCAAGATCCTGCCACTGCACTCCATCCTGGGCCACAGAGTGAGACTGTCTCAAAAAAAAAAAAAAAAGAGAAGAAAGGCCATAAGTATTTTTCAAATTAGTGTTTGATAATGTATCCATTTTGGGGTTTCTTTCCCTATTTATCTTGAGAAGAGCCATATTTTGAAAGTTTACGTATTACCAGAAAACCAGCATCATTCATGGAGTCTTTATATGCTTTAAAAGTTTTCATGGAGGTCTCAAAACACCCTTAGTCTTAATTCACTTTAAAAAAAAAACTGGGGCCGGGCACGGTGGCTCACACCTGTAATCCCACCGCTTTGGGAGGCCGAGATGGGCAGATCATGAGGTCAGGAGATCAAGACCATCCTGTCTAACACGGTGAAACCCCGTCTCTACTAAAAATACAAAAAAATTAGCCAGGCGTGGTGGCGGGCACCTGTAGTCCCAGCTACTCAGGAGGCTGAGGCAGGAGCATCGCGTGAACCTGGGAGACAGAGCTTGCAGGGAGCCGAGATCACGGCACTGCACTCTAGCCTGGGTGACAGAGCGAGACTCTGTCTCAAAAAAAATAAAAATAAAAAATAAAAATAATTGGAGTATATGTCCTTCTACAGTTTAGGGAATTAATGGTGAGAAAAGCAAGCCAGACAGTTATCTTCAGATTAAGCAACAAAGAAAGTGCACTCTAATGGCCTGGGAGGTTTCATTCATTTTTTGTGGAATGAGAAGGGAGGTGAATCTTTCTTCTTTTAAACACAGTGAACCTGCAGCTGAGGAAGAAGTGCTAGATGATCCTCCTGGCTCAAACAGGATGATGGTGAAGAAATAGCATGGTGGTGGTAGAAGTTGTAATGAAGGTGAAAGAGAAAACAGAAAAGAAGGAAGAAGGAGGTTTTTCACAACTCAGCGTGGATTGGGGGATCCCACTCCGGTGGGACCCACAGTCTGCTTAATATAGGAGATTGACTCCAAGTCTTGCCACCTTCCCCCAGCCCAACAGTAAAAAGCACACACACCCAAACAAACAGAAACCACGATGTTCCTGCAGCTCTCGGGGGCTGACCATGTCTTCCAGAGGAAGCTCAAAGCCTGTTCTTGCATGCTTCATCCAGCTTTTCTGCAAAGTGGAGGCCCTAGCAAGAAGCAAAGGCAGACAGATGGTGTCCCACAGACTCTCCCTCAAGCCCTTTCATCTCTCCTCTCACTATTAATTCATCTGTTTGGATGGATATGTTCACGCATGGAACCAAGATGAATAATAATGAGGTTTTTAATAACTCCCTGCATTTGCATTCCTAGTTACTCTTTACATGGTTCTAGCTGATTAAAATGAATCATTTACATAATTAACATATGGTTATAGTGTTGGCTTTAATATGCTGATTATCTCAATACTTTTGTCTGGAGTCAATTGGATTCTAACTGTAACAATTGTTTGAAGTGAGACTAGTTTATTCCTGGGAGGATGGAGGGGCTATTTGCCATGGTGTCTAATTAGCAATAGCACACCTTTCCAACAAGTTTGTTGTGCTTCTGTTTTGTAATGTGATTGAAAAATAAGTAAATAATAATAATAATTGCAATGATCATAATAGCTCCCATTAATTCTGGGACAAGTACTATCAATTCCATTATCTCACGTTCTTGCAGCCAGCCTGCAAAACAGCAAGACTTATCCCCACTTTACAGAGGAAGAAATTGAAGCTTGGAAATGTTAACGGGCTTGCTTGAAGCCACCATGCTATTATGTGTCAGAGCCTTGAGCTAGGCTTTCTGATCCCAGAATTCATACTTTCTAATTAGTCTAAGTCGGCTTCTGAACCTTGAGACTTTTGACATTTTCAAGCTTGGCACTATGACTATGGCCACAAAATTCTGTCGTTGAAGGGTTTCCCTGTGTACTGCAGGACAATTGGCAGCAACTCTGGACTCCTCCCTGTGGATACCAGTAGCACCCCTTCCCTCATTATGACAACCAAACATTGCCATTGTCCCCTGGGGAGGGGAATGGGGTAAAGTGGCCATTGATTGAGAACTACTGCTCTAAGTTATTTTCTTGGTACACATTAAGACAAAATACTAAGAAGCAGACATGTTATCTAGGTTGGTCTTTCAGTGATGGGTAACTAGGGTCTAACTGCAATAATGGTATTTGGAGGTAGATTGTGATGTATGTGACTCCTGTAACTGATTCTGAATTTTCCAATTATATCTGCCAGGAATCACTGTATTTGTCAATCAAAGCGATCTTTGTTTTTTATCAACGCGGGTAAGTTCTATCTCCCTCACTTTCCCTTCTTCCCCCACGCTTCCTCCCCGCTCTTTTTAACTCCTCTAAAGGGCATGCTTGATATTTTCAGATGTGCTGTCTTGCAGAGTTCATAGCATGCATTTCAGGATACCATTCTCTCATTAGCAGATCCTAGGCGTGGGTGCCATCCGCTATGATCTGATTATCTTGCTAGTTCATATTGAATTTGAAAGGGACTTGTGAACTAGTGGCCAGTTTTCCTGTTTTGGTACCCGAGGTTTTGGAATGTGAGTGCTTTCTGAACATTCATGCATATTTGAAACGCATTTTTGCTAATTGCAGGACTGTTGTCCACAATTAGTCTTTGGTAGGCATGATTAATTGCAAAGAACACTGACATTTATGCATAAAATGCTTGAGGTCAAAAAGAAATGGAGAGAAATGGTGACTGCAGCCAGGGTGAGTGGAATACTAATGCATGGTGACCCCCAGAAGCAAAGCCCCAATCAGGAAATTGCAGCATCAGCAGGACAGGTATTTTATTGGGATGGATGTCTCTGTATTTTTGACTTGCCTACATTTTGTTCTCCTCTCCTTTAAGCACCTGTAGTTTTACACAGGTTTTCAGAAGCCTGTCTGATGTTTTCATAAATGCCAAGGCCTGCCTTTTACTCTCCTTCTGCCCTTCTGCCTTCCAAACTGGCCCCATCACTTGAAGCTCATAATTTACTTCTTTAACATAACATTTGTGTGTTGTATGTGTCCCAGGAAGAATGAAGAAGTTAACAAATGTGCCACAGTCCTACCACTGAGATTAACCAGTAAACTTTTTTTTCTGCTTAAAGTGGTACGTGCCTGTGATTAATAATTCGAATGATACTAGCAAAGGAAGATGGGAAATGAAGCCCATCTCCAAATCTTGGAACTGTCTAAAGCTAATCAGTATCAGCGGCCATCAGGAGAAAGAAAAAAGCACCATTGTGTATAGATATGCACTTATATGGCCAGGCGCGGTGGCTGACGCCTGTAATCCCAGAACTCTGGGAGGCTGAGGCAGGCGGATAACCTGAGGTCAGGAGTTCGAGACCAGCCTGGCCAACATGGTGAAACCCTGTCTCTACTAAAAATACAAAAATTAACTGGGTGTGGTGGCAGGCGCCTATCATCCCAGCTACTCAGGATACTGAGGCAGGAGAATCGCTTGAACCCAGGGGGCGGAGGTTGCAGTGAGCCGAGATCACGCCACTGCACTCCAGCCTGGGCGACAAGAGCAAAACTCTATCTCCAAAAAAGTAAAAAAGATGTGTAGGTATATGATACATACATGTGCATACAGATATATGTTGTTTTCACATACTGACAAAAAAAAGCCACATCAGTCTAAATGCCCTGTGTGACTTTATCTTGCTTAATTTCACTTGATGATATGCCATGGAGCCTCCTTCAGTTTTTCTACACTAGGTGGCTGTGACATACCTTATTTAAGTCATTCCCTTAATTCCTTTTTTTTCCATTATAAACATTAATGCTACACATGCATACACTGAGTTATCTGATAGAGATATATAAATAAAACATATACATGCGCCCTGATTACTTCTTACTGCCATGTTAATTTCCTAGCAGTGTGATTGTTGGGTCCAAAAGTTGGTGTCTCATAACTTATATTTAAAGATATGATTCAAAACTTACCTCCTACTGTATATAATGCTATTCATTTCACATCACTTTGTCAAAATCAGTGCAGACATCCTATTTGGGCCTCGGAGCTGGAGTTCACGTAAGGATGAGTAACCATTTCATACTTCAGATCCCATGAGAGCGGGATCATGTCGGTACTAGCAGGCTCTAAAGGACACAGTGTTCACCCTGCTTAGGATCAGACAACTGCCTAGTCTGTGCCAGGCATCTGATACTTGCCTTGGTAATACGATTTTGCTTGAAGTTCTCCTTATGCCTCTTTATTTCTTTTATTTATTTGTGCTGACAAGTTAGAGTGTAAGCTCATTGAAGGCTGTGGCCATGTACAGAAAGAGAGGTCACATCTTCTGCCAACCCTGATTGATTAGTAGTGGCTGTTAGGAGCTCTGTCTGGAGAAGGATTGCATCTGACTCAGGAAGAAGGAGTTTCAGAATCAATTAGTAATGTCTGCTAAGTGCACAGAATGGTGGAGGGGCAGCCTGTGTACCCAGTATTCTTCTTCCATTCTTCCATAATAAATTAGGATTATTATTATGGTTATTGAGGGCTTACAGAAAATTTTTGTATCAATATAAAAAGCAGCAATGGGAAAAGGAGAAGAGAGGGAGAAAGGGAGGGAGGAAGAGAAGGAGGAAAAGAGAAGAGCAGGAGACAGAGAGAGAAGTTATACTCAAATATACAAAGAATATCTTGCTTCTAGATGGCTTTATATTTGAGGTTTTCTATAGTTTTGAAATTTATAGGAATTTAAAAACATAGAAATTGCATTTTTTTTTTTTTTTTGAGATGGAGTCTCACTCTGTCACCCAGGCTGGAGTGCAGTGGTTCATTCTTGGCTCACTGCAAGCTCCATCTCCCAGGCTGTAGCCATTCTCCTGCCTCAGCCTCCCGAGTAGCTGGGACTACAGGTGCCTGCCACCATGCCTGACTAATTTTTTTGTATTTTTTAGTGAGACGGTGTTTCACCGTGTTAGCCAGGATGGTATCGATCTGCTGACCTCGTGGTCTACCTGCCTTGGCCTCCCAAAGTGCTGGGATTACAGGTGTGAGCCACCGCGCCTGGCTGAAATTGCGTTACTTTTAATTCTAAAACAACAGTTAGTTTTGCACCAACCTAAGGAACATACGTTACATTTGAATTTAGAACATAAAGATCACAATACATGTTATAATAAAGACAGTCTTTTGAAGCAAAGCTACAGGTACTATTAAGAGGCACAGTGATCCTGAGATGGGAAATGGAGGGCAGTTCTCTGTCGTTCTATAGTTTCTTGGTTTTGTGAGACCACTAAGTGATGTCCATTCTCTCCTGGCAGAATAGATGGTGTTAATCTCCAGTCCCTTTGTAATAAATGCTGGACTGTGAATAGGAGATGGCTAAAAGAGAGTGCCCGGGCAAGCCTTTATCTTTAATAAGGTCCACAGCCAGTCTATAACTGTCAGAAATGACAGAGGAAACAGGCCTTCTGCTATTTTGCTCAGAATAAGAAGTGGGGTCTCACCTGTGTTGGCAGCAATAATTGCGATGGTCAGTTATTGAAGTTGATCATTGCAGTAGTTGATACAGGGGCCCAGCTCTTTGCGCTGATATTGGGGAAGCCACCAGGCCCCACACTTTGGGGTCTGGAAACGTTCACAGAGCAACTTTTTTCAAGAAAATGGACACATTCACGTTTTAAAGATGCTCAGCTTCTCGTGAGAGAGAGTTTAGGTACATTCTGATTCCACTCAAATCTTAGCTTATAACTTAGGCTCCTCGTAGCAGCCCTTTGCAATGAAACTATATCACTTTTGAAGCTTAGCAGATGGGAATTGTCATAAATGATATTTTAGTCACAGATATGAGCCATAAAACTTGAAAGATAAAGTATCTTTCTGAGACACACTTGGAGAGGCAGATAGACCCAGATATAACGTGAGCTTTTCTGCAGCTCTGTTGGCGTGGAACGAAGGGCCACCAGTAGGTACTTTATTGCAGGTGACAGGGTTTGCAGATGATGTGGAATAGTGGGAATGGCATGGAGCATGCATTTGGGGGATTCAATATGGGGTCAAATATTTACCATCCCGTGGAATCACATTTCTTATCTTTTTCTGAGGCTCCGTGTTTTCGCTGTGTAAGGGGAATAGCGGAATGTCCTTCTTAAGGTGTTTGGCACAATACAGATAAACACTAAATAAATATTCCTGTCTGTCCTCCCTACAACATTCCCCTCAAATGAATGTGATGCTTATTGCTAGTTATGCTGGATTATTCTGCTGAGTTGAATAATTCATTAGGGCTTGAGTTCCAAGATATGGCATAACTGTATCCAGCAGACTCTAGCCTTAAGCCAATATGTATATTAATGCTTTTTACTCAAGGAATATACCTGGCTCTTAGCAATCCTAACCCCACCTCCACATTTTTAACCTGACAGGAAGATTAATCTGCATGAGATGAAGGGTGATTGTCATGTCCAAACTAAAAACAAAAAAATTAAAAATAAAAAATGACAGAAATCTTCTAGAAATACCTAAACATTCCCTCTTTTGTCTTCGACAGATACTCGGTCCCTGTCTTGTGCTCCCAGGAGTTTTGTAATGACTTTGTTTTCACAGCATCAAGATATCCTGGCAACCTAGAGTTACCACCATGAGGTTTGGCCACCTTATCTCAAACAACTGCGTGTTTTGAAATAGCTGGTGATAGCATGCTTTTCATTCCATCCAGAAAGTGTCTCTTCCATGACCTGCCAGCACTAGTATTTGAAGGCCTCTGCACTTACAAATTTAAACGGAGCCTGGAGTAATTCAAATTAATGTGTACAACATCTATCTTGGTGAGAGGAGATATAGAGATATTCTCCGTTTATGCCCATCTGGCTTTGTTAGAGTAGATAGGCGTATGTTTCAGGAGGAGAAAGAACATTTTTTGTTTCTGCTATGTTTCAGACATTATGCTAGCCATTTGGCATTATCCTGCTTAATCTTTTCAGTAACGCTGGGAGATTAATATCATTATCCCTACCCTATGATAAAGATTCTGAAGATCAGAGAAGTACATCGTTTCATTGACCAAGTCACTGTTAAATGACAAAGTCTGTATTCAAAGACAGGACAGCCTGATTCCAAAACTACTTCTATGCCATCTTATTAGTCTCAAGGTAATACAAGTCTAATGTGTTTTTACTTCTGATAATTATAGCAGTAACTACTTAGGGTAAATTAAAATGGAATATCCAGGAACCCCCTTTTGCTGGTAAGAGTATAAAGACAAATTAGCGGCTATGGAATCTCAATCCAGGAAAGAGAGACCTGCATTGGGCTCCCATATGTTACGAGAGGTTTTGTTTTTTGTTTTTTTTTTTTTAATCATCAGATGTTTTGGGTGTGCCCAGCTGTGCTTGAGTGCCTTTGAGAAATGGGTTTATTCTCTTCTCGATCCCCTAGTTCTTCCCGAAAGGTAGATAAGGGGACTCGCATAAACAGTAACTGAAAGTCATTCTGTGTGACAATTCTGTATTCCTTGCTGTTTTAGTAAAGTTTGTCCTGAGAGCACCTTGCCTATAAATAAATATAGTGACAAATAAAATGAATGATTTCTCTGGGTTCCTCTCCTACTCTCTCTCCCCCCATGCTTTAATGAATCATTTAAATCTACTTTGTAATTAAGACACTAGCAATAATTTTATTATTTGGTACTACTTGGGAAAAGTAATCTTTGATATGAGATACTTTGCAAAGGGAAGACCTTGTGCCCACGTCCTGCCTTAAATGCGAAGTAAAGGGGAAACATAGATTCAAGAACTAGAGCCAGTGGTAGGCCAAACCCCTATCCCACAAGGCGGGGAATGGGATCTTTTACCAGACACTCAGACATCAGGTTTGGTTTTATTTTTTATTGTTCTGAGAAGTACATTGTAAAAAAGGGAGTGTACATTTCTAAGGCACTTTTCTAAAACAACATGAAATAATACAAATATTTAGTAAGCAAGGGATGATTGCATTTTTGGAACATATATGTTTATGAGCTATGTCAATATATATGTTGATGTGATACCATGAAAGCTGTTTTAGATGAAATTCTGATAAACAGGGCATTATATTGCCACTTACTTGCTCTTAATCCGATTCTGTTACCAGCTCAGCTTTATTAAAATTTCTCAAATGTATTCCCTGTGAAATCATTTTATTTCATATCGCTAATGTATGACTCAACACAGCATCGCCTTTGAGGTGATCCAGGACTTTCATCCCCATTTCACAGATGAGCACTGGAGATAAGAACAGGTTAAATGATTTTTGCCTGAGGTCAAACATGCTGGGAGAAAGATTAGAAGTTGGTGAGTGTTTACCACAGCTCTGTGTCTGTGATAAGTCCCTAAATTCACATTTTCCAACCTCGGAGTTTTCTGGGTTAGACCTCCAGCTAACTACCAGGGGATGTCATGTTATGTAATTAATTACAACTATAATTATCTTGGTTTCTGGGTCATTTAAAGATCATCGGTGCATTTTGTTTTCATGGTTCATGCAGCAGAGGAATTTTTTCCCAAAGTACAAGTATAATTAATCCAGGTTTTAGACTCTTAAATAACCGGAAAGTTAAAACGTCAGTGCAGAAACTGAGTTCATCTTGGCTGATGTCCCTTGCAGTAGAGATGGGGAGAATTCAGAGCTGTTAAAAGTCGTGGTCATCTCTCTTGAAACATAAAACTTCCCTACCAGTGTCTGGATTTCCTAGGAGGTACCCAGTGCATAGACCCAGGTTGTATGAATGACTGGCCTCATACAAGAGGTAAACGTAGTACCCTTTTATGTCCCTAAGTGTCAGGTGGTTGCTTGGAAAAGCAGTGATTTCCATAGGTCCCTATAAAGATTTCTTCAAAACTGATGGAAGGTATAAATGTGTAAAGTTAGCTTTCAGTTTCCACTTTTTTTTCATGATCTCTTACATGAAGGTAATCTGTTGAGGAAATTACCTTTTATATCAGTTTAAATGAACTTATTTAGATAAAATACCAGTTTAAGACATTCTTGACTTTGTTCTGTTCCATTCATGGAGATTTGCTTGACAGGAAGTGCTCTGGCATATGTCAGTGACCTCCAGTGCTCCTGGAGCAGATGATATTGGGACACAGGTGGTCCGTATCACCCACGTGAGGTGGTGGCATGTATTTATGTGCTGAACCAATCAGAAGACATCTCATTCAGAAGAACTAGGCCTGTTTACCTTATTCGTATGTCATTATAGGTGACACACAGGAAGAGTTTCTGAAGAATCATTTCATCATTAAGGTATATTCAATATGACAGCTTGGCTAACACATCAATCATTTGGGAAAAAAATACTGTAGTAACAGCCTAAGGAGAATTTAAACCCTTGTGCTCTGGAATCTGTATTTGCAGGGCAGGAAAAAATGTTTTAGAATTGTCTACGGCATTATTCTTTATCAGTATAACTTTATAGCGCTTGAATGTCTGAAAGATGACTCATTCATTTATTTGTGTATTCATTAATTCATTCCACATATATTTGTAGAGAACCTATCTGGGATCTAAGAACAATTTCAGGCACCAGAGACACAGGGGTAAACAAGACATCTAGGTCCCTGCTGTCTCAGAACTTAAATTTAGTGGGAGAGATAGGTGGTAAACAAATAAGAAGGAATTGAGAGTAACAAGTACAGTGAAGTGAAATATGCCAGGTGATGAAATAGCAAATAGGAGATTGATGCTCCCATAGTTTGGAGACTCAGAGAAGTTTTAAGGAGGTGATGTTTTAGCTGGGACTGGAAGGAAGACAGCCAGGGAGGTATGGAGAGGAAGAGCACGGGGAACAGAATGTGCAAAGTCTCTAAAGTTAGAATAAGCTTGACATGTCTGAAGAAGAGGAAAGAGACTCGGGTGGCTAGAGGATTCTAATGGAGAAGTAGGAGGCAGAAAAGAATAATTGAGAAGTAGATCAGTCAGATGGAGGAGGACTTTGATGGGCGGCAGGGTAAGGCAGTATGAGCTTTATCGTTGCTGAGCCGGAAGTTGTTATGTTATGCAGGAAGCTGCGATGAGTGTGTACACAAACCATCTCCTGATCTCGAGCCTTTTCCTCCTGAGGGCAAGGAGGATCGGGAGACAAGGGAAACGTAGTGGTGATGACGAAGCTTCTATCTTTCAGGGTCTACGGTTTAGGGATTGAGGGTATGTGTTTGCTAGCCAGACCTCACCAAACCAAGCCCCCTGGAGAGTCCCTGACAAGGACGAGGTGCAACAATGTTAGCGGAATCCATTTCATCCCAGAACTGCTGTCTTCCAAGCCTTCTGAGCCGGCTGGTACTTGTGTAACATTTCTGTCTTGGGTGATTTTCCAACTGGATATGTCATTTCTGCCAAGCCAGTGGCAGCTCCAGCCTAGGGATGCATTTAATCTGGGACATGGTGGTGGGAGAAGCATTAGGCACATTGTTTTTCTTCCTTTTTTATGAAGAATGCTTGGTACAAATTCAGTTTTGACCTCCCAATATAGGCTTTTATTTCCCAGGCACTTACTTTTTCCCTGCATCCGCCAAACCCTGGTGAGCTTTCTGCTGCTTTTCTCAATGGCTGATCTAAGTACTGCAGAACACGGACACTCTCGGGCACACTGCAAAGTCAGCCTGGCTCCTTGGCCATTCCTCTTGCAGGGCACAAAAGGACCTTCCAAAGAGGTGGGGTAGTGTATTATTAAGTGGCAATAACGAAGGACTTCTTTAGATTATCACTGTTTCACCAGAAGACACAACAGGAGAGCGCACAGACCTTGAAGGAAATCCCACCACTGACATTTAGAATCTGGTGGACTGCAGGCTTAGATATCTACTCTCTAAATGCAGTTACTTTATCTATGACCTGGCAATATTAACAGTACTTATCTCATAGAAATGTAGTACTGGGTATGTTTCTGGCCAGTCATAAACATTTAATAATGGTAGCCAATGTCATCACTTGTTGTTAATAGTGGGGATTGCAGTAAACTCTCTTTCCTCTCAAGGTTAAGGGGAGTGTTTGGAAGAGAAAAAGAGCTGAGACTGAATGACGTTTAGCTTTTTGATTTCACCATAAACTAAAGAGTTTCAACGGTAATTGTGTCCTGCCTCTTTCTGTCCAAAAGAGTATCTTATTTTTAGACTGTTTTAAAATAATAATAGTATTATCTGATGGAGGAGACAAAAATACTTCAGTAATAGCCTAATTGGAGAGAATAAGAAAATAGAACACTTGTGTGCAATGGAATACTAGAAAGCAGTGGGAATGAATGAATTGGAGCTTTATATAAGAAGAATGGCTTCTGCCATTATGACTGTGGATAATTTACTAAAAAATTGAAAATATACTGGAGTTTTAGTACTCTCTGCTGTCCAGAAATGCATACATATGTGGTAAATATATATAGACAAAAAAGAAACTCAAAATTCAGAATATTGTCTGCTGTAGAGGTGAGGCAGAGGGATACATCTCAGGAGGGTTTCAGACAGGGTATTTAGCCACACTGAAATTATTTCTTAAGCTGGGTAGTAACTACAGGAATTCCTTCCTTCCTTCCTTTCTGCCTGCCTGCTTGCCTGCCTGCCTGCCTGCCTTCCTGCCCTCCGTCCTGCCTGCCTGCCTCCCTGCCTGCCTGCCTCCCTCCCTCCCTCCTCTTCCTTCCCTTCCTTCCTCTTTTCTCTTCCTTTTCTTTCTTTCTAGATAGAGTCTTGCCTTTATCACCCACCTGAGGTGCAATGGCACCATCATATCTCACCCCACAGCCTTGGCCTCCTGGGTTCAAGCAGTCCTCCTGCCTCCTTCTCCAAAGTTAGGACTAAAGGCACACACCACCAAACCTTGCTTATTTTTTAAAGAAAATTTTTAGAGAAGAGTGTCTTGCTATGTTTCCTGGGCTGGTCTGGAACTCTTGGCCTCAAGTAGTCCTCTGACCTGAGCTTCCCAAAACACTGAGACTACAGGTGTGAGCTGTGCCTGGCCAGTATTTATGTTTTGCTGTATACCTTTTGGTATGTCTGAACTATATCACAGCATGATTTTAGAGTCAGAAATGCTCAGAGTTTAGAAAATAACCATCTTCACCACGTAGAATTGTATAAAATAAAAAATGTTTTTTCTCCTTCCCTTTCTTCCTCCCCCATCATTTAATAATTGTTTAGTACATACCTTTGCAGATATTTTGTGCATATTAAAAATATACACATTTAGAACATATATGCTTAACATAAATGACTTTATGACTCTGTTACCACTTAAAAATAGTGTGCAGGCTTTTCAATGTTGGCACATATAAATTATGTACTTCAGTCTTAACATCTGTCTGGTAATCATCTTTCAATGTACTGTAATTTAAACAACCAGTTTCCCTATTGATAGACATTTGTATTTAAAAAACAAAACAAAACAAAAACCAGTTTCCAAACTCTGGTCTGCTTTCAATTCAGACGCTGGCAGCAGCTCACACCGCTGATCATCCAAATGTTTTGTCTTTGCTAGGACGATAACCCAGCCGTTTCATACAACTGTTTTCGTTTGCACCTGAATATTCCATGGCTATAGCCACAGCTAGAAATCCATTCTCTAGGGGAAAATAAGATATGTAATAATAAACTTAAAATCCCTAATGAGAAATTCAGATTTCACAGAAGCAGGGGTCTTCTCCCTCTTGCTAACCTTCTTTTCCAAGATGTTAGTGTTTTTCAAGAATCGCAGGCTTTTTAAATGTCCTCCCTAAAGTGTAAGGGGGAAAATGGAGAGAAAGAACAGTATTTTGAATCTCCAGAGTTCTCAGTGAAAGTAGACAGGTCTATCCTAGTGTTCTGTCTTGCATGAAACACTTTCTTGGTATTTTGTCTACATGAGTGTTTAATATTTAGGTCATAGTTTGTGAATACACTGGAGATGTTATGCGTCAAACAAACCCAGTGTTCTGGCTTCACAGCAGAGTAAACAGACACAGATAGTTCTAGATGCTTGAACTTCTCCCACGTTAAACTTAAAACAGCCTCTCATCTCAGGGCTTCCATCAAAGGGATTGAGGTCATGTCTCTCAAACCCAGGTGCAAGTGGAAATTTTTATGGGCCCTGACTTTTCTTGTTGTCCTTGTTGGCTCATAATATTGCCTTATTGTGCAAGTAATGCATATAACTTGTGGGAAAAAGTGTAATACTATAAGTAATGAGAAAGAAAACCATGTTTGAAATTTAAAATCCTTAAACACATACCTAATTCCTACTGTTCATTTCTGAAATTCCTGTTTTCTCAATGATCTATTTGTAAAATATATAGACTACAAAAATGGGTTAATACATCGTTCCCCCCTGCCTTTTTTTTTTTTTATTAACAGCTTCACAGTGTTCTGTTGCATGAATATACCCTAAAAAGAGGATTTGTTTTTGGCATTGGTGCCTGTTCTTTTTCAGTGTTATTCATTATTTTGGGATGTTGCTTTTATTATTTTTCATATTTTATTTTATTTGGTAGGAAAAATGCAAATGTACCACCGTATGGATTTGGGATTTGCAAGTCAGGAACAGTGGGCACACTTTCCCTTAATGGTTGGCGTAGGCATTTGGATACTGAATTTACTGTTTACATCGCGGTTTCTCCACCTTGGCAGTGTGGACGCTGGGCTGGATCATTCTCTATGTGGGGACTGCTGAGTGCTTTGTTGGGCATTTGGTGGCATCTCTAGTTCTCCCCACACTGTGATGCCCAAAGATGTCTCTAGACTTGGCTCAGTGTCCCCTGGGGGGATGAAATGTTTCTCCCTTTGAGAATCCTGTTTTTAAGCGATTGGATTCTTAACTTGTCTGAAGGATGATCTTTTCTTGTAGCATTTATAAATCAATTGGAGGTTGGTTCTGGATTACTGCCTAAAATAAAATTCAACCTATTCTGAGAAAACAATATATTTGAGTAGGGACTAATTACCTCTTTTTTATTTCAAGTGACAAAAGCCAATATATCACACTTAGCCACTATGAAGTCTCCATTTCAGTAAACTAATTAAACTAATCCTATCTGGACTCATTATTCTCAGTTCCACTAAATATTTTAACAGTCGAGATTTATTTCATTTCATAAATTATATCATACTTAAAGCTATCCACAGCCCTCAAGAGTTTATTTTGGACTTTTAAGAAATGTGACTTTAAGCTGCTCCGGAATGTATATTTTTCATATCTTTTCTAGATAATCATTCACCTTGATTATGACTAATTATTAAACATGATATATGGCTTTAATTAAATGAAAGTGCTTGGTGTCTTGTTAGCACTTATTAAATACTGACAGCGTTACAAAGATAGTGCAGCAGAGGAAATGGCATAACTCACCGAATTGATTCCATTTTCTTGCTGTAAGCCAGTGAAGATACACATTTTAAGAGACTGATTAATGCGCAAGATGGCAAGAACAGTGTTTTTCATAGTTAAAAGGAATTAAAGTCTGTGTCCATCCTGGATTCATTTTCTAACAGAGGATAGTCCCATAATTAAAACGTTAATACACATCCCGCTATTTGTATGTACGTTCCAAAGCCGGCATACATTAAATAGAAATTTAGCCCAAGTGCTTCATGGAGAAGCCAAGAGGAATAGTGCCTAAGTACCACTTCAGAGTAAATTGCTCCCTACTTATAATCGTGTAATGCAATTAAATTGAGGAGCTGTAAGCTGCCTACATCAAGTACGTTTAGTTTAGATATTTGCCTTTAGACATCTCCCTGTAAAGGGTTCCACATTGAAGAGAAAAGAAGGGACATCTAGCCAATGAGCTGTTCATTAAACTTGACATATGGTAAGCAAGGCCAGAAAATGCCTAAGGAGTAGAGCATTTTCTTTGGTATCTAAAGAAAAAAAAGTGCAATATCCAGTTGATCTTAGATTCTGATTCTAGCAGGTGTTCTTGGTACAGTCTTGTTCTGTGCTTCATTCAAGAATGGGAAATTCTTGTTTATCCCATTCTCCATGATGTGCTTATTTCTCATGGCATGCCTGTATCAGAACATCTCATGTATCCCATAAACATACACACGTACTACGTACCCATAAAAACTAAAAAAAAAAAAAAAAAACGTAAAATGCAACAACACCAGGCATGCATTTTATAATATAACTTCTCTGCTTGGACAAAATTGGGCTCCCCAATGGAGGAAAAAAAAAAAAGCAGATGGCAAATATGTTAGTGACATTGTTTTAAGTGTTTGAGGTTATGGAGGCTTCACACTGAAATAATCTCTTGAATTATCTGAGTTTTAGGCTAGCCAGGGCCAAGGTGCCGGCTGAATTAATGAAACTTGGAATTTATCTTCTGAGTTTCCAGTGAACATCAGGAAATACTTTCCTGACACATTGACCTCCTTATTCTCCATTTCCCGTTCTCCATGTTGAAAACCATTTCATATTTGAGAGCTGAGCATATGACACCTTCATGATAAAGAAATTTAAAAGTAAGATGTAATATTATTCCAGAATTGCCTTAAGTTCCCATTCTGTATATTAAATGCCTACTCAAAGGGTATTCAGATCCAAGTTACATCATACAAAGTATGTTAAAGTATCCCAAGTATGGCCTGGCAAGGTGGCTCAAGCCTGTACTCCCCGCACTTTGGGAGGCTGAGGCGGGCAGATCACGAGGTCAGGAGATCAAGACTATCCTGGCTAACATGGTGAAATACCATCTATTAAAAATACAAAAAATTAGCTGGGCGTGGTGGCATGTGCCTGTAGTCCCAGCTACTTTGGAGGCTGAGGCAGGAGAATCACTTGAACCCAGGAGGTGGAGGTTGCAGTGAGCAGAGATCGTGCCGTTGCACCCCAGCCTGGGCAACAGAGCGAGACTCCGTCTCAAAAAAAAAAAAAAAAGTATCCCGAGTATGAGAAACATCAGTATAAATAGTGAAAAAACATATATACATATGTTCTTCTTATGTATATGGGAGAGATATGTATGCTTATCTATGCTTTTCATATATATATATGAATATGAAAAGCAAGGAGTATGAAACATATATGAAATATATATATATATGAATATGAAAAGCAGGGAAAAGGGGACAGTCATTTGGTGTTCCTGCTGAAAATTTCAATATGAAAAATGAGGAATATATGGCTCAGGTGCAACAGGCACCTGTATATTTATACCATTGCAAAAACATGGCTCTCCTGGTATTTTGGTTCTTGAATTTAGGCTTGGAGCTGATATTGAAGAGCTGCTTATTGCAGTGGGTTTTAATGCCAAACATAGCTGAGTTTGAATGATATTTCTGTTACTCTGGCTACAGAATATTGGGCAGTATCATTTATCTATCCATCTGGACTTTATTTTTCCCATGGGGAAATAGGAGGGAGAGGGGTCATGGAGTGAACAGCTTTGCAGGCCATGCCAACTTTGGAATTAGTGGAGAGAATATAAGGTAAATAAGACCATCCTGTAATGACACCCTAGACTTAGACTTGCAAGAAATAGAGATGTAAGTCAGGATGAGTCTCTCATTCACTCAACAAATATTTATTGAATGCCAACCCTTCTCAGCCCCTGGGTATTCAGTGGTATAGAGTATGAACAAAATGCCGCTGGCATAGAGCTTATATTCTAGTTGAAAGGAGGCAAACAGTAAATAACTGTGTTTAGTTATTTACTAACTATGGTTAGTGACAGGTGCAAGTCAGATAATTAAAAGAGAGAGGGGTGGGGAGCTCTAGAAGGGCTCCTATGAAGAGATAAGTTGACATTTAAGCTGAGCTCCCAATGGCAAATCATACCAAGGCAGAGAGAAAGAACATTCCAGGAAAATACCCTAAGAGGAGAGGACCTTGGAATTTTTGAAAGATGGACAGATCCCCGGAAAATAGGGAGAGGGGCACCAGAGAGGTCTGAGAATTGGGCAAAGGCCAGGTCATACAGGGTTTTGTTAACCACGGTAATGAATATAAGTTTTATATGAATTACGGATGCAGAGATTTGCATTTCACAAAGATGACTGCTTGCCACGTGAAACATAGTCCAATGGGGCCCAGGAGAAGAAGGCAGGAGAGCAGTTAGGAAGCTGTCTGGGAGTCCAGGCAAGGGGTCATAGTGGTTTGAACTGGAAGGTGGTTCTGAAATGGAAGGTGAAGGAAATGGAAGTAGGATTGTAGAAAATTAACAGGCAGATCTGGGAAAACCCAGTGGAGGTGAAGGGAGTGAATTAAAATGATTCCAGGATGGAGAGGTTGGGGCTTGGGTGAATGGTGCCATGGAAAATAATGGAGATATCTCAAATAGAAAGTAGTGAGTGGGAAGAGCAGGAGTGAGCTTGCAGAAGTTCTAGCAGAAATGTGAAAGGCCATGGTTATTTGCCAAGATGGAAGATAGTTTAGGTGGTGGTCATCACAGTTGGGCATTGAAACTTGTTTTCAAAACCTGTACCTGGTTTTGATTTCTATACAGGGATGCAACTGGCAGATGACATCTCAAGAGGTGGGTTTGTCATGGTGGTTATTATTGTACATGTGAGACTTTTAGCTTTTAAGGTTTTTGGTTTTTTTCGAGATAGAGTCTTGCTGTGTCACCCAGGCTGGAGTGCAGTGGCGCGACCTCGGCTCACTGCAACCTCCACCTCCTGGGTTCAAGCAGTTTTCCTGCTTCAGCCTCTGAGTAGCTGGGATTACAGGCACATGCCACCATGCCCAGCTACTTTTTTATTTATTTATTTATTTATTTATTTATTTATTTTTTATTTTTAGTAGAGACGGAGTTTCACCATGTTGGCCAGGCTGGTCTCCAACTCCTGACCTCGTGAACCACACGCCTCAGCCTCCCAAAGTGCTGGGATTGCAGGTGTGAGCCACCATGCCCAGCCAGCTTTTAAGGTTTTGCCACACGCTAAACAAGGCATGGTGAGGAATCTTGGGTTTGAGATCCCAACAGCCCCAAAGATATCAGATGTAGGGCAAAGCAGGTATCTGCATCCCCCATGTTCTTTCCTTCTCACTAAAGTGCTTGAAGTACTGGTCCTTTATGATACCTTCTGTTCTGGAGTACATGTGCAGAATGTGCAGGTTTGTTACATAGCTATACATGTGCCATGGTGGTTGCTGCACCCATCACCCCGTCATCTACATTAGATATTTCTCCTAAAACTATACCCCCCAGCCCCCACCCCCCAACAGGCCCCAGTGTGTGATGTTCCCCTCCCTGTGTCCATGTGTTCTCATTGTTCAACTCCCACTTATGAGTGAGAACATGTGGTGTTTGATTTTCTGTTCCTGTGTTAGTTTGATGAGAATGATGGTTTCCAGCTTCATCCATGTCCCTGCAAAGGACATGATCTCATCTTTTTTTATGGCTGCGTAGTATTCCATGGTGTATATGTGCCACATTTTCTTTATTCAGTCTTTATCATTGATGGGCATTTGGGTTGGTTCCAAGTCTTTGCTATTGTGAACAGTGCCACAATAATCATACGTGTGCATGTATCTTTATAGTAGCATGATTTATAATCCTTTGGGTATATATCCAGTAATGGGATTGCTGGGTCTAATGGTATTTCCAGTTCTGTATCCTTGAGGAATCGCCACACTGTCTTCCACGATGGTTGAACTAATTTACACTCCTACCAACAGTGTAAAAGTGTTCCTATTTCTCCACATCCTCTCCAGCATCTGTTGTTTCCTGACTTTTTAATGATCTCCATTCTGACTGCCATGAGATGTTATCTCATTGTGGTTTTGATTTGCATTTCTCTAATGACCAGTGATAAAGAGCATTTATTCATATGTTTGTTGGCTGCATAAATGTCTTCTTTTGAGAAGTGTCTGTTCATATCCTTTGCCCACTTTTTGATGGGGTTGTTTTTTTCTTGTAAATTTGTTTAATTTATTTGTAGATTCTGGATATTAGCCCTTTGTCAGATGAATAGATTGTAAAAATTTTCTCCCATTCTGTTGGTTGCTGAAACAGGCAGTTTTTTGAGTGCTTGCCACACACCAACCATTGTGCAAAGTACCTACCATACATTATCTTGCTAAATTAGTATAGGATTAGTAATAAATTCTATGAGCTATGTTCTATTTTTATCCTCATTTTATAGATAAGAAAACTGAGACCCAGGTATTTGCTTAATTTCACACAGCTGATAAAGACAGGATGTGGATTCTCTAAGTCCAGAATTGAGGCCGTCAGTCACTGGATCGTACTGACATGATATTCATTCATATACCCCTGTCTTCCAAATGCATAGATGTACAATAGCTGTCAGTATTGTATCTCCCTGGGCCTCGTTTCTTATCAAAATTGTACATTTGCTGGCAAGAAGAGTGGCACATTGATCTCAAACTGTGAAATAAATCCATACGCCTTCAGAGACGTTCTTCGAATGTATGGTCAAGCATTGCAAAAGCTGCTGTGTGTTTGGAAGAAAGGTGAAACTGGAAGGTCTTTGGCTCAGGGTGCCATTAGGAATGGTGTCGGTGGCAGCTGTGGGCCATCATGGTACACATCCTGCGTCAACTCCAGGCCTCCCCACAATCCCATGAACAGCAAAGCCCCTCATCTTTTGAATGCTGGAGAAAGCTCAGTACGTGTAGGGCTTCGCCATCAGTTTAAAAAGTCTCTGGAATTCTTTGATTGTTTTAATGTGCTAATTTCTTGAGCTTTGTTTCTGTGCCGTCTTTGATTTTCCACTTTCGCCTTTATTTTATGCCATTGTTGCGAGGGTCAAAGCATCCCAGAGCTTAATGGCTCCCTTGTTCAGCTATTGTGGGGGGAAAAAGAGCAAAGCAAACAAAACAAAACAAAATATCCTTTTTTTTTTTTTGCTTTTTTTTAAATTTAAAGGCATCCAAAAAATTGTTTCTTTTGCCTTTGATCAAGATCATATAAACATGATCAGTGTTTATTGTGTTTGCATAATCGAAAATAGCAGGAAACTGATCTCAGACTGCATGGAGCTAGAAAAGATTAAGCCTTTCCTTCTTGGCAGAGTTCTGCAGACACACAAGGTAGGTGCGATGGATGCAGCACTCGGTATCCATGATGTGTTCGGGAAAATCCTCAGAAGAAACTTGCATTGCTTTCTGGGGAAATTCCTGAATACAAGTGGCAGTGAGATGCATGAAAATTATTTTCAGCTGATGAATACTGTCTGAACATAACTATTGCTGGGGTGTATAATTTAAAATCTGTAGAGTGAAGTGTGCAATATTTGGGCTTTCGGATACAACAAATATGGATTTAAATTCTACCCCTCCTTTTTATCATCTCTCTGCCCGGGATGACTTGTTTCACCCCCTGCCCTGAGCTTAAGCCCCCTCAACTGTAAAAGAAAGATAACAACCCTTACCTCATATGGTTCTAGGGAGGACAACATGAGATAATCCACATCCAGGCAGTCCCCAAGTTAAAAGTGGTTTGACTTACTTTTTTTTTTTTTTTTTGACATTATGAATGATGTGAAACCTTTCTGTTTTTCACATTCGGTATGGTATTCAATGAATTCCATGAGATATTCAATACTATTATAAAATTAGCTTTGTGTTAGATGAGTTTGTCCAACTGTAGGCTAATGTAAGTGTTTTGAGCGTGTTTAAGGTAGAGAAGACAAAGCTATGATGTTCAGTAGGTTAGGTGTATGGAATGCAATTTTGATACAGTATTTTCAACTCACGATGAGTTTATAGGGACATAACCATATCATAAGTCAAGGAAAGCATGTACGCAGAGCTTAATAGAGTGCCTAATACAGAGTAAGTGCTTAAAACATTTTTTTAAAGTGTGATACAAGTTCTTTGGAAAGCCTGAATGAATTGGGGGTATGGCCATATGTAATATGTTCAATGCAGCACCATTCTTTAATAAATTACACGTTGGTCTATTTCTTTGTTCCTTTTTATTTTTATTTTTATTTTTGGAGGCAGAGTTTCACTGTGTCACCCAGGCTGGAGTGCAGTGGTGTGATCACAGCTCATGGCAGCTTTGATCTCTCCAGGCTTAGATGATCCTGTACCTCAGCCTCCTGAATAGCTGGCAACACAGGTGTGTGTCACCGCGCCCAGCTAATTTTAGTATTTTTGGTAGAGACGAGGTCTTGCCATGTTGCCCAGGCTGGTCTTAAACCCCCGGGCTCAGGTAGTCCTCCCACCTCAGCCTCCCAGAGCACTTGGATTACAGGCATGAGCCACAGTGCCCAGCCAGATCTAACTATTTAATGAAATGTTGATTGGGGTGTGCTTGCTTCCCCAGAAGCCTGATTCTTGATCTTTGTTCTGGACTCCAGGACCAAAGATATCATTGCTTAATCTTGCGAACAACTCTGGAAGGTCCTTACAGAATGACTTGCTTTAGCCAAATCCTATGGTAAGGCAAAACACTACCTAAAAACAATAATAAGCATAATTGTCATCCAGATATGTTGGGACCCTACAGAGAAATTCAGAAGACAGTCTGGCTGGAGTTTACAGTATGTACAACAGCAGTCTTGGTTAGGCCATGGTATTATAATTCAGTAACAACACCAATAATAATATTGGTGGTTACAATTTCTTGAGTATATAGAATGTTCCTTCTAGTATGCTTAAGGCTTGATATGCATACAATCTTTATGGCACCCTGCAAAATCCATGAGTCCATTGCCGTTTTCCAAATAAGAAGATGGGGGTTGTAGTAGTCCATTCTCATACTGCTATAAAGAGATACCTGAGACTGGGTAATTTATAAAGGAAAGAGGTTTAATTGGCTCACAGTTCTGTGGGTTGTACAGGCTCTGCTTCTGGGGAGGCCTCAGGAAACTTATAATCATGGCAGAAGGTGAAAAGGAAGCAAGCACATCCTCACATGGCCAGCAGGAGAGAGGAAGACAGAAAAACAGAGCGAGAAGGGAGAGGGGCTACATACTTTCAAACAACCAGCTCTTGTGAAAACTCTATCAAAAGAACAGCAAGGGGGATGTTTGCTCCCATTATTCTGTCATCTCCCACCAGACCCCTCCTCCAACACTGAGAACTACAGCTGGACATGAGATTTGGGGAGGGACACACAGCCAAACCATATCAGGGGTCTAGAAAGGTTAACCGATTTTCCCATAACAATAGAGAGAATACATTATAGTAAGTAGGACTTGATCCAAATCTGAGAGACACCCAAACTCATGTTCTTAACTATGAGATTTCGATACTTGGAGTCAGAAGACTTGGGTTTAAGTTTCAGTTGCAGGGACCTTACTCACATCTTCTAACCTCTCAAAGCCTTGCCATATCATCTGTTCAAAAGAATACCTTCTTCACAAAATTGTAAAGACTGAATGAGAAAATGTACCTAAAGCATCTTTGCACATCGTAGAGATTTTGCAAGTATAAGGTGCTATATTTCGCATTAACACCTGAGCATAGATCATTTTCGGATTGTGTGAGGGATGGTGAATTTATAAATTTGGTGATTTTTGATGAAAAGAATCAATATGCTGTCTCTTTACAGAGGAATTAGTGGTTATAAGAACTGACAATCCATTTAGAGATTTGTTTTTTTTTCAATAGGACAGAAAGAGACTATTTTCTTTCCATTTATAAGAATATGAATGTGCTTAAGGGAGGACACATTCCAACAATCGAGTTGTTTGCTGTGATTTGTACGCCCTGGGGATATGGAGAGTTGGGAATGTAGAAAAATTACAATTATGGAATAAAAAAAGATCCAGGGAGAAGGAATTTTTTACTGCCTACTTTGCTTGTGTGGCTTGGAACAGGGAGTTTCCTGGAGGGCGTGGGGTCTTCCTTGCTGACCCTCGTGCTTTTTGGAGGCTTACTGGTACACCTTGTTGTGCCTGTTCCTTCTGCTCCTAGTCCTTAAGAACACAGCTGTTATCCTTAACTGACCTTTTGCACTGAATATGTGACAGTTAATCCACGGTAAGGTTTTAGATAGGCAGCATGTCCAGACACTGCCCCCTGCACATGACTGGCCCCACCTCCGTCCCACCTTGGTGTTAATCCCATGGGGTGGATTTTCTAGGCCAGTCTCTTTTTAGAATAGCATTTGCTGATGTCCCTCTAAGAGAGTTTTTGGGCATGTGCCCTGGTTTGTAAAAGAAGGGCCCTCATGGAGGTAGAGGAAAGAAGTTTCGGGTCCCAAGATCTCCAAGGATACCAGTTATAGGGGTAGATGGGTACCTGCCTCCCTCTGCTCTTCCTTTCTCACTGCAAGAGCTCTGCTATGATTTTCTCCACATCTGGACTTCTTTCCTCCCTTTCTTGCATAGCTAACACCCATGTGTGCTTTTGGACCAGCTTCCTTGTCCCGTTCACAAAATTAAAACTTCCTTGACCTCACTGACTTGGTTAAGTACCTTTACTGTATCACTTTATAACTTCATGTACCTTCATTTGTAGCTTGCATCATCATTTCAGTTTTACAGCTTTTTATGTAATGATTTGGTTTATGATACTCTTCCCCCAAAAGACTGTAAAGGCCATGCAGATGAGGACCAAATGTGTTTTTTCTTCCTACGCATCCTCAGCATATGTGCCTTTTATACAGTAGGCTTTTAACAGTGACTAAAAGGAAGAGTGAGTCAGTGGATGGATGGAGAAATGAATGAATGAATGAATGGGTTACACCACCAGCCTGTCCAGACACTGGTTCTTTTACGTAGGCTGAGATTCCTGAGGTAAGGGACAAGGATATCAACTTGCGTTAGTTTACTTTATGCACTCCATCGCAGCCTAAACTGTCACTGATTACTTGCTGCCCTTAGAATACAAGCTCTCTCTGTCTTCCTTCCCCTCCTGCCTTTTGCAATCTCATTTCATGCTTTGCTCATTTGCCACCACAATACTTAAGCCAGGCCAGAATTATTTTCAGTGTTTGAAAGTTGCACACCCACTTCTCCCTTGCAGATTCTGCACACGGTTTTCCTCCATCAAAAATGTTTTATTCTGCCTCTTCAAACATTGCATTTTCATAATCATTTTTAGACCTCTGCCTGCATGTCCCTTTTTCATGGAAGCCCTCCCTCCCTGAATCCTCTAAGTTAGACAACTTTCCCCTGTAGTCCCCTTGTATAGCACCTTGCATTTCCCTTCAGATCACGTCCCAAAATTATAATGAATATATGTTTGCATTTGGACAATGGCCTGTTTCCTCCACTCAGGAGTAATAGCTACTTGAGGAAATGCCTTGGTCATCAAAAAGTGTGTGGTTCCTAGTAGGTACTCCACAAGCAGTTATCAAATAAAATTGTAAAACCCAGGCACTCTTTATGGTCCTACCAAAACCAGTGACTTGAATGGGAGATATTTAGGTTGAAGGAAGAAAGAAGGCAGGCATGTTCATATTTATCTACCTCCTGTGGGTTTGTGATGGCCCCTCCTTCTTCTTGGGCTAGAGTCAGAGCCACTTTCTCCTAATCCCCTATAGGTTAAGCTGAGTAGGTGATAAAGGCCAAGTCATAGTAGCATAAGCACAAGGAATTCTGATTATGTTAAGAAACTGAAAACTTCAGGAGTGGTTCTGGCTATTGGTCATTGCTGAATCTAAGGGTTTGCATAATTACTCTATGGATCTCCTCAGTCCGTGGCTTGTTTTGACTCTCTTTGGTGTCTTGGTTTTTTGTTGTTTTGGTTTGGTTTGATTTGTTTGTTTGTTTGTTTGTCTGTTTGTTTGTTTTGAGACAGAGTCTTGCTGTGTCCCCTAAGCTGGAGTGCAGCAACATGATCTAGGCTCACTGCAACCTCCGCCTCCCAGGTTCCAGTGATTTTCCTGCTTCAGCCTCCCGTATAGCTGGGACTACAGGCGCATGCCTGTGATTTTTGTATTTACACCTGGCTAATTTTTGTATTTACACACCTGGCTAATTTTTGTATTTCTAGTAGAGTCGGGGTTTCACCAGGCTGGTCTGGAACTCCTGACCTCAGGTGATCTGCCTGTCTCAGCCTCCTAAAGTGGTGGGGTTACAGGTGTGAGCCACCGCACCCCACCTGGTGTCTTGATTTTTATTGCTTTTTGCATGTAGTCAATGGTTCTGAGATCTGACAGGAAATGCCTGGAGAAAGAGCTATGGCCCATGCAGGATCTCACTTCAGACCTTAATCCTTAACTTTGTGTCTGGGAAGATGGGGTACTTGATTGGCAAGATGCTCGTCACTTCTTGCTCACCTCTGGATGTCAATCCACAAGTTTTCTTTGGTATCTTCACTGTATGAAGATACAGTGCTCCTTCACTTAGAGGAGCACACTTTTTATATAGTTTCTAAATAATTTTCCTACCCCATCTGTCTTAGGTCAGATTTCCTAGGGATAATGCCATGCCTGAGATGTGTGCAAGTGGTGAACTGAAGGAATGCTCTCTGGACAATGCTATAGGGGATGGTGGTAATGAATCAGGATAAGGCAGAGGAAGGTATGGTTTCAGGGGGAAACATAGCCTCAGCCTGATCTTGTAAGAAGATCTGGATTATTCATTTTGCCAGGGATTCTTTCACTGAGTCTTATCCCCACCCCGTTTCATCCATCTGTCTTTGGCCACAAGGTGTCCCCCAGGAAGGGGTGGTAGCCGCCTTACCCCTTACCTCCACCTTTACTCCAGGCATCTCTGGCTAAGGTGAATCATGCCAGCCAAGTGCAAACATTCAGAGAAGAATTCGGGTTGTCAGCAGTTAGCTGCAAACACCCACATCAGCAGGAAGATGGTTCATCAAGCTAGGGAGGATGGCTGAGGCACCAGCTTTAAGGAGTCATAGAATGGCGTGGTGTGGTGGCTCACACCTGTAATCCTAGCACTTTGGGAGTCCAAGGTGGGCAGATCACCTGAGGTCAGGAGTTGGAGACCATCCTGGCCAAAATGGTGAAACCCCATCTCTACGAAAAATACCAAAATTAGCCGGGTGTCGTGGTGCGTGCCTGTAATCCTAGCTACTCTGGAGGCTGAGGCAGGAGAATTGCTTGAACCCAGGAGGCAGAGGTTGTAGTGAGCCAAGATCGTGCTACCGCACTCTAGCCTGGGCAACAGAGCAAGACTCCGTATCAAAAAAAAAAAAAAAAAAAGAAAAGAAAATAAATAAATAAAAAGTAAAGAGTCATAGAATGAGAAAAAAATCTGAAATTAGAGGGATTGCTGTATAAATAATGACCTCTGCTTGTATTTTCTGAGTAGTTCCAGTTTTACCCAGTCCCTTCTGTCTCCTTCGTCTTCAGCCTGAATCTCTTGCTTACCTCCCCTAATGGCCATATGGGGAACAGGATTTTATTAAGGAGACCTCGAAAGGGTTGATACAAGAGTCAAACCCCCACACCTTTAGATGCATAGGCAGTGAAATCAACCTGTACTCCCCATCTTCTTGCGTTTCCGTTTATCCATTCCTTTTGGGGTCCAGGGTCATAGCCTCTCTACTGTACCTCCAACGGGTGCCACTACAGTCTCTGGATTCTCCATCACCACCTCCCTTTTCAGTTTACTGATCAGGCAGTTTCGGAGAACATGCCAGGGTTTCATGTGCCCCGGTTGAGGCATGAATAACAGCAGATTGAATTCTCCTTTGTAATTCTCATCCAGGCAAGTCACTCTTTTTTCCTGGTATAAATGATCAGATCGCTGCTGCAGACTCATCCAGGATTCCTCTGCCTTATTGTTTTTCAATCCGTCTACTTCCACGATCCTCGCTTCCCACCCTCCTTGCCGTCCCCTGCAGCCTTCATGTCTGTGCACACATAAATAAGGCTGTATGCACGCATGTGAGAATATATACCCATCATGGTACTGTGTGGGCATGTGTACGTGCTGAGAAAATGTAATGGGCTGTGGTTGTGTGTTTGTAGGTGTATAATAAGTTTGCCGCAGACTAGGGGGAAAAATAGAGCCATTTGTTGATTCAAACCAATTTTTTTTTCCATTGAGTTAGTATCCAATCTGTAGCTAAGAACTGCTGACTACAGCATATTTCCAAGTGTGGATTTTTTTTTTCCCTGACAGCCAAGACCTAACTCTTGCCTGATCTATGTAGATGCATTGTTCAAATTACAAAGCTTAGGTGACAGAATTGCTCTTTTTTCTGGGAGCCCCCAACACACCTGTCATCAGATAGAAGGGAGAATGCAGAAGTCATCACTTTACTTAGAAACTCAGCAGATGATTGAAATTATTTCTTACTACTAATTCCCCTTTTAGTGGAGATAAGCCGCTTTGTTCAGCTGTAAATGAAACATTAGGGTATTAACTGTGGAGCCAGAAGTATTGGGGAAGCTAAGATTTTATCTGCAGTAAGAACATTTTGGGCAATAAATTGTTTTGTTGGACGGAATACTAAATCTCTTGAGTTACAAAGAAGCAGAGCTCATTAAGGGGAATGCTTAAAGCAGAAAAAAAGGCGAGACAAAAGCTTATTACCTTTGTTGTGGGGATTGAGGGGGTGTTTGCAGGTTCTCATGTATATGTAGCATGGAAGAATTATGCAGTACAGTTATTAAATAGATGTGTCTATAGACTTGCAAACGCTCTATGAATATGTCCAAGGGACAAATACATTTTTGAAATATCGATAGCAATCTGCAATAAGTTATGAATTTTGGAGTACATATTTATCCTCAAAGACTGGATTTTTGTTTCCTGCGGGTGAAATTTTCCCGTCTCTTTGCCACATCCTTCAGATTAATTGGCTGGCATGGTTACATAAATGTTTGTAATAGAGAAGAGTAAGTGCCAGGGTTATCCAAAATATTGTCGCAAAATACACACCTAAATTAAGATAATTATGTGTTGGGAGCATCTATCGGCAGGGCTTGGCAAGGAGGGGAGCTTTCTCTTGATGAAGAGGAGGCTCTTTCTGGGACACTGAATTCATGAATGGTGGGTTCTGGATTCCCCAGAGTGCTCTCAGCTTGTAAGTGTCAGGGGAGGGGATTGAGGGCTGTTCTTTTGTCAATAACCAGGGCGGAAGGAGGACGAGAGGAAGAAGACGGTGCCTTCTATTCCCTGGAGTTAGCAACCCTCTGCTGTGTCTCCAAGAGCAAGGCTGTGGCAGTACAACTGTCCACCTGTCTACACCGGCTGCTCCTTCTTGCCTTTGGACAGAAGATGACACTCACAAACTGTGGCCCCTGAGCAACAGTGTAAACGGGCATACCTCAGTTGCAAGTGGATTCAAATGTAATGAGAACAATTTCAGAGCTATGCATTTTTTTCTTCTGTTTTTCTCCCTGGATGACTCAGGGCATCTTTTCACAGACTGCCACCCTGAAGGTTTTTATTGCCATTTCTGCACTTCCCTACACGTCCTGATTCATAAGTGGATGCTCAGGACACAGTCACTCAGAGTAGCTTAATACTCTGCGGACCTCACGTGCTGAGTTCTCATTCTGGACTTAACATTACTTTAAGCTCAGTTTGTACCCTTCCTTGGTTCTGTCAATGGAAATAAGGACAACACTTCTCAAAACACAGCAGGTGGGCTGAGAGTGGTGACTTACACCTGTAATCCCAGCACTTTGGGAGGCTGAGGTGGGTGGATCACTTGAGGTCAGAAGTTCAAGAACAGCCTTGCCAACATTATGAAACTGCATCTCTACTAAAAATACAATCAATTAGCCAGGTTTGGTGGTGTGCTCCTGTAATCCCAGCTACTCTGGAGGCTGAGGCATGGGAATCACTTAAACCCAGGAGGCAGAGGTTGCAGTGAGCCTAGAACATGCCACTGCACTCCGGCCTGGGCTATAGGGTGAGACTGTCAAAAAGAAAAATAAAAGAAAAAAAGAAACATAGCAGGAAGGTAGCAGTGGATAAATGAAGTATTGGAAACACATAGCCTACACATTCATGTGAGCTTTAGGAGAACATGAGGTCTGACTTGCTTAAAGAAAACTTAGCACATGAAAAATGAAAACTATTTTTTTCAGTACATGAGTGATCATGATCTCTTTAATTAAAAGTGCACTGAATTGTAAGATCTTTTACCAAAATGTTACCATCTTTATCTTCTATCTCTGGTGCTGAGTGTAGTAGCAGGAAGTGATTTCGAAGTGAAGACTTTAGTAAGATAGAATTGTGTGTATTGTGTTTAAATCTTGTGTGTATTTAAAATGTAATTCAAATCACAAGATATTTAACATGCTATTCACTTTGCAAATGACTTTTCAGGACCACTTATCTGCAGACTGTAGGACACCAGTCTATGAACGTTGGCTTATAGGAGTACCAGGTCTCCAGTTGAGTTAATTCCTCATACTTGTCACATAGGGGGCACATTAAGTCTTCCTGAGATGAGTAGAAACATAGATCCACATAAAAATGAATAGAACCCACTGGTGACAGAGGGTCTCACAGCCTCCAGTTTTTTTTTCTGAACTTTGAAAGTCAGTACCAAAGAGTCAGAACTGAATGGAAGGACACTAAAATCAATACTTTTCAATGTAACATCACAAGCGTTGGGACTCTGAAGAAGTTGATGACACCTGATTGAAAAACAAAGTGATATTGACATAGGAAGACTGTCCCAGCCCTCTGGAATGATTTCGACATGTGTATTCACTCTTAGTTTTGGCTCTTAGAGTTTAAGTAATAGATTTACGGTGGTATGAACACAGGTGTTAAAGAGTACTGGGTTCAAGTCTTGTCCACATCCCAAGCTGTGGAACTCTGAATAAACCTCTTAGTCTATTGGAACCTTAGTTTTCTCATCTGTAAAACAGATGAAACTACCTGATTTTTTAGGCCCTACTTGGCTCTTAAATTTCTCGGCTCAATGAACAGTGCAAGCTTTATTTTATAAACCACCAAGACATCTAAGCTTCTTCCCTTACGGCCGTTAGTGGATTAAGCCATATCCTCAGAGCAACTGTTTGGTGATTTAACCTCCCCCAGTTGCTCTATTTCCTGGGTTGTTCATGAGTAATTGATAAAGAATTTGCAACACTAGGATTCCACATGGAAGAAGGAAATGCCTCTTTTGGACCCATTTCAAACAAGCATTGGTAGGAGATGCCTCAGACGCTTATGCTTAAAGCATCAGTATCATTGCCTGACGGCTTATCACAGTGGCAGGAGCATAGGGTTGAATCTTATGTTTTTCTTTCCCTCTGGGTGACACTTACAGGATGCTTAAGTTTGCTGGACCTCACTTTCTTCATCTGTAAGACGGGGACAGAGAACTATCTCAGTGTTACAGAAAATTTGAAGATGAGGATGAAGATGTAAGATTTTGTTAATGTCTACAGTGTTAAAGAATCTCAATATATGGTGGCTATGATTATTGCTATTCTTATATTAACTTGGTGATAGGCATCAGTGGTTGAATTATCTGGAGAACCCAGAAAAGAGAGCAGATCTTGCAAATTCAGTCGCTTACCCAGATGTTAGTTGTTTGATCCCCAGTGTGACAAATGCCACCTTCAATCTCTCTAACATTTCTAGGCAAGAAATTATTCTCTCAGGAGACTGCCAGAGAGGGAATTTTGAGCTTGGAACTTACTGATGTGATGGGCTATGACCAGGCGACTTCCGTAGTTGGGGCATGTGCTGAGTCTGACTACAGTCTGACTACAAATCCCAGCTCTAGCCCCATGTGGCTGGGGGCCAGCTATTTTCATTGGGGGGTTAGACTCCCTGGAGGAAATAATTCTGAGATGACTCTTAAAGTGTAATCCTTGTACTAAAGTGGGGCTAGAGGGCTCCCTATTCATTCATAGCGCTACTGTAACAAATGCCCACAAACTTGGTAGCTTTATAACAATAGAAATTTACTCTCTTACAATTGGGAGGCAAAAAGTTTGATGTCAAGGTGTCAATGGAAATAGTAGACACTAGGGACTACTTGGGGCAAGTGTTGAGTGACTGTTGGGTACTCTGCTCACTTTGTACCTCAAACCTCAGCATCACATAATATACTCATGTAACAAAGCTGCACATGTACCCCCGAATCCAACATGAAAGTTGAAATTATATTTTTAAAAAGCAATGTCGGGCCAGGTGCGGTAGCTCACGCCTGTTATCCCAACATTTTGTGAGGCCGAAGCAGGTGGATTACCTGAGGTCAGTAGTTTGAGACCAGCTTGACCAACATGGAGAAACCCCATCTCTACTAAAAATACAAAATTAGCCAAGTGTGATGACGCATGCCTGTAATCGCAGCTACGTGGGAGGCTGAGGCAGGAGAATTGCTTTAACCTGGGAGGCAGAGGTTGCACTGAGCCGGGATCAGACTGTTGCACTCCAGCCTGGGTAACAAGAGCAGAATTCTGTCTCAAATAAATAAATAAATAAATAAATAGATAGGTAGATATAAAAATAAAAATGCAATGTCAGCAGATTGGCTCCTTATGGAGACTTTGGAGACTTTGAGGGAAAATCCATACCCTGACTCTCTTTTAGCCTCTGGTGGTGTCTGTCAATACCTGACATTTCTGGGCTTGTAGATGCATCTCGTCCATTTCTGCCTCCATCTTCATATGGCATTCCCCTCTATGTCTTCTGTTCTGTGTCTCTTCTAAGAATTTGTCGATGGATTTAGGGCTCACTTAAGTTTAAGATGACCCCATATCAAGATCTTTAACTTGATTACATCTGCAAAGATCCTCTTCCCAAATAAGGTCATAGTCACAGGCACGAGGGGTTAAGACTTAGACATACCTGTTGTGGGGACAAAATTCAATCTACTGCCATTTTATTGTGAACTATCCTTGCATGGAGAAACAGTTCAATTTAACTTAGAACATTCAACAACACAAAGCTAACACTTTTCTGTGGGCGATGACTATGTACCAGGCATTGTGCTAATTGTTAAAGGGCATTATATTTTAAAATTTTATCTTAACAATTATATGAGGTAGGGATTATGGCCTTCTCTGATTTATTGATGAGAAAATTGACCCTCAGGAGGGGAAGACCATTTTTCTTAGTCACCCAACTAAGAAAGTGGCACAGTTGGTATCCTAATCCAGAATTTTCTGATTCTGCCATTTATGCTTTGATCAATTATGCTAGAAGTTCTCAAATTTTGTCATGCATAAGAATCTCCTGGGGTTGTTAAAATTGCACCTTCCCCAAAGCTCCCATCTCTACAGAGATTCCGATTCTGTAGGTAGAGGGGAGGGGCAAGGATAGGCAGTAAAAATAACTGCATTATGTAATTCTGCCCCCTCTCTCCTCCCACTGAACCCATCTTTAAGGAAATTGCAACCTCAGTACAGGGGCTAGCAGACATATTCAGATCATCTCTGAAGACAGAAATCCTCAAAAGTGAAAAAACACAAGAAAGTCCAGGTTGCTTTTTTTAAATTTAAATTTATAGTGAAAGCTACCTTGGCCCACAGCTTTCCCCCTCCTGGTCCCTTACAAATATATTCCTTTCCAGATTGTTCAAGAACACAGTTTGTATTACCATCTACCGGCAAGAAGAAATTTGGAAATAGGTGGTATTGCTCCTAACCCCTTCCTAAATTTGAGTCTGCTCATTCTTCAACCATTTGGAGGTTTTCCACTTGGATGATGTCCACAGAGCTAGGGGAGGAAAAATTTTTCTGCAAAGCACATTGGATGAACCATCAGTCTGCAGTAATCCAGTCAATTAAAAATGGATTTCAGTTCCCAGCAGCGTGGTGGTGATGTTAGGAGGAGTCAGTGTCCACAATGCTGTTGGTGTGCTTGCCCATTAAGTGATATTTAGGGGATCTTCTGCCGTAGCAGAAAGCAGTGCGGTTGATGATCTTTGCAACTAAAGAAGCAAAATTGAAGTCTCACATACCACCACTGTATTTTATTTCTAATATGTTACCCTGCCAACCTTGGAGCCCCGCGTGAAACTCAGGAATGTGAAGGGACAGAAGTATGATACATTGCCCGATGCAGCTGATTCGAGAGGGTGTATCCAAAATACAGTCCTAAGACATCCAGGAGAATTTGCCTGAAGAGAGGGAACATGTAATGGTATTAGAAAATCCAGAAGATCTAAGCTGCCTGATGAAGCTATTTTTTAAAAAATGTGTCTTCATTGCATTTATTTTTAATCACACAGTAGTTGGCGTAAAACCATTCTCTCTGTGAAATAAGTCAAACTACAAATAACTATGCAAAAATATATAGAGAAAAAGGTGAAGCTTTTCAAATTTTAAATAGCATCTGAATTACGTTGCTTCTTTCAAGGAGGTAACCTTTGTTGAGTATTTAGCAGTTGTTCCAGACTTTTCTCTGATAAACTTTCAACTTCAACATAAAATAATGATAGGTGTTTTGGGAAGCCATAGATGGGATGGCTGTATGGATTGATAGCTAGATGGCTAAATATGTTGATAGACCCGCAAACAGATTAGGTAGGAAAAAAATAAAAAAAAAAAAAAGATAGAAAAATAGTTTACAATGCAAGCCTCTGGGCAGAAGAAATTTTTCCCTATGTTGTTTATGCTCTGTGTGATTCTGGCAATAAGTAAATTCATTGATTAGGTTCTTTGAACCCACTTTTCATTATCTATCAAGTAGAGGAAAACAGTGTCTTTGTTGCTTGCCTCCAGAATTGAGGATGACCGTGAGGTAATGATGAAATGTATTTGAAAATATTATGGACTCAACAGACTTATTGGCACAACTCAGGAGATGTCATAGGCCCAGCTTCTATAAGATGATATAACCTAGCACAGGAGGCCAAAAGAGTTTCCAAATTGCATAAAGGAAACTTGATTGTCCTTTAAAAATGGCTCTGGAGAAATTTTATACCCAGGCTCATGTCATCTCTCAGTGAGGTTAAATCTCCAAAAAGAGGAATGTCATCTGTTAATAATACATCAAGCATGCAGCAGGTAGATGTTCTTTTCCTTCCCTTCAAAAAGTTATTTTTATTTTATTTTCATTTTTAATGTATATTTTAATGATGCAGAGTGTCATGTTCCTCAGAGTCAGCCTGTATCCTAAAGTAATGGTTTGGTTAAAATATAGAATGGATTTTTGCCAAATTGAAGAATATATATATTGTGTTTTAAAACTCGAGCTGTGATGAGCAACTCTTTGAAAATACGTTTAAATATTCACTGAGTGTTGTCTGAAGACTCACCTGTAAGGGAGGGTCAGCTAAGTTATTCAGTCCCAGACGTTGTTAACTGCCCTGAAAGTGCTGGCTAATAATTTCCTTTTGAAGTGAAAAGTAGTAAGCATGTTCCTGAACTCCATTATCAATCTTTAATAATTTCATATTAAGGCATTGTACTTTCATACAAAGGAATATCATCTTTGAAAAGTGGTCTTAAATAAAATTTCACAAATCATAGTATCCCATCCTCTTGCATTTGAGAATTTCTGCCGAGAGATAGGAGAAAATAAAGACTCCTTGTTGCTCTCAGGAGGTCATCGTTGGGAACAGACTTCAAAGTATGTGAACTTCGGTAGTGGAAAGATTTTTATTCCTTGGTTTCCAGATCCTTATGCATAATTCGAATATGAGTGGCTTTCAATGCTAAGTATATGAGACTCCCCTCTGTTAATTATGCTGTTTCAGATGAGCCTAATTGGACAGCCACTGGCACCTAATATGGTAAATATTTCATATAACGTGACTTTGAGAAGAAGGGTGCCCCCCTCCTTAATCGCATTTGATAGGATGGTGTAACCTCAACAGCAGGGATAGCTTAACTCTAGAAAGAGTTGTTATTTATCTGAGGGCACCTGTAAGGGGGACATCACCTAACTCATTCAGTCCTAGACATTGATGCCTAAACTGTGGTCTATAGATGTAGGAAGGCTTGGAGGCAGTTCTAGAAACACTGCAGAAAATTTGCAGTTTCTCCTCCAATCTGATCTTGAAGGAGGAGGTGAACCTGGAACTCCCCGTTCACGATGTAATTGTGGAATAAAATGGGGCTTGATTTCTCCTGGATTATCTGTCCACTTCTTTTTATTTTCCCCCAGCTCTATGGGGGTATAATTAACAAATATAAATTATATACATTTAAGGTATACCACTTGATATTTTGATACATGTATACATTATGCAGTGACCACCACTCTGAATCCAGTGAAGGTATCTATCAGCTCAGAGTTCTGTTTTTTGGTGAGATCACTTAGAATCTACTCTCTCAGCCCACTTCAAGTATACGATACAGTATCATTAATTGTACTCACATTAGACCTCTAGAATTCAGTCATCTTGGATAACTGAAATTTTGTATTCTTTGACTAACATCTCCCCATTCCCTGCTCCCTTCAGCCTCTGGCAACCACTGTTCTCTTGTCTATCTGTCTATTCCTACGAATTTGACTGTTTTAGATCCTGCATATAAGTGAGATCTTACAGCGTTTGTCTTTCTGTGTCTGGTTTATTTCTCTAGCATAATGTCCTCCAGGTTCACCCATATTATTGCAAATGACAGAATTCCCCCCCCCCTTTTTTTTGCCCCATCTGGAGTGCAATGGCACAATCTCAGCTCACGGCAACCTCCGCCTCCCAAGTTCAAGTGATTCTCCTGCCTCAGCCTCCTGAATAGCTGGGATTACAGGCATCTGCCATCACTCCATGTGAATTTTGTATTTTTAGTAGAGACAGGGTTTCACCATGTTGGCCAGGTTGGTCTCGAACTCCTGACCTCAGGTGATCCACACACCTCGGCCTCCCAAAGTGCTGGGATTACAGGCGTGAGTCACCATGCCCAGGCTCCTTCTTTTCTTAATAGATGAATAATATTCTAGTATATACATAAATTTTAATTAAATAAATATTATTCTTTTATATATATATAATAACCTTTTTTATTCATTCATTTGTTAATGGGTGCTTAAGTTGTTTTTATTATTGTGAATATGCTGTAGTGAACATGAGAGTGCATATCCTGATTTCATTTCCTTTTATTTCATTTTATTTTATTTTATTTTATTTTGTTGAGACGGAGTCTGACTCTGTCACCCAGGCTAGAGTGCAGTGACTCATTCTCGGCTCACTGCTACCTCCACCTCCCAGGTTCAAGCGATTCTCCTGCCTCAGCCTCCTGAGTAGCTGTGATTACAGGTGTGAGACCCCATACTTGGCTAATTTTTGTATTTCTAGTAGAGACGGGGTTTCACCATGTTAGCCAGGCTGGTCTCTAACTCCTGACCTCAGGTGATCTGCCTGCCTCAGCCTCCCAAAGTGCTGGGATTCCAGGCATAAGCCACCGTGGCCAGCCGAGATAGGAATTTATTTAATGTCACCTTGTAGGTCACTGACCTATCAGGGACAGGCCTCCAAACTTCTGACATCCAGTGATAGCTTCTTAGAGGTGAATGATGACGGCTCCTGTTAACATTTTCTGGCAGGCACTGCGTGAAGCACTTGGCATAAATGACCTCCATAGATAGGTGCTATTATCATTTCTGCTTCACAGTTCAAAAAGTAAAGGCTTAAAGAATGTGAATAATTTACACATGAGTGACCAGTACCTACACCTCAGAAGAGACCCTGTCTCTCAGTCATGCTCTGCTGCCAGCATTGGAAATAGGTAGCAAGTCTGTGGATATTAAAAGAATGCTTTTCCAGAAAAAAACAAAAAACGAATGCACTTTTTAATTATCTGATTCCTTGTTGTCACGTCTTTATCAGGTAGAATGCACAATAGGTTATCATTTCCTTTTCACTGACGCAGAAACAGATGTGGGCTCTCCTGGAATGTGATACGAATTGGGTGAGGGGGTGCCATTCAGGATGGCGTTCCTGGGTCAATGGATTTTATTTCCAGTGAGTAGATATGTGGGTGTAGGTCCTCGTTTCTCATGTCTACTCCCTCTAGTAGAGATGATTTTACTCCACAGCAGGAAAGATGCCTGCTACACCACAAAGGGTATTATTTCGGTTATGGTAATAACACATAAGGGTGTGTTTTCAAAGCTGGGCAGTGCATGCTTGCCAGGTTGCAGGGTGATTCTTGAGAGCTTTCTGGGCCCATCCTAGAGAAAAATCTCCAGTGAGGCTGCAGTTGCAATTTATTTCCTCATTCTAGCAAGAAAGCTGTTGACGATACAGCAGTGTTTGTTTTCTGCTTGGTAAAGTAGAAAGGAAAACAGCAGAAATTAGCACGGCGCAGCGCTGATGCCAGCCCAGAGGCAGGGCCTCTCCTGGTAGCCCCCCGCTGCAAACCTTTGCCGCTGGAAAGCCTTCAGCTGCGATGAGCTTAGCAGATGCAGCAGTTCACGCCAAGGCGCTGTGCAGTTTTTTCCCTGTTCCACCAGGTGTTGCCAGAGAACATTGAGCGGAGCTGAGCTCCGGGCGAAGTGTGTTCCCAGCTGCTCTGGAACACTCGGGCTGTTCTGAAGGCAGCAATTAAATGAGTTATGCTGACTGGAGCAGCCCTCTTCCTTGCACATTTAAATATGCCCCCCGTGTGTGCCTCATGCCTCACATTTCAAATAAACACATTTTTGATGTGCCTTTGGATCTGCTCACACGGGAATCAGAGCAAGCAAGGCTGTGCGGATCCGGGCTGCAACCCAGGTCCCAGCTGTACCTGTGGTCAGCCTTCCCTGTTACCAGAAAGTGGACAGTAAGCTTGGATGACACAGAGGGGGTTCTCAGTGCTAGGGTTTTTGCCTGTTAAGTAAAGGTAGTTCCTTCTAACACCTGTTTCCTTTCCACTCTTCCATACCTGGAGCATTGAGATCACAGTCCTAGGTCTGTGATTCTCAGCCAGTTGTGGCTCTGTGTCCCCAGGGTGCATTTGGCCATGTCCAGAGACATTTTTAGTTGTCACGACTGGGCAGTTGAGGGATGCAACTGACATCGAGTAGGTGGAGCCTGAGATGCTGCAATTGATCCTGCAACACACAGAGCATATCCCCCACAACAAAGAATTACCTGGTTTGAAATATTGGCAATAGTGAAGGGAAGGGGAGAAACCCCATTCTGGAGATGAAGGCTTTCTTGGCAAGGTACCTGCATTGCCCAAAACACAGAGTACAATCTTTGAAACTGTGGTTGTTCCAGAAAAGCTCAGCTAGATCACGACACGTAAACATCATGCCTCACCAAGGTAACATCCCCACCAAGGATTAAAGAAGAGTCGCCATATGCCATGGGCCTACTATGTGCCAAATACCTTGTTCATATGGTTTCTAATCCTTACAGAAATAATGTTGAGTGGGATTACTACACTGCGTTACAGAAGAATAAACCGAGGCCCAGAGCTCTTGCTTTCCTTGTTCAGAATACCTGGCTACTACGTATGGGAGCCTTGTTTTCATCCAGTCCCTTCCTTTTGCTGTCTCACCCTGTGGCCCAGAGGGTGGATGGATGTGGGTTGCCATAAGAAAACCTACTTTCGAATGTTGCTTTTGAGTGGACAGTAAATTAGAGAGTGATGCAAAAACATTTAGAAGGAAAAACAATTAAAAAATACAAACTTTCCAGAATCCAGTGTTGGCCTGCCTCTAGAACTCTCTGCCTTCCAAAGTGACCACACAGCCACGTGGCAGATTGTTACCTGACACCTACTGAGTCCCTTTTCAGTTACTGCTGTGGCAAATTACTACAAATAACGTGGCTTACAACATCACAGAGTTACTCTCTTAGAGTTCCAGAGGCAAAAAGACTGAAGTAGGTCTTACTGTACTAAACTTGAGGCTTCTGCAGGGCTGTTTCTTCTGGAAATCTAGGGGAAAGTCCATTTCCTTGCATTTTCCAGTTTCTAGAGGCCACCTGCTTTCCTTGGCTCATGGCCCCTTCCTCCGTCTCCAGTGCTATCAGTGTAGCATTTTCAAATCTCTCTCTGTCTCTGCCTCTGCGTTTGTATGTCCTGTGATCTCTTAAGGACCCAAGTGAGTATGCTGACTAACCCTAAGATAATCTAAGATAATCTCCCCATCTCGAGACCCTGATCTTAAAGTTTTTTATTTTCATAGGTTTTTGGGGGAACGGGTGGTATTTGGTTACATGAGTCACCTTTAGTGGTGATTTGTGCAATTTTGGTGTGCCCATCACCAGAGCAGTATACACTGAATCTGATTTGTAGTCTTTTAATCACATCCATTAACTCCCTCTTGCCAGGTAAAGTGAGGATTAGGACATGAGCATGTTTGGGAGAAGGATGTTACTCTGCCTACCACAGGTAGTTTAGAGCTGCCACTGCTAGGGATAATGGGAATAAAGTAAAGGAAAAGCATAGAATTTTGACTTCAAGGGATTTGTATGGGTGTGTGTGTGTGTGTGTGTGTGTGTGTATTTGTGTGGTGCAGAGAAGAATGGCACACAGAAAAAAGAAGCCATGACACTAATTATTCTCAGACAGGTATGATTATCATCAATCATATGCATCTTTGTATCCCCAGAGGCTGCTATGTTGCCTGGTAAGTGGGGTGGTAGGGGCACAGTTTGTATTTCCTGTGTTAGTTTTTGTAGGGAAGGTAAGAGCAGTGTTCAGTAGAAATACAGAAGAAAGACTGCTTATTATAGCAACCAAAATATGGCAGCATACCTATTATCTTAATTGCTGTTAAGATTCACCTTAATACAATGCTGGTTGATATGCAGAATAATAACCTAGAGACTGTGCAAGTCTTCACAGTGCCTTCTGTATCTTCATAGATTCAGTCTATTCCATTACACTCTAGTGTTGTACAGGTTTTCACATTTCACTGGGGCTGGGAAAACTATGGCCCTCGGACCCAATCTGGCCTGTGGACTATTTTCCTAGACAGAACATTATGGGAACACGGCCATGCACATTTGTTTACCAATCGTGGATGGCTGCTTTTGGGCCGCAATGGCAGAACTGAATAATCACAATGAATGTATGGCCCACAGTGCCTAAAATATTTATTCCGTGGCTCTTTACAGAAAAAAAGAAACTTTGATAACCCTTGCTTTACACAATTGGATGCTGGCAAGCTCCCTTAGGGAGGACACAGAAAGGTTGATGAACCAGAACACAACACTCTCACAACATGGGGGTCAGAAGATACACATTCTTTGAATTACAGTATTTGTGACAACCTCCAATTGAACATCTTACTGCAAATAATAAAAGTCTCCAGTTAATGGAGACTGGCACTCAAATCATTTAGATTTTTTTTTCCTCAGCTATGTTTAGTGAGATAAATTGTGCTTCACTGCAGTGACGTGTAGATGACAATACAGCAGAAGAAATTTGAATACGGCGACTGTATTCATTTTGAAATTTAAAAAAATGTTAAACTGTGAGCACAGTAAACCATTCAAAACTGTCACTGCACAGAGATGAATGGGAGAAAGTGCATCTCTGAAAATATTCCATAAATATCCTTAAATTATAACATCTGTTTGATCTGCTGAGAAGTAGCTAATTCCCGACACTTTTCATCTCTCTAGACTGCCCATCGATTGTCCTGAGTATTGCGATTGCTCTTCCTGATAACTGACTTGATAATTTAATTTAATAAGAACTTATCTTGGTCTAGAGGAGCAATCAAGGCTGCTATCTCCTACAGCACGTTTCTCCACGATTGACATTTTAGGCCGAACATGTACTTTTTTGTTATAGGTAGACATCCCATGCATTGTGGGATATTGAACAGCATCCCTGGCCTCCTATCCACTTTATGCCAGTAGCATCCCCTCCCTCCTTGTTGTGTTGTTACTACCAAAAATGTCTCCAGATACTGCCATTGTCCCTAAGGCATGGGGGCGGGGGGGTGGTTAACATATTCCCCAGATAAGAACCATTGTTCTAGAGGTATGGTGTCGGAAGCGCTTGGCAACTTTCATGTAAATCATTGCATGTTGTCATCCCAGATGAACGTTTCTTCTTTTCTTTTTGCATCCCTGCGCCTCAATTCTTCCCCTCCTTTCTCCTGGGCTGGGCTTTTCTTCATGTCTAAATGCACTGCAAAGACGAGATTGTCTTGAACTCCCCCAGCTTTTCCCGATAACCCTGAGCTGCGCTGTCGCTCTAAGCCAGATCAGCAGAATCCGGCCTGTGATCAGGTTCCGGGAGCTGGAGGACCTCTCCGTCTCAGGGTGCTGTGATCAGAGAGTCTGGAGAATGAGAATCTCTCTGATGTGGTCTTATCAGGCTGAGCCTAATGTCAACCCTGTTAGAGGAGCTTTGTCCGATCTGCCTGTAGCTTTGTTCTGAACCGTTCAGTAACAGTTCACTGGAGCAGAAAGAGCCCTGTGAATTGATATTATAAACCCACATGCCTGTTTTATTCATTGTGGAGGCAACAGAATATAACACAAGTATTTATTTTTAATGGTTGGAGAATGGCATTTCTTTCCCCGTCCCCATTGTCACAGAATGCAGAAAACAGCACAGGGCTCCTGAACACAATTCTGTTAGAAAGCTGTTGCCAATTGTTTCTGGTTTCGATTATTTTGCACTATCCTAAGCAGTGTATGTCTGTGCATTGAATATGTATGTGTGCGTAATATATATTGCATTCGTTCGGATGCTCTTAATAAGGAGCCACATGCCATCAGATGTAATCCAATCACTATAGGCCAGACCTTCCATCCTTGGCTGTTCCCTTAACCCCACCACCACCTTGATTTCGTTGGAAGTTAGATTTTCTAGAAAAATTCATGAAACTTCAACATGTTTCATTCATTCCTTGCTCTGGGCATTCCTTGCTGAAGGTCAGGAGCTGTGAAATTTCTCTTTAGTCCCATTGCTTTGATATGGCACAGGCTGGGCAATGAAGAAATTGAAGTGTGGAAAAATGGAGTTACGGCAATGTCTTAAATGAGGGGAGGGGTCTTCTGAAGGAGGCTGTGCCTGTGGTCTGAGCTGACATTTCTCTAACAGTGAGACCAGGAAGAGGACCAGGGGACACAGCTGGATGGCTGCAATACCAGGGTCCCTTCAGCTGCAATTAAAGCTGCATCTTACATTGGAGTCTTCAGTGATGATGATGATGATGATGATAGTAGTAGATTGAACATAGGAAATTGCTGGCATTTGACAATTGTTAACCTACATACATGTCACTTTCCTACAGCGCAACTTAATAATTGTACACATAATAGCTCATCTGCGCTGGGTGACCGCTGTGGTCCAGGCACAGTGCTGTAAGTACTGCATATGTGTTGGCTCCTTAGACCAACTCAACCACTGTCTATTACAGATACTGTTATTGCTCTCACTTGACAAATAAGGATGCTGAGCTGTGGGAATAATTTGCCCAATGCCACTAAATGGCAAAACTGGGATTAAAACCCAGGACCTTAAGACTGCAGCCTCGGCTGGGCGTGATGGCTTACGCCTGTAATCCCAGCACTTTGGGAGGCCAAGGTGGGTGGATTACATGAGGTTGGGAGTTCGAGACCAGCCTGACCAACATGGAGAAACCCGGTCTCTACTAAAAATACAAAATTAGCTGGGAGTGGTGGTGCATGCCTGTAATCCCAGTAAGGAGGCTGAGGCAGCAGAATCACTTGAACCCAGAAGGCAGAGGTTGCAGTGAGCCAAGATCGTGCCATTGCACTCCAGCCTGGACAGCAAGAGCAAAACTCCATCCCAAAAACAAAACAAAACAACAAAAAAACAAACTCAGGTCTCTTCTGTTAACCCCTATCCTCCTCTCTTGGTTGGATAACAGTTTTAGACTGATGCTCCTAATTCCCACAGAGGGCCCTGCATTTTCATCAGGCTTGAAGATCATGAGTTTTCACGTGTGTGTGTGTGTGTGTGTGTGTGTGTGTGTAAGTCGCCCTAATTGTGGGGAGTACTAATAAGTTCCATCGATCTACTCTTCACCTAGTAATCAACTTGAATTATTTATTTATTTATTTATTTGTCGAGACAGAGTCTCACTCTGTCACCCAGGTTGGAGTACAGTGGTGTGATCTTGGCTCACTGCAACATCTGCCTCTTGAGTTTAAGCAATTCTTGTGCCTCAGCGTACCGAGTAGCTGGGACTACAGGCGTGAGCCACCATGCCTGACCAATTTTTGTATTTTTAGTAGAGATGGGGTTTTGTCATGTTGGCCAGGTTGGTCTTGAACTCTTGACCTCAGGTGATCTGCCCTTCTCAGCCTCCCAAAGTGCTGGGATTACAGCCACCACACCTGGCCAATCAACTTGAATTCTAAGAATGGCTGACAAAGAACTTTGTCTTGAGGGTTGTGTGTTAAGCAAGAGCCATTAGGTCTCATCCTCCTCAGTTTAGCCACGATTCCACATCAGTTTCCCCGACAGTGTATGGAATTTCAGTTCTACACTCTTCCTTCTCTAAATTTCACCCGGTCTTTCAGAGAGGAGACAGGGCCCTAACAGACTTAGCAAAGATGTTGAACACATGAAAATGGGAAGTACTGTTTAAAAATGGAATAACTCTTTTCTTCCCCCAAATCTATAACCCCAGTCTAATTATAAGAAAAACATCAGTCAACTTCCAGTTGAGGGACATCATGCAAAATATCTGACTGTCAAGGTGATCAAAGACAGGGAATGTCAGGCCAGTTGTGGTGGCTCACACCTGTAATCCCAGCACTTTGGGAGGCCAAGGTGGGTGGATCACCTGAGGTTGGGAGTTTGAGACCAGCCTGACCAACATGGAGAAACCCCGTCTCTATTAAAATGCAAAAATTAGCTGGGCGTGGTGGCGCATGCCTGTAATCCCAGCTACGTGGGAGGCTGAGGCAGGAGAATCACTTGAACCCAGGAGGCGGTGGTTGTGGTGAGCCAAGATCATGCCATTGCATTCCAGCCTGGACAACAAGAGCAAAACTCCTTTCAAAAAAAAAAAAAAAAAAAAGATAGGGAACATCTGAGAAACTGTCACAGACAAGAAGAAACTTCAGAGTCACGGCTGCCCAGATGTCATGTGGTGTCTCAGATGGGATCCTGGAGCCGAAAAAGGACATTAGATGAAAACTAAAGCAATCGAAGTATAGGCTGTAGTTAATCGTGATGTATTCATACTGGTTCCTTAGTTGTGAACATGTACCATGCTACTACAAGATGTTAATAATAGTGAAAATTGGCTGGACACCGTCGCTCACGGATGTAATCCCAGTACTTTGGAGGACCACCTGAGGAGTTCCAGACTAGCCTGGCCAACATGGTGAAACCTCATCTCTACTAAAAATACAAAAATTAGCCAGGCGTGGTGGCGTGTGCCTGTAATCTCAGCTACTCATGAGGCTGAGGCAGGAGAATCACTTGAACCTAGGAGCCAGAGGTTGCAGGGAGCCGAGATCGCACCAGTGCACTCCAGGCTGGGCAACAGAGTGACACTCTGCCAAAAAAAAAAAAAAAAAAAAAAAAAAAAGTTAATAATAGGGGAAATTGTGGAGTACATGGAAATTCTCCGTACAAACTTCACAACATTTCTGTAAATCGAAAAGTATGCTGCAATTAAAATTTTATTTTTAAAAAGGGAAAATAAACATAAGCCCACACAAAAAATATGGACTAATCAAATACTTTCTAGATTTCGTGTTCATAGCGTTTCTCACTTAGTAATACAAAGCATTCTATCTTAGATTTCTCCCATGTCTGTTAGACTCCCAAAGGCTTTTACCCCATGGTAAACAGCATAAACAAATTTGTACGGCTTTTTTAAATTCAGATTTTCCCAGGCTGATTTAATCATGGAATTACGACCGGGCATGGTGGCTCACGCCTGTGATCCCAGAGCTTTGGGAGGCCGAGGCAGGCGGATCGCGAGGTCAGGAGATCGAGACCATCCTGGCTAACACGGTGAAACCCCGTCTCTACTACAAATATAGAAAATTAGCCTGGCGCCATGGTGGGCGCCTGTAGTCCCAGCTACTCGGGAGGCTGAGGCAGGAGAATGGCGTGAACCCTGGAGGCGGAGCTTGCAGTGAGCCAAGATCGCGCCACTGCACTCCAGCCCGGGCGAAAGAGCGAGACTCTGTCTCAAAACAAAATAAAAAAATAAAAATAAAATGAAAAATAAAAAAAAATTATGGAATTATTTTACTTGAGAAGCAGTGATAAGGAAAAAAAAAATGTAGGTCACAAGCCTCCCTGATGACAATTCCTTTCATAGCACCAGCTTTTCCCAGGACACACCATTGAGACACCTTGACATCACTACCCAGAAGCATTGGTAACCTCTTTGTGCCTCAACACTGATTCTCGCCTGTAAACCATTCCTCTCCCCTGGCCACCCTCCTGCATCTGACCCCCTGCCTCCCTTCCCCAGTTTTCCTCGGTAGCAATGGGTCCCACACATCCGTGAATCACTTGTTAAAACCTAGATGTCCAGCCTTGATCCCCAGAGTTCCTGATTCACTGGGTCTGGGATGGGGCCCAGAAACTTTGCATTTCTCACAAGATCCAAGGTGAAGTCAACACTACCAGCCTGGGGACCACACTTTGCAAGCCACTGAGATGCCCTCTGTCTCCTTGTAAGGCTGCCATCCATTCCGCCATAGATTCCACGCTTTGCCGCCACCCCCCTGCCCCCTGCCCGCCCCTTTGCTTGTCCTCTTGCTATTCCCAGGCCCTGGTTGCCTGTTTTCTAACATAAATGTCAGTAAAGTATTCCTCAGCGGGTGTGGCATTCAGAAATGGATAGGATTCAAACAAGCAAAGGGGGTTACTTGGTTTAAGAGCACAGTTTAATGACAAGAGTATTTTCCTTGTAGCTTTGTAGAGCTGGATCCCAGGTACCTCTCATGAAGCCCATGAACTTGGTTTCTACCCTATAAATTGAGGGTGATGAGACTCATCACTTTGGCTTTTGTGAGGATTAATTGGATTTGCATTCGTTAAGTGCAGAGCCTGGCACATTGTAACAGCTCATTAGTAATTAATTTCCTAACTCCAAGGAGATGGTTCTCAGATGTTGGTGACTGTCATCACCTCCTGCAGAGATGTGGAGGTGCAGAGTCCTGACCCTGCCTCCAAAGACTCTTACTCATCAAATTTGGGAGTGAGATAAGAATCTGTACATGTTGCAAAGAAACCAGAAAATCCCAGTTCAAGGGGTCTACAGACAATCCATTCATTCGTTCTTCACTTAGTTATCCAACAAGTGTTTCACATACACTTCCATGCACCAAGATGGGATTGCAGGTGGCAGGGATACAGAAATGGACAAAACCGAGTGCTCACCTTGGTGGAGATGATTGGCAGCCTGCCTTACACAAGGAACTCTATGTTGACTGGCCAGGTTATGGGAAGTGGTATAAAGTTGGAGTAAAAGTAAGTTAAGAAGATAGATTGGTGGTCAAAAGTCTTTCTGAGAAAATTACATGAGAGGAAAGATGGAATAAAGGAAGAAAAAAATTGAAAAATCTTCAATTAAAATGTGATTCTTTCTAATGTGAGCCACAGAATTTAACACAGATCTATTGTAGTCATCTTGAGTGTTTTTCTTTTGATAGAAAAATGTGACTTTCCAACCAATGTAGTAGGAAGTTGTTGAAGGTCTACCATATCCCAAACACAGTATTTTTCAAATATTCTTTTTATTTTATTTATTTATTTATTTATTTTGAGATCAAATCTCACTCTGTCACCCAGGCTGGAGTGTGGTGATGCGATCTCAGTTCACTGCAACCTTCGCCTCCCGGGTTCAAGCGATTCTTGTGCCTCAGCCTCCAGAGTAGCTGGGATTACAGGCGTGCGCCACCATGACTGGCCAATTTTTGTATGTTTAGTAGAGATGGGGTTTTGCCATGTTAGCCAGGCTGGTCTTGAACTCCTGACCTCAGGTGATCCGTTTGCTTCAGCCTTCTAAAATGCTGGGATTACAGGTGGTGAGCCACGGCGCCCAGCCCTTATTTCTAATCCCTATAACAACTTGTGCAAGGGAAGGTGTTTCATCCCAACATTACAGATGAGGGGAGTTGTGAGGAGGTTATATGATCACATAGTGAATGGCCAAAGATGGCTGTTTCTATACTTTACAGCCTCTGACACACAAAGATTCAGACTTCGTTTCCAAAGTCATTAGCAGTACCAACTGTAATCCTCTTAAGGAACTAATTATTTTGTTACCATTTTCTGTATTTATTATATTGCCATGCCCCATGGCTTACAATCCTGGCTGTGCCTTCAAATCTCCCAGAGGCAGGAACTGAGCGTCTGGGGTATTAAGGTTTTCTCAGATGATGCATCTGATATGCATCCAATGACGGGTACCACTGGCTAGCATTATAATCCAAGATAAATCAATATCTTCTGCCTGTGGAACCAGATGGAGTTCTGGTATCAAAATACAGATCTAGAGGGTAGCTCTGAGCCAATGCACTTGAAGTTTGTGGTCATGATGAACTTCAAGCTCATCTGAGAGATTACTGAATTTCCCAGCAATGAGTAACGGACCAACCTATGGAGAAGGCAGACAGAATGGCAATGTGGAATAAACACAGGCCCTGGCATCCAAACTGGGTTTGAAACCCAGCTGTCCACTTTTCTGGCTTTGCGATTTGGGGTGACACACAAAATTTATAATATACGTAATGTTATTAAGAACACAGTAGATTCCCAGCATTGTATTCTCTGTTCTCTCTCTTAAAAGTGCCACCCTCAACCAAGAAGTACTAGTTGAATTCCAAGAAGACAAGAAAAGGGCTACCATTTCTTCTCTACCCAGCAATGGTTATATTAATTTTCCAGTGCAGGAAAGTAGAAGAAAATAAGAGTATATATATCTTTCCAGGCCCTTCTTTCCAAAGTTATTTGACTCTAAACTTAGCATCCTCTCCCGGGAAGATGGAACTGTCCTTTTTATGCATTTGCTGTGATAACTTTGGGCCCAATTACGCTTGCTATAAAGCTTGGGCTGGTAGTGGTTTAGGAGAAAAAAAAATCAAGTGAAACTTAGGACTGTCTTCTCTCTTCTTTCCTGGACTTCATCTTTGCAGAGATGATCTCCTCTTTGACATGCAGAGTGCTCAGACCTCTTTTTCTCTTCTTGTCCTTTCTTTCTTATTAAACCCCCAGCCCCCCAATCTGAAACAATTGCTCCCACTTTGTATTCCATGGAGCTGTAATATTTGCCCAATGATGAGCTCCATTCAGCAGTTTGTTAACTGAAATGGGAAGTGACAGATTCAATAAAAGGAAATCTCTGTGCCAAGGAAACAGATATTATTTCTCCCCTCGCTCTCCCTTTCTGTGTCTCTCAGACTACTCTGTGCCCGGAATGCAGAGACACTGAGCTTACGGACAACTCAAAGCTTTCTATTGATCCATGCCCAACTAATTTGATCAGAATAGAGATTTTTATTTCCTGTAGTTCTTCTCTCTCATGCTTACTGATATGATTGAGTGCCTCGGAGTCACCCCCAACCTCTGCTGATTGTTAGAGGGAGGAAGTGATGTACAGGAAAGTGGGTACCTGGTGTGCTGGGAGGGGGGCCTTGTAGACAAGATGGGGACAATTGTAAACAGAAGATCGGGGCTGATGTAAAAGTGCAAGATCCTCTTCTGGGGACAGCCTTCTTGTCTTCATGGATAATGCATATAGAAAAGCACCCACGATTCCCAGTCACTGAAAATCAGAGGACCCCAATGGCAATGGATACCCATTTAATCTCTGAGAAAATATTAATGAGTAAAAGGCAAGCGACTTTAGGGATGTTTTTTTTCTTTCTACATATATGTGGACACTAGTTGTGAATAATAATGACAACGGTGATAGTGAGTAGATAACATGTATCAACTCCCTACTAAATGCCAAGGTTTGGTCTATGCACGTAACACATATTATCTCATTCAATCCCCGACAACAACCCTCTGAAGGAGGTGTCCTTATTATCCACATTTTATAGCAGAAAACTGGGGCTTAGACAAGTAATGTGCCCAAGAACTCATAGCTGGCAGGTAGGAGCCCTGAGATTCCAGTGTGGGGCTCGTAAACTTACACTTTGCCTAAATTTTTTTTTAATGATTGAGTTCATTGTCCATTTATATCTAATTTTAAGAAATAGCACAAAGAGTCCGGGCATGGTGGCTCCCACCTGTAATCCCAGCACTTTGGGAGGCTGAGGCGGGTGGATCATCTGAGGTCAGCAGTTTGAGACCAGCCTGGCCAACATGGTGAAACCCCATCTCTACTAAAAATACAAAAAAAAAAAAAACTGGCTGGGCGTGGTGGTGTGTGCCTGTAACCACAGCTACTTAGGAAGCTGAGACAGGGGAATCACTTGAACCTGGGAGGTGGAGGTTGCAGTGAGGTGAGATTGTGCCACTGCATTGCAGCCTGGGCAACAGAGCGAGACTCTGTCTCAAAAAAAAAAAATAGCACAAAGAGATGACCCCATATCCTGTTCCCCCAGTTTCCCCAGTGGTAACATCTTGTATAACCAAAGTACACCACCACCACCAGGAAACTGACCTTGATCCAACCCATCCGCCTTATTCGGATTTCACCAGCTTCACATGCTATTGTGTGTGTGTGTGTGTGTGTGTGTTCACTTCTCTGCAATGTCTCACCCATGTAGCCTCCTGTGATAGCCGCCAGAGCCAACATACATCATAGCTCCATCACAAAGATCCTAGGCTCTACTCTTTTGTCCCTGCAGTGACCTCCCTCCCTGCTCCATATCTCAGGAAACCTTAATGTGTTCTCCATCTTTATAATTTTGTCATTTCAAGAATGCTATATAAAAAGTATGTGAAAGGCTTCATGTTGGTCACCCTCTGTGCATGTGTGTGGTTGCAGAATTAGTCCTCACACAGAGCTTGATTGTCTACTTCACTTCTTGACGCACTTTTGTTCCTCTATCATCTCCCATCTCCCTTTTCCTGCAGATGTATTGGGTCGAGAGTTCTGGATTAGGTACCCTATTGGCACTAGTATGCAGCCTATCCCCAAATCACCACAACCACCCTCATCCCACAGATGGGCTCCAGATGTCACTGTGTGGGAATCCTCTATAGATTTTCAAATCACATTCAGTCACTGGAGGCCAAGACACTCCCTATCACTCTCTGCCCAACCCTCCATTCCTAACTTCACCTCTCCCCCAAGGCCAACCTAGGTCCCTTAGCCATGCTGAGCTTGAGGATAAGAGGACTAATTTCCATCGCTGGTCCATAATTTCCACCCCAGAAGCCTCCATGCCCCATACTGGTTAAAAAGTTATTGCAGAAGAGGTTTGACAGAGGTAAACCAGGTCTTCCAGAGTATACCAGAAAGGACTGCATGTTGTCTGTTTGAGTGGGGGACTTCATGCCCAATTTTCACAGGGCAAAGCATCTCCTGGCGTCTTGTGTGGCAAACAGCTTTGATACTTGCCCACGTCCCATGGTGTCCAGGAGACTTTTCATTAAATGAGGTGACCACTGCCCCTTTAGGGCGTGAGCCAGGCATCTGAGATGGAGATTACGCATTCTGTGTCTCTGCCTGACACAACATTTCTGTTTTCCTGATGGCTTATCTGATGCCATTAAAGTCTCTGCCTGTAAATAGTCACTAGACATTGGGTATGAAAGACCCAAACAATATTTGGCTGAACTGTTCGTTGCCGCAGAGTATTATTAGATTAGATGAGATCTTAGATTTTGAGGAGTTTTTACTCCCTTACTTTTGCAAACCTGGAAAAAAAAATTGATGCTATCTGCTCTCTAGAACTAATACTTTATGGTCTTATCCTCTTTTCTCCTCTCTCTCACTGTGTCTGTGTCTCTATCTCTATCTCTATCTGTGTCTTTCTCTGTCTTCCTCTCTCTCTCTCTCTCACCTCTTTTTTCTCTTCTCTCCTCTAAAGGAAGGCATTGACTCTTCCAGACCCACTAAGAGTCGAGGTTTTTGTTGTTGTTGTTTCTGTTTGTTTTGTTTTGTTTTTGAGACAGGGTCTCAGTCTGTCACCCAGGCTGGAGTGCAGTGGCACAATCCGAGCTCACTGCACCCTTGAGCTCCCGGACTCATGCTTTCCTCACACTTCGGCCCCTGGAGTAGCGGGGACTACAGGTGTTCGTCACCACGCCCAGATAGTTTTTTTTGTATTTTTACTAGAGACGGGGTTTCGCCGTGTTTCCCAGGCTGGTCTGGAACTCCTGGGCTCAAGCAATTCACCCACCGTGGCCTCCCAAAGTGCTGGGATTACAAGCGTGAGCACCACCACCGTCCCCCACCCCCGGCCAAGAGTTGTTTTTATCATGTCCTTAGTCTTGTTGGTTGCTGCCTCGTCCCTTTACCTGTTGTTCCTCTTCAATCATTGCAACAGTGACACTCCCCTTAGCTGGGCATCCAACACAAACAGAAGGATATTCAGTTCCAGGAGTCTCCCCTGTCTCTCATCTGAATTTAAGCTGGACACCTCGCTTGTGAATGCAGAGGGGCCAGCATCCCACTCCCGCCTTGGCGCAATGCAACTGGCACCTTTGAGGGGGCAGATTGTATTGTGCCTTGTCAGGCCCGCCACGGCTTTTGTTTTCCTGCGCATTTGAATAATACATCTGATTACCATGGCAAATGTTGCGGCATATGCAAGCTTGGACCTCCTGCCTAATTAGCTGTTGATAACAGGGCCCCCTGCCCTTTCCCCTCTCCGCAGCCGTCAGGGACATGACAGTTCTTTTATCTTTCTTCAAAATTGACTTGCTCTCCCGACCCTCCAGTAGTTCCTGTTTTGTGTGTTTACCTCTCCTGCATTTTGCAAGACTGTTAATTTTCCGTGGCACCTCCTATCTGGTTGTAATTAACACATCGCACACTGAAGAAATAGTTCTGCTTTTTCCAGATGCCTAATGGAGGCATGTCCTTTTTTTTCTTTTCTCCACTAATTATACCACTGTATTTTAGCAATGTGCATTGACCTAAAAGGATCTGTTTTCTTTCTTTCTTCCTTCCTTTCTTCCTTTTTTTTTTTTTTTTATTGTTTTGGTTGGAAGAATAAGTATGGTTTTAGAACCCAGTTTGGGCAGAAACTGGGAAGAGAATGAAATCATTACTGATATATGTTGTCACTGTTTCTTTTCATAGCCTTTAAAGTAACAAATGAGGGTACATTTGTTGTCAGCCTTCCTGTTCAGCGTTTGACAACTCTTTGTTAGATGTGGGTAATGTTTGCTTTGGATATATGCTCTCTCTCCAATCTAAATATTCTGCCGTGGTAATTATACAGATGGGGCACATGACCTATTCCGTAGAGTGTGGAAATTCTCAGCAGATTGTAAATAGCCTCTCGTCCTATTAGATTTTAAGGAAGCTAAGCCCTTGCCTCCCAAACATGAGACATGGAATCTGTTTATCATCTTATGCTTAGGCTTAAGATTTAAGCTGTAATGAATACTGGTTCAAAGAGATTGAGGTATAAGAAGGAGGTTGGTAGTTACAGCAATAAAAACAGGAGCAAAAAGATCAGCTTTTGTGAAGGACTCCGGCTGGAATAATGATGATAGAATTGTCTAAATCGATACATCTCTTGTCAGACTCATGTCTGATGTTTGAATCAACCAGGCCTTTTCTGCAAGAGCTTTCCTCAAGAATATTGAATTATTTATTGTTTGTATCTTTTTTTTTCTTTCCCTTTCTGATGATTTTTTTTCCCTCTGACTTAGTAAAATTTGTTTTTCATGCTGCCAGGTTGAATGTTGTCTACTCTTTGATAAATAGCAGTAATTGGGCATATAGCAGGGGTCATGTACAAATGTATGACTTCAATTACATCTAGAGCATTTTTTTCTTTATATTGATCTTTTTTTTTTCTTATAAGATCTGTTCTCTATAGCCTGTGGTACTGAGTATTTTAAAGAATTATTCTTTGTCCATGTATGTCAGCATGCACTTTCAAATCTATATATCTTTTAAAATATAGATATACACACATATATATACACATATATACATATATACACACACATATATATACACATATACACATATATATACACATATATACATATATATACATATATACACATATATACACATATATACATATATACACAGATATATACATATATACACATATATATACATATATACACATATATATACATATATATACACACATATATATACACACACATATATATATATACACACATATATATATACACACACACACACATATATATATATATAGTCCTGCGCTTTCCTGACGCTGTACAGACGTGGGAGGCGAAATTGTGACGCCTCCACCTGATGATCCATACCTGACTCTTTTGCTCATCTTGCAGTCTTGTGGCGGTGTCATTTCTATGATTGGCTTTTCTTGCTACAGGTTGGGCCAAGGTGGAGAAGGCAATGGTATTGACCAGGAAAGTTGTATGTAATAGAAATTGTAGAGCACAGTAGGAGAAGAAAAGTGAAATGAAGTAGACATGGGAGGCAGAAAGAGAAAGAGAGAGAGAACAACCTGTGTTGTAATTGAAGCTTAAGAAAATACCATCCTTGGACACTTTCTTGTTTCTGATTTTATCTAAGTATCTTCTGGTTGATTCTTAAACTGCATGTATGTATGGCACATGTATTTGCCAGTTTAATGGACACTTTTCCATCTAGGACTGTTTATATTCAGGCACCCATACGTACACATATTTCCAAGGGTAAATAAACACCAGCCTGAATGTTTGGTGAGATTAGCTTTGGCAATAGTGACATTTCCCAGGCACAGCCAGGTTTTCTAAGGCAGAAATCCGAGGTCTGATGATATTACTGCTCTGAGTGTACCTAACCTACAGTTTGAGGAAATAAAAGGTAGGTTGGAAGCCTGCCGAGGCCCCCAGTTGGCTGCTGCTTCCAGAGACTGCAGGCTTACTCAGTGCTTACTGTCCCATTTCCACTGGCCTGGAGATGGCCTTTGCCAAAGGGCAGTCATAGAAATAACAACTCCACATCATTCCTTGTTTGGTTCTGCGTTTCTGTACCATGGCATCGTGCTGTCGTCAGCAGTTTTCTGACATGCAAAATAATGATGGGGCACTGAATTATATTTTGTAAGGGCATGCAAATAGAGAGTGTTCATTTCTTCAGCCTTTTTGAAGGAGAAGTGAGCCCTTAAAAGTCATTTTCGGGTAGGAAGTGTACACACGTTATTTTATCTCATGCCCAGTCCCTAAAGCCATATCTGTTCCATATTTTTCAGAGGGAGAAAATAGAATAAAAACCCTCAGAGGCTCTGATAAAGGAAACACAGTCTCAGTTATTATGCTGTAGGAGATGAAGCTGGGACTTAAATAGACAAAGAGAAATGGAGTTGGCTTTGGTCGAGCCTGTGATTCTGGGCCACATCGTATTTCTGTGTGTATGTTTGCGTACGTGTGCGTGTGTGTGCTTGTGCTTGTGCGAGTGAGAAACACTTGGATAGAACTGCCTCTCCCACCAGTAGGCTGTTAGGCACGGCACTCAGAAACAGCCCTATTGTTTTAGATTTCCTTTCATATCATGTAGGCGTCTATACCATGCCACCCACACAGGAGAGCAAGTGAGCTGTGAAATATATTCATTGTTAGAGTACTGGGGAAATGGTGGCAAGCAATCGGAGGTAATAATGTCCGACAGGCAAGGGAGGCTGCCAACATTACCTGCATTATTTCGGTTGCCTTTTTCATTATAGGTTCGGGAAATAGGCAGCAATTCGATTATGGCATGATTTGGGGTGGAATTGCTTGCACTCCCTGACCCCGTCACTGGGGGATCAAATGAGAAGTCAGCTCAAATAAAGTTTATAGTGCATTAACTGGATGGAGCAGTGCCTTACCCACTGAGCACGATTTTTCATCTTCCAGGGGTTTGTGACTGCAGCCTAGATATCTCTGCACCTTAAGGCATGGGGAGGATTGGCTGAGATGTATAGGAGTGAGGAGAGGCGGCCAATAGTGTGCAAACCCCTCCCCTCCCATGTGTAGCGCCGAGTTTCTCTGCAGCTTGAGCAAAGCAGTGTGATTAATAACAAGGAGGAAACCTGCTTGTTGGATTATTAATTTCCCATCCCCTTTGCCTTATTTTTTTTTCTTTGCCATATTCCTGATGCTTTTTCTTCTGCCTTTTTTCTTTTTGCCATTTGCAAAGCCTCTCCACCCCTCCTTTTCCCTCCTGTGGCCCACACTTTTGCCCATGGAGATAACCACTAGTCCTTTACACTGACACCTGGCCACCCAACCTCGTGCCGGCTGGCTTCACACCTGGGGTGAGTTAATCTCTTCCCTTCGGGGATTCTGTCTCTGAAACTAGGAGAGAGAGAGAATGAGAGAGAAAGAGAGAGAGAGAGAATGTGAATATGGGTCCCATGGTGTTGGAGCCCTGCTGTATTTTAATCATAGACTTGACCTTCTTTTAGGAGTGACCCAAAAAGCAAGACCAGTTCATGGGGTACCTGTATCCAACCCCATTTCAGCTGCTGTGTGGAAAAGTAGGATTTCTCATAGTTAACTGATTAGGTATTTTCTCGCCAGTTCTAAACACAAAGAGTGCATCTTGCAAAAATATAAAAAGTTGTGGGGGGTGGGGGTGCAGGCAGGGGAGATAATGACTGGTAATTGCAAGCTGTCATACTAAAAGATATTTGGGGTTATAGAGTTACATCTGCCAGCAGAATGGTAGAGTGGAGGAAGGGTGAGATTTGGAAGGCTTTGGGGTAGCTTGAGAGGGGAGGTACTTTGCATTAAAACTTCTGTCACCGTCTGTACTTTCGATTTGACAGTCCTACCCTCACACTCCTGGAAAGGAGAGTTTCATACTGACTGTGGGCACAAGGGAGTGGTTTGCAATTGCAGCTTGTGCTGTTTATATGGTGCATGTGATTTGGGGACCTTCTGGGTTCTGATTCGCTGACCTGCCCAGAGGAGGAGGCTGGGCCACTTTCTTTTCCACGTTATGTATTGCACAGCTCTGTTCTGTGTCTCTCCTCACCTGTTTTGAAGGATTTCTTTCCCTCTCTCCAAATCTCTCCCCTCCCGTAAATCAGCATGATTAAATAGCAGAAGGGTGGAGGTGGCGCCATGCATTATGCACATGAGCTGTCTTTACCAGCCTGTCCATATGTCTGAAGGAAACCTTGTGTTTTAATCCCAAGAAGTCACCTTTTTTGAAGATTACCTTGAAGCATCCAAAAGCTAATAGGATGGAGAACTAAAGGCATTTGACATTAATTGTTCTGTCTATTTATATAACTTAAGCACAAGGCAGCGAAAATCTTCCAAGCTGATTATTTCTTTGGTTTATTCTGAGTCTCTTTTTTAAGCATTCAGAGCTTCTTAAGTAATGAATTTTTAGGAAAAAGAGCCATGCAATGATAAAGTGACTCCAGTAGCAGATTTTTGTCATTTTTTTAAAAAGAAGTGCTCAAATAGGGCAGCCATGAATTTTATTTGTGTAATTTACACTTGAATATGAATATATATATATATATATATATATACATATATATGAGAGAGAGAGAGAGGAGGAGGGGGGGGTCTAGCTCTGTCATCCAGGGTGGAGTGCAGTGATGCTATCTTTTCTGACTGCAACCTCTGCATCCCAGGTTCAAGCGATGCTCCTGCCTCAGCCTCCCGAGTAGCTGGGAATACAGAAGGGCATCATCACACCCAGCTACTTTTTGTATTTTTAGTAGGGACAGGGTTGCGCCACGTTGGCCAGGCTGGTCTTGAACTCCTGACCTCATGTGATCCACCCACCTCGGCTTCCAAAAGTGCCGGGATTACAGGTGTGAACCACCTCACCTGGCCATACGCTTGAATATGTTTTATTAAATATGAGATTACTGGTAAGGACTTGATGTTTACATCATATCTGTTCACAAGGTACATAATGCATTTATTTTGTTTCTTATGTAGTGCCCAGGATAAGAAAGAAATGAAAGAACCTATGGAAGGGAATACAATTTCAGCTTTGACAGTTTGGGATCATAGTATTATCCTAAAAGCAAGCAAACAAACCAACAAACAGTGCCAGCTGAAACAATCACATAATCACCTTTCTAGTTATTTTTTCTTCAGGTTCTGGGTCTCCCTCTGGAAATAACAGGTGTTATTTTGACTGAATGACCCCCTAGTGAGGTAAAATTTGGAGCAGAATATAATACAAATTATATTCCAAAGGTGATAAGATACTTGGGAGTTTGAGCACCAAGAAGAATGTTATCTTAGAGATGGTATGAGTATAATACAAGTTTGCATTATTATTATTTTGACATAAAAGGGGGAAATTATTGTAAATCTCAGTGTATTGTCTGTAGCAAGTACTGATTTTTTAAAATATGTTTTTTTCCAGGGAAAGGCTTATACTGTTGGGAAATAATTTCTTTTAGACATTTAGAGAAAAAAATGTGAAAATTATGTTTTGAAGTGCATTTTTGCTGTAGAATGCTAAAAGTCCATTGTTGTTTAATGCTTCATTTACAGCATGCGGATTTACAACACACTGAATGAGAGAAGTGGGGTTTAATTTTTTCACTATGACTTCTTATAAACCCGCAAGGGTCTATTTGATGAGTAATAGTTGCGTTGACTTTTACCTACCAGTTACCTTCTCCACGTCTTCATTGCTTCATTTTTCCCTCAACTGGATCATGTAATAGAAAACTTCCTCAAAACCTGTTCCTACTTGAGAAATTTCAAAGGATGGAAGCCCTTCTTTGAAGGACTTAAAATTACATTTATATCAGGATGAATCATGTTTCAACTTTAAATATCACCTTATTTCTGGCGGTCTCTTTTGTTTCCAAGTGGCAAATGTTTCTTCTGAAATTACATAGTTTCCTCTTGCTCATTCTGTTTCTAAACTTCTCTGGATAAATGTGTGAAAATAATGAAATTGTTAAGCCCTGAGAATAAGCTTGGAAAATGGAAGTTATCCTACCTGGGCAAAAGCTCCAAACATTCTAGGGGGGATAGAGACCCCTCCTCCCTCTTTTAACAAATCCTCCCTTGAACTGGGGAGAGAAAGTATCGCCTTCCAGGATTTTTTTTCCCTGACGTGTAACAGTTCTTAAAATACTGCCTTGTTAATTTGTTTCTATTTTACATGAGCATTATGCAAACAGTGATAAACGAAATGTATCATTTTTTCCCCATAAAGCCTCCTACCAGATTCTCCTCAGTGTTTACAGAAACGTGCTCTATTCATGAGCTCAGATCAATTGTTTATACACATTGGTGTTCATTTGTTTAAGGCGGCATCTGGGCCTCGGATGTCGGGAGAGACCCATTGAGGCAAAGCACTATTAATAGAAAGGCTTATCTCGTTTAAGGGAGTAATCATTTTAATATACTCAGGAAAAAGCCAGCGTGCAGGCTCTTGGCCCACCCTTGCCTAGGCAGGGTCTACACCTTCCAGAAGCAAACACAGCCGAAAAGAGCTCTTAAAGAAGTGATTACAGAGTCATGATTGCTCTACAAATTGAGTCTTTTTTCTGCTTGACAGTGATCCTGGCATCGTCTCCCCGCTTAATCCTTACTAGCAATTTGCCTATAGTTGCAGCTAACAAGAGGTGATTAGAGGGGAGTTGCCAGTCACCACTTAACACCCAGCTCTGGGGGCACCATGGGCACAGGCTGCCGAATCGGGCCTGTTTTCCTATTAACTCCCCACCTCTGAATGCATTAGCCCAGCTCTTAGCTAATGATAGTTTTCAAGCAACAGCGTGAGTTCCTGAGCAGCATGGTGATCTGACTCTCCAGCATGCAGCTAGGAAAATTAGGAAGGAGAGGGAGAAAGCATGTTGTTCTTCGAACCAAATAGAAGCGCCAAGGGAGAGGATCTCCCCCAATAAAATTAGGCGCACGCTGTGCTGCGTGGCTGTCTTGGTCTTGGAGGTTGTGGGTTGACACAAGAAGGGGACATGATGCGTTGCATATTTTATCTGTCCTGTGGAAGGTCCTGAGAATAGCAACAGCAGTGGATCATGGGTTAGAAGCTAGAGTGAAGTGGTCTGCAGATAGGAGACTACACCTACAGGGGTGTAAGCAGAGAGGCAAGGCAGGCTCTATGGGGGACAGGTCCTTGGTTATCATACATGAGGGTGCATCAGCATTCCTGCAGGGCTTGTTAAAACCTCTGAGTCTGTGGCAGATACACACCATGGAATACTATGCAGCCATAAAAAAGGATGAGTTCATGTCCTTTGTAGGGACATGGATGAAGCTGGAAACCATCATTCTCAGCAAACTATTGAAAGGACAGAAAACCAAACACTGCGTGTTCTCACTCATAGGTGGGAACTGAACAATGAGAACACCTGGACACAAGGTGGGGAACATCACACACCGGGGCCTGTCATGCAGTGGGGGGAGCGGAGAGGGATAGCATTAGGAGAAATACCTAATGTAAATGACGAGTTAATAGGTGCAGCACACCAACATGGCACATGTATACATATGTAACAAACCTGCATGTTGTGCACATGTACCCTAGAACTTAAAGTATAATAAAAATTAATAAAATAAAATAAAACCTCGAGTTTCTGATTCTGTAGGATATAGGGCGGGGCCAAGTAATTTGCATTCTAACAAATTTCCAAGAGATGCTGATGCTGCTGGTCTGAGAACCCCCCACTTTGAGAGCCCCTGCTGAAGTTGGACAGGCTTGGTTTTGCAAAAATGCGAAACGTACCAAATGTACCCTCCAGTGACTTGCTTAACAACTGTGTGTAGCTCTCCCAGTGCAGAAGAAAATCCCCAGTCTCTAACCAACTTCTGAGACATCAGGCCATCCTTTCCCCTCCAATTTTACCTTCCGTTGCCCAAGCTAATTTAACTCTTTCTTTCTTTTCTTTTCTTTTTCTTCTTCTTTTTATTTTTTTTAATTTGTATTTATTTTTTGTGTGTGTGTGATGGAGTCTCTCTCTGTTTCCCAGGCTAGAGTGCATGGAGTGCAATGGCTGGATCTCACCTCACTGCAAACTCCACCTCCCGGATTCAAGTGATTCTTGTGCCTCAGCCTCCCGAGTAGTTGGGATTACAGGCATGTGCTACCACGCCCAGTTAGTTTTCATATTTTTAATAGAGATGGGGTTTGAACATGTTGCCCAGGTTGGTCTCAAACCCCTGACCTCAGATGATCTGCCTGCCTTGGCCTCCTAAAGTGCTCAGCCACCATGCACAGTCTTAATTTAGCTGTTTCTTGAACATACTCAGTGCCCCCATATCAGATATCTTTTTACATTCCAAGAATGTTTCTCCCTCCTAGTTGCTCATCCTAAAAGTTCTTACCTGTCTTTTAAGTTGTGGCTCAAGTATTGCCTCCTCCAGGAGGCCCCAGCTGCATTTGTCATTTCCTCCAAATCTGAACTCCTTACATGCTGTTATGTGATGGATGTATCACGTTGCATGATAGTGCTTATGTGTCTTTTCCCCTAAAGTCAGGAATCCCTTTTATTCATTTAGTTTCTCCAACACCTAGCATTGCTATTGGCATATCGTCACTGCAGTCAACTTTTTTTGTTGAATAAAGTTTTGTATGAGATATATTTGACCTATGAGAATTAATATCTTTTTTTTTTTTTTTTTTGAGACGGAGTTTTGCTCTGTTGCTCAGGCTGGAGTGCAATGGCATGATCTCAGTTCACTGCAACTTTTGCCTCTTGGGTTCTAGTGATTCTCCTGCCTCGGCCCCCTGAGTAGCTGGGATTACAGGCATCCACTACCACTCCTGGCTATTTTATTGTTATTATTATTATTTGTAGTTTTAGTAGAGACAGGGTTTTGCCATGTTGGCCAGGCTGGTATCAAACTCCTGACCTCAGGTGATCCACCTGCCTTGGCCTCCCATAGTGCTGGGATTACAGGTGTGAGTCACTGCACCTGACCAGAGAATTAATATCTAATAAGCAAAGACCAAACATTGGAGTCAGACAGCTTACATTTGAGTGTTCACACAATGATATATGTGGATTTTTCTTTCTTTCTCTTTTATTTTGGCTTTGAGGGCAATTCACTTCCCCTCTCTGAGACTCAGTCTTACTCATCTTTATAATGGGAATAATGATAATGATAACAGTAGTAGAAGTAGCAGCAGCAGCAACAGTAGTAGTGAGTGACACTACTCACATCTGCACATGTAGGTCATAAAGTACAACACAGTACAATGCCTGGCGCTCTGCAAAGAAAAAAAGTGTATCAACAGACAGGAGGATTTCTGTTGTTGTCCTTGATTCTACTGTGAGACGTCCACACTGGTGGAAAGGTGACCTGTCTTGTGGAAATGAATGTGTGGAAGTGGAGAGGACCCGACTCCAGAGCTGGTGGGAAATCGAGCGGCATAAGGCTTCTCTGACATCTCCTGATGTGAACACTGTGAATATAATCTTGTGAACCAGAGCAACTGGAGGGGACATCTTCTACTGGACAGAGGCACAGCCACATCCTCTCTCTGGTCACCCCTTCCCTGCTCAGCCATCCCCGGCCATGCTGGCTTCTTCCTCCTGCTGAAGCACTCAGGGATCTCAAGGACTTGGCACAAGCCATCCTGCCTCTCCTTCCCTCACCACCTTTTCATTCATCAGCTGTTGATTTTGGTGTCACCGTCCTCTGAGAAGGCTTCCCTGGCTAGCCCATCAAAAGTGATCCTGCCCAGCCAACTTTTATTCTCTCTGCCAGCACCCTGTACTTTTCCTTCATCACATTCATAGCTGTCTGCAATGATTTTACCTTGAATTTTAGTTTACAGTAAGCTTCAAGAGGACAGGAAGCCACTTATTTTGTCCTCTCATACACCCAGAGCTTAGAATTTAGAGGAGGTGAGCAGAAAATAGTCATCAGGTGGATGAATACAGGATGGGAGGAACTGAAAAAAACTGCCATGTAACCATCATGGGACATGGCAAAGGTAGATAATATATCTTTTCCCTTGGGAATTTACAATTTTTATTGGGAAAAGAGCATGGGTAGAGTATCACTCAGATATTTCTTTCTGTGCTTCCATAGACCCTATTATTTCCCTAACAGCAAATTCTGCCTTTCCATTCTTCATTACTCCAACTAATAATTGTTGAGATATACTATGTATTGCACACTCTTCTAGAAGCTGCAGAATGTATCAGTAAACAAAATACACAAAAATCTCTGCCTTTGTGGGACTTGTGACAGTGTTGCATTGACCTACGTACTTTCTCCCTGCAATCATTGAGTTTCTCTTGGTCTAGGGCCATTTGTCATCATAGTTTTTCCCCAGCTCCTAACATGATTCTTTACAGAGAGTACATGCTCAAAACAAATTGGCGGAATGAATTGATTTTTAAAAACTTGTTCTACTTTCTTGCCACTAAGGCTATAATCCAGCCAAATGAGCTTATCATTAATCTAGCACATTTAAATATTTTTGGATAAATAATGTTCCATTGGCCCACAGTAACTATTCCAGCCTCATGTCTTCACTCATAGCCATTCCTTATTTCGAAAATTATTTATTGTTTTGTTGTGGTGGTGGTTTATGCAATTCCCAAAAGCAAAGCTGCAGCATCTTACTGCTGATAATATTTTGAAACAACTTCCTTCTTTGAATTAAAAATGGTACCCACCTAGGCTGGGCGCAGTGGCTCATGCCTGTAATCCCAGCACTTTGGGAGGCTGAGGCAGGCAGATCACAAGGTGAGGAGATCAAGACCATCCTGGCTAACACGGTGAAACCCCGTCTCTACTAAAAATACAAAAAAATTAGCCAGCCGTGGTGGCACGTGCCTGTAGTCCCAGCTACTCGAGAGGCTGAGGCAGAAGAATTGCTTCAACCCAGGAGACAGAGGTTTCAGTGCCAAGATTATGCCACTGCACACCAGCCTGGGTGACAGAGTGAGACTCCATCTCAAAAAAAAAAAAAAAAAAAAGTACCCACCCATTCTGTGTTTCATCAAGAGTTGCCAGCATGGCATGGAATAGTACATTGGACTTCAAGTTCAGTGACCAGGGTCCACACAGGAAGCCTGATCGTCTTGCTACCTGGATGGCCAAGTGCAAGTCACTTAACTTTTTATAATCTAAGCATCCTTATTTATAGGAAGGGGGCTTGGTTATCATGCATATTAAATAACGTGTGTGATGTGACTGGAAAAGAACCAGACATAGGGATATGCCAAAGAATGTTAGTTTGCTAGTTTCTTAGACTCAGAAAAATAGAAGCACGTGTACTTGAATCTATGTTGTGTGGTAGTTTTGCTTTCACAATCATCAAACAGGAGTCTAAGCCCACCCTGGTCCTCTGGCTTTCTACTAAGGCACAGGCAGCACCAGCTTTTCCATAACAACAACCTCAAACCCAAACTGACTAATTATCTACTGTGTGCCATGCACTGTGCTAGTGTTTTGCGTGATTATCTCGTTTGATTCCTTTCCTTAACTCTAACAAGGGATCCTATTTTTTACATGTCTTTTATTATTGTTGTTGTTGTTATTTTGAGTAGGAATCTCACTGTGTTGGCCAGGCTGGAGGGCAGTGGTGCAATCATAGAGCTCACTGCAGCCTCAAGCTTGTGGGCTCAAGGAATTCTCCTGCTTCAGCCTCCTAAGTAGCTGGGGCTACAGGTCTGCACCAACATGCCCAGTTAATTTTTTAATTTTTTTTTTTTTTTGTGTGTGTGTGTGTGTGTAGATGGGGTCTTATTATGTTGCCCAGACTGGTCTCAAGCTCCTGAACTCAAGTGATCCTTCCACTTTGGCCTCCCAAAGTGTGGGATTATGGGCGTGAGCCACCGCGCCACTGTGTCCGGCTTAATATGTCTTTTATTTTTAAAAAATGCTGGTAAAATACACGTAACGTAAAATGTGTCATCGGTGATATTTAATGCAACCGCCATCACTGTCCAGTTTCAGAACATTTTTATTACTTCAAAAGGAACCCCATATCCATTAAGCTGTCCCTCTCCATTCTGTCCTCTCCTTAGCATCTGGCAATTGCTACAGAACAAAGACATGAAGAGGTTAAGTGGCCTGCTTTAGACCCACATTACTGAGTGGGAAAACTAGTATTTGAGGCTGGGAAGTCTGCTACCCTAGTGCAGAACACTTAATTGTTAAGGTAATTAGCTCCCCATTAGAAAGACCTTTCCCCCACCATCCAATTCACAGGAGGCAGGGGCTTGTTTCTAGCTAACACAAAAGATGGTTTTCTCTGAGGCCTCGTTACAGGATGCCAAGCATTCCCACCAGTGGGCAGCCTGTGGCACCTAGAAGGTCCGCTCCTTCCGCTTGCTTTCCTTACACCCAGCCCAGTGGGAAGGAGGGTGTCACTTCAGCAGTGGGGGCAGATGGGTCTTCAGATCCCACAGGATGCCCCCACACTGTGCTGGTCATGCAAGTCATTGTCAGGTCAGCAGGGGTGCCTGCTGGCACCCAGAGCTTTTGCCTGGAGCGGAAATGTGGCTGTCTGACTTTTCTTAGTTTTCATCCTTGTCTTAAAGGTAGGATGAGTCTTCCAAGGTGGGATAGAATGCTGGGAGAGAAGTGAACTTTGGGATTTTGGTAAAATTCTCTGCACAAATAACTCCCAGAGAGAACGCTAATCTGCTACCCCACTCATCTTTACTCTTTGAAAAATTTAGGATCCCAATCCCAGAAGAGAAGCTTTTTGTGAATTCTCCTAATGCAATCGTTGTGCTTACTGAGGCTGCTTGGAGAGACTGTCACTCAGGTTGCATTGCATCTTAAAGACATAGGATTTCTTGTCTTAACAACAGGTATGCACAAACATTTTTTTTATAAAGGACCAGAGAGTAACACTTTTAAGCTTTGTGGGCCATCTGGTCTCTGTCACAACTACTCAGCTCTGCCATTTTAGTGTGAAAGCAGTCACAGACAATACATAAACAAATGGGGGTAACTGTGTTCTAATAAAACTTTATTTACGAAAACAGATGGTTGGCTGAATCTGGCCTATGGGCCATAGTTTGAGAGCCATGTCCTAGACTCCAGCTAATGGCCTTTTCTGTGATGTGTGGAATCTCCCCCAAGCATTCTGTTGATTCCTGGAACTATGGCTCCTTTGCTCTCTCTGCTGCTTCCCAGCTTGTGAATTTTCATTCATGGTCCTCTCTGTTTTCAGGCCATCATAACACAGAATCAACAGCCTTATGGTGTTTCCCCAGAGGATTCAATGTGTCAAGTGGCATTTTCGAACTGTGTAGAAGACTTCTCTGCAGCTTCTGTGGAGGGCAACAGGGAAGGAGGTTTATATCTTGTAGCCCCCAGCAAATGCCACGCAAAATTCCCGCATAATCTTGTTTTCCCAGGATTCTTTCTCAACAGCCTTGGAAGTGGGATAGTTGGGGTTGGTGTGCCCATTGAATTCCCCCAACCAAGTACTCAAACTTGCTGATCCTCCCTTCTTTCCTTCTGGGACTTCCTAGGAGGAAGTCTATAAAATCTCGTGTCTTTAATATGCAAAAAGATTTTCTTGCCTCTTCTAGTAAAAATACATAGTGGGGAGAGATGGTGAGTAAGGGTCCAGTTCTTATTCAAACCCTAAGCTCTTAGTTTGCATTCTCCACAATAAAGGCAGTAGTCTCTCTAAAGGAAATTCTCACTGATACTTTTTCTCCTCCCCACGTCATCATAGAGACATGGCATGGCCTTTGTTCTAAGGAACTTCAAGTCTAATAGGGGATAATGAATGTTCCACGTAGAGCAGATACAAAACAGTGGACTGAGTCCATAATGCTGTGTTGGAGTACAGACAAATGCGTGGTGAAATCTTGCTGAAAGACTGCATGAAGGAGGAGGCATCTGAATTGAGTCTTAAGGGGTTCATGTAACACAGGTGAAGCACACTGACTTCACGTGTTTGAAGAGTTGTCTGGGAGACAGGTTACCAATTTAGTTTCTACAGTATCAGAGATAGAAAAATTCATCCATCCCTTCTGCCATCCTTCTGTCCATCCATCTGTTCATCCACCCATCCACCCAACCACCCATCCATCTAATTATCCAGTCATCTAACTATCCATCCATCCAGCCAGCCAGACAGCTAGCCAGCCAGCCTTTCTAAAAATACTTAGTTAACACCTGTGTGTGCCATGGAGTAAGCCAAATGACAGGGAGAGCAAGGTAAATGAGGCCATCTCCAAAGGAGTTCAGAGAAAGGTGGTGGATAGGTATGTTAGACAATTCATTTATAAGCTGAATAGATAAGTGCAATTTTGAGTATTTATGAGAATGATGAGAGGGAACAGTTAATACTATTGGAAACTGCTCTTGGAGGAGTCAAGTCTGAATGATCAGAAAGACACTAAAAGATGTAAAGCAGGTAAAAAGGAAGAAAGATCGGGCTGATTTTGGAGAGCACGGAGTAAAGTTTCATAAACCAGGTAAGAGCCCAGGAGATGACAGACATGTGGTGGTATAAGAGATGAAGGAGGGGCGGGGCGCGGTGGCTCACGGCTATAATCCCCGCATTTTGGAAGGCCGAGGCAGGCAGATCACGACATCAGAAGATCGAGACCATCCTGGCTAACACGGTGAAACCCCGTCTCTACTAAAAATACAAAAAAATTAGCTGGGCACAGTGGCGGGCGCCAGTAGTCCCAGCTACTCTGAAGGCTGAGGCAGGAGAATGGCATGAACCCGGGAGGCGGAGCTTGCAGTGAGCCGAGATAGCACCACTGCACTCCAGCCTGGGCGACAGAGCAAGACTCTGTGTCATTAAAAAAAATAAATAAATAAAAATAAAAATAAAAAAAGTAAGCAGGAGATGAGGAGATGGACTGGGAAATAAGACAGAGGCCCAAACACTAAGACCAGCATGACCTACTGGACTGCATCCTTTAGAAGCCCTAAGGGGACCCTAAAGTTTAGAATTTTAAATAAACATTTTATTTTAGAATACTTTTACATTTACAGAAAAGTTGTAAAGACAGTCCAGAGAGTTCCCATCTACCCAGCGTCTAGTTTGCCGTCTTGTTAACATTTTTTTTTTTTTTTCCTGAGATTGAGCCTCGCTGGATCACCAGGCTGGAGTGCAGTGGTGTGATCTCTGCTCACTGCAACCTCTGCCTCCCATACTCAAGTGATTCTCATGCCTCAGCCTCCTGGGTAGATGGGATTACAGGCATGCACCACCACACTGGGCCAATTTTTGTATTTTTAGTGGAGATGGGGTTTCACCGTGTTGGTGAGGCTGGTCTTCAATTCTTGACCTTCAGTGATCTGCCTGCCTTGGCCTCCCAAAATGCTGTCTTGTTAACATTTTGCATTTATGATATTTTACATATGGTGCATTTATCACAACTAATGAACCAATATTGATACATTATTGTTAAGTAATGTCTACATTTTATTCAGATTTCCTTAGTTTTTACCTCATTCTTTTCTGTTCCAAGATCTCACATTACATTTAATTGTCTTGTCTTCTTATCCCCTTCTGGTCTGTGACTATTTCTTAGACTCTGCTTGTATTTAATGACCTTGTCTTTTTTGGAGTACTAAGGAGGTGTTTTGTAGTGTGTGCCTCCACTGAGGAGTTTGTCTGATGATGAGACTGGAGTTATGGGTTATGGAGAGGAAGACCACAGAGACAGCGTGCCATTTGTATCACACCATGTCAATGGTACATATTATGAAAATGACTTATCGCTATTGATGTTCACCTTGGTCATCTGGCTGAGGCAGTGCCTGTCTCATTTTTCCTCTCTTTGCATACTGTGCTCTTTGGAAGGAAATCACTATGAGCAGTTGACACTTAAGGGTGAGGTGTTATGCTTCACCTCCTTGAAGCAGCAGCATCTACATCCATGAGGCTTTTCAGCAGGACCTGGGTTAAGGACCATCAGGTGGAAAATGCAAGATGAACTATTGCAAGCCAAATTGAAGGAGAATTTGGCTCACTACCAGGAACATTGCCTGCCCCTGAAGCTATTTAGCTGTGGGTTTTGGCCTTCAGGTGGGCTTAGTTGCAGGGCTAAATAATTTTCTTTAAAGAGCTTCATCATCCAGGCAAACATCACAGCCACAGTGCCAGATCCTGTGTCAAAGAAAATAAAGGCTCATTCCTCCATGCAGTAAGTTGTGTCGTAACTGTAGGAGCTGGTCTGCTGGGGTATGTGTGTGTGCATGTGTGTGTGTGTGTTTTCCCATGGAAATGACAAAAGCAGGCAGCACTTGGTGAAGTACGTCAACATTACTGCAGCATGTCATTCCTTTTATGACATAGCGACCTCTTTTCTTTTCTCTGCACTATGATCTTCAGTTAATTTTTAGGGATGGTGGGGCGTGAAACCTCGCTGAACATCGTGAGAACTTGTCTCCACAGATGCAAACAACTCTGTTATGGAGAGTGTAACTCAAGACAGCCTTTTTGGAGGACAGATTGGAAGTACATTTCCAGTTCACATGCTCCTCTGTTTTGACCAAGGAATTTATATTTTTTCAATAGAAGTCATTCTGTTCTTATTGTTTTTGTTTTTATTTTTCTATTTAACAATGAGTCATGAGCATCTTTCCTAGGAGTGGATGTTTATGTTATTTCCAGTTGGTTTTCCCATCCTCTTTCATTGTATCCCAAATTACTGTGGTAGGCAAACTTGGACAAACAGATTTGAACACATATAGTGTGTGTCATATATTTTGTAATAACTGGAATTTCCTGTTCAAAGGTTGGGGATGTGTGAAATGTGGACAGTGTGCATCAGATCAGTGTCAAACACGGGTGGAGACATGTGTCTTCACAACCCAGTGCAACAGCATGGCGTTATGCCTCATCCGTCCAACATCTCTAGGGGGCAGGCATAAGTAGTCCCATTTTAAAGATGAATAAACTGAGCCTCCATGAGGTTAAAGGATTGGCGCTGGGTTAACTCTTTCTTTGCTATCAGGCATTTGCGGAGGATCACTCAGGAACCTTTGAGGATGAGATGTCCTGACCTCCGGCTCCTGGTGTCTGACCTCCCATCTCAGTGAGATAGCTAGAAAATTATTTGGTCTCCTTGCTGAGATTTTCTTCACATATTTTAAAATCTCAGCCTGGTGCAGTGGCTCATACCTGCAATCCCAGCACTTTGGGAGGCCAAGGCAGGCAGATCACTCTAGGTTAGGAGTTTGAGACCAGCCTGGCAAATATGGCGAAGCCCCATCACTACTAAAAATACAAAAAAAAATAAATAAATAAATAAAAATAGCTGGTCTTGGTGATACGCGCCTGTAATCCGAGCTACTCAGGAAGCTGAGGTAGGAGAATCTCTTGAACACAGGAGGTGGAGATTGCAGTGAGCCAAGATCACACCACTGCACTCCAGCCTGGGTGACAGAGCGAGACTCTGTCTCAAAAAAATCTCATGACACCAAAAAGCCACAGAGCAGAAGCATCACAGGGCTCTCTGATTTGCCGTAGGACCGTTTAATCTGTTTTATGATACTGCGCTAGAATTTTCCAAGTTCATAATCACAAACAAACATACTATCCTCAACTGTGCTAGAATTAAATTATCTTTGCCCTCCCCCCCTTTCTTTTATATTAAATCCTTCTTCTCCAAACAGGCAGCTCCCACTTTGAGAGTGGGGGAGGAGTACTTGTCCATCAAACATGGGGAAAATGAGTCCTACTTCCATCGCACAGTGAATCATAGGCTCTCCCATGTCAGACTCTGTGGAAAGGATGTTAAAAGAGACAAAAGGACACTGTTGGCGCGTTATTAATGTTAAAAATTGTTGACGTTCCATGCAGTGTGTTTTTCTAATTAGAGCCAAGCTGCAGAGTACCATTTCCATAATCAACATGGGAACGGAAACTCAGCAAAATTTCATGTATTTGCAATGAAACTGCTCCCCGGCAACATAAAAATGGCTTTTATAACATAAAGGCTGTAATTAGAATAAGTCAAATCAGTTGGAAACGATTAAGGCCAGAGTAGGCAAAGCTGCCTTCTAAATATTTGTCTGGAGATTAGCCTACTCCTGCAGCTCTGAGAAGCATCTTTGATTTACTTATACTGCTCAACGTGGCAAAGATAATCTTGTGGAAGGCAAATGAACACAGATTTAGATGTGCTGGTCGGCCCCTTCTGCAACTTGACAGGAGGCAGCCCATTGGAAGCAAAGTCAGAAAAAAAAATGAATATAGGGTCATATTAGACAAATTGCTTAAAAAAAAAAAAAGCCCACCACGATCATCAATTTAAATTCTTTTAAAACGTGCTAGGTCTTTGAAGCTTTCAGGATGCACTTTAAAAGTCCACGTGGAATAATCCCTGCATGTCAATGCGACAGTTGATGCGCGTCTCATTGTATTTAAAATTATAGTTCTGAGATGGGACTTGCTCCGCGATGCTTGTCTGACATCAGCTATTAAAATACAAGTAAATCTTGGCAGGTGGGAATTTAAAAAAGAAAAGATTATATAAGAAAAATCAGAATGGTTAATGTTAATTTACTAACCAGGGGACACTGGCTACAGAGAGTTCTTCATGTCTTCTCTCTATTAAGATGCTGATGCGAGAAACACCTTGTTTTTGCCAGGGATGGGGATGGAGATTGTAAAGTGGATGTGAGGGGGTAAAGAGTGCTACTGTGGATGTCAGGCCATGGTTTGGGTCCTCTGGGGCCACGGTGACCATGATGGTGAGACAGGTTCATTTTATTAAATTCAGATTAGCCGTTTTGCACTGTCCTGGGAGGGCAGAAGAAGGAAATCAAGGAGAGAGGGCGGGACAATAACTGCTCTGGGGATCAGACTGGAACATTCATGGACTCCAGCCTTCCTTTAGAAGGGCGTAATTCATGCTGACAGACTCCCCACTCATTTGTAAACCTCTCTGAATCCCAAACTTGTGTGCGTGTCTGCATGTAGCCATTGAAAATATAATCAGGCTAATGCATTCTCTTACTGAATTTTAAACCAGCCCATTAAAACTCCTTTAACGTGCTAAAGTCGGCTTCAGAGAGAGTTTCCATTTCATCTTTATTGAGCTGAGGCTATGGTTCATTCTCCCCTTGCACCACAGTGAGCGCCTGTCAATAATTCAATAGCGTAGCCTTGATGGGCCCAGGCCCAACCTAGACTTTCAACCACGCCAAGCAGCTTGTCAAAGCCTGATGCTCTGTCAATGGCTGACTGATCTATACTGCATGAATCCCCCCCTTCAGCTCTTGATGTGTCCCTGGGAATAAAAAGAAAGCCATTTCAGAAGTCAGCCCAGTGAGAAGCACCTGTTTGTAGAGAATCTTTAATGAGGGCAGGTCGCGCTGTGGTGGAGCAGAGTTCAGCGGAAACCACCGCACTTTGTTTTGTTGAGCCAACGCAGAGTCTCTCTGTGCACTCTCAGTGTGCACAGAGGAGCATGGTCCTGGCGCTGGCAAATGGATGCCCTTGCCCTTCTGCTTAAGTCTTCTTTACGCAGGCCTTCGCGCTGTGTCGTCTTCACCATTGCAGGAGGCCTTGAACTCAGAAAATCCAGTGGAAGGAGCAAAACATCTGAATCATGTGATCATGCCCCAGTGGCTCTTCTTCAGGTGCCAGTGACAGTGATTTGAACCTTCATGTCCCTCTTTTCATAGAACGTTATGAGTCTGTACTGGCTAAAGAGTGCTGTGAAAGGCAGATTAAAAAAAAAAAAAATCCAGCCTCACCTTCTTTCTGGGTGGAGGAAAAGGCATCCATTCACTTTAAGAAGAAAACAAATCATTTGTATTCTTCTTGGCTGGACACAATTTTTAAGCCAGAATTATCCACCTAGTGCCTGCCATCTCCAGGCCTTGTAAGTTGATAGGAGATTTGCAAATATCTCCCTTAAAGAAAGGCAACGAGGAGAGCGTTTAATCCATGTTTTAAATGCAAAATGTCTTGAGTCCCAACGCTGCTCAGTTTTTCCTGAAGATAAATTTTAGCTGGATTAAATAACTGTTTTAAAGGCACTATTCATGCAAGTGCTGTCTCATTTGTGACTGTATCTGCATTGCTAATGGATGTGTCTTTTCCTCATGCATACTCTTTCCTGAGCATCTACCTCCAAATTTATAGATTTCTTGCTTGTCAAATTGGGATGGGGTTTGAGGAAGAGGTGACAATGATATAGGTGGAAAAGAAAAGTGCCAGTGTGTTCAAAGCTAATAGAAAATTGTTGCTTTGTATTAGCAGTCAAGGCTCCAGGTTTCCTGAACCACAAAACAACCAAATCTTTTCTTTATTTATTTTTTTTTTTGAGACAGGGTCTCATTCTGTCACTCAGGCTGCAGTGCAGTGGTGAGATCACAGCTCACAGCAGCCTCCATCTCCCGGGTTCAGGTGATCCTCCCACCTCAGCCCCTCAAGTTGCTGGGGTTTTGCCGTGTCGCCTAGGCTGGTCTCGAACTCCTGGGCTCAAGAGACCTGCCTGCCTCAGCCTCCCAAACTGCTAGGATTACAGATGTGAGACACTGTGTCTGGCCCCAAATGTTTTATGGTAACATAAATTCATGCCACTGTGGCCTGCTGGTCTTCCCAGTTAAACAGCAGAGAGTTTGTTATCCCAGCCACAGCATATTAGGATGGAGCCAGGTGGGTATGTGAACTAACACTGTAAAAAAACAAGATTGTTTTTAAGGTAAGCTTTTGAGGAGGGGGAAAGGGGGTAGAAAATGAATATGGTGATTTTAGAGAAGAAAATCTCTCCCAAGCCTATGTCCCTTTGTATGTCCACAACCCCAATTAATGATGGGTATGGCTTATGAAGGCACTGAGAGCCCAAGGAATGTGGCCAGCATTAGGCGGCATTTGAGCTGGGTCAGTGAATCCTCAGGCATATAGGCAATTAGGACTTAGAGATCCTGTTGTGATTTTCATACTTTTAATCTGGAGAGTTGCTTAATGAATTTATTAATTCATTTATTTTTAGCCTCACAGGTTTTGCTCAAAGACTCAGGTGAATGAGTAACACAGTACTGATAAAGTTGAGCTTTTCTGTTTAGGGCTGGGGAGGAGGGAAGAAGGAAAGGAAATGAAACCCAGGGCTTTGCATCTTCCTCTTCAACTTCATCCCTTCCTCTCTATTCCTCACATTTAGCAGCCCTCAAGGGGGCTACAAGGAATTTTCAGGGTCCAGCGTGGCCTAATATGCCAACCTCTGATACAGTACAGCTCAATTAGCCTGGCATGGTTGTGCACAAATGTAGTCCTAGCTGCTTTGGAGGCCGAGGTGAGAGGATCAGTTAAGCCCAGAGTCTGACATTGCGCTGAGCTAGGATCATGCCACTATGCTTCAGCATGGGTGACAGAGGACCCATTTCTTAAAAACCAAAGAAAAAAAAAGACAGCTGTTATTTTCCTAAGATATCCTCTTAAAAGAGAAATGGAACAAGTGACCTGCCTTCCTCTCTATGAGATGGGGCTCACACCAGGATTCTCCTGCTCACCATTGGCCCAGGAAACTCAGGAAATTAATGCTGCATGCACATGACTTGGTGATTCGACCTCTGAAAGCTCTGTAAGGCTAGGAATCTATGCTTTAAGAACAATCAGCATCAAAGGCCTTGGCAGTGGTGGAGCTGTTAGCATATTAGTTCCATTTGAGATGGTGAAATGCCTTGGAAACTAAAAGCCCTACCTAATAAAGTTTATTTTCAAAGGATTAGAGGTAGAGTTTTGCTCTGAGAGATCATGTTGCCTAAGCCTCCCATTACAGAAGAGAAGAGATGGGACTCTAGGGATTCATGGATGTGCCAGCGTCACTGGGTAGTGGTAAAAACTAAAACTGGTATCTGTTTCCCTCCTACTATAATATCTTTTTCACATCAGTGGTTGTAAACCTGAAATCTACACTTTTGTTTCACCCATATGATTTGTTTTTGCTTTTTTCCCCCCTGTTATTAGCTGCCAACATTTAGATATGTAAAGATTACACTTAAAACCGAAATTTTTGGCTTCTTGCAAAAAAATCAGACGATCTGGCATATTGAGCAACATCCGCACACTTCACCCACCAGCTGGAGCTCTGTAGCACCCGCACACCTCAGTGTGGAGATGAGCTTTCCACTCCCAGGTCAACACAGACCCTCTTACTCAGGACTCACCTTCGCCCAGCCTGCTTCACGATCCACTGGCTGTCACAGGCATTTGCCTCCGTAGTGCTCTCCTCCCACCCTTCCAAAAATAAACGTGCCCAGAGATGCTGGCAGCCTGGAAGCTTTGCATCTGCATTGGGGCTGCCCGTTCTTTGCTGCCATGCCTGAAGATTTCAGTAGCTCTTTGTCAGCACAAATGAGCTTTTCCCCTAGTTCATGGGGAGAATGGGATCCTGGCACATAGCAGAAAACATCTGGTAATGAATCCATTAGGCAGGCTGTTGCACAGCCTCCAGGTGCCCAGGGGTCTCAGTGCTGGGCTGAACATGACGCATGAACGGGACCCCAGAGATTTTACCTTTTGGCCTTCGTTCTGCCAGAGCTCTGGCTTGGTGCTAAGGGGTCTCCTGACTACTCCAATGCCAGGTGTTCTTCCCAGCCATCCCCAAGTGAGAAGCTGGCCAGCCTTCTGGATTCCCTCCTCTGCCTTCTCCAGCACCAGTCCCTCTCCCAGCACAGCCTTCCTTAGGCACACAAAGGAGAAGACAGAGATCATTTTTGGCAGACGTAAGGAGCAGCATTTGTCGAACTCTGGGCCCTGCAACTCTGTGAACAGACCTGCATACTGTACAAAATTATTAGAAGCCCTGTGTCTCAGGGCTCAAGGAGGTTGGGCAGGGAGGTGAGAGTGAATAAAAATGAGGAGGCTGCAAACTGCTTTTGCCCAAGGGCTGGTTTTAATGAGCCTGTCCCTAATGAGTTGTCCCTGCAACTAGCTTCAGGCCTAAACAGATGAGGCAGGGATTCTGCTAAATTTTTGATAGGATTTGCACTGGTTTTATGAGAAAGCAAGCAGTAGAGAGTGCAAAGTTGGGTCATGAATCTTTTACGAGGGTGGATGGTTGTCCGTCTTGTCAACCGGAACGAGAAAGACCTGGTTGCTAATAGAAACCATGGCCTCAGACGTCGATCGTCACCCACCAGATCAGCTAATTTGGTCAGGGTGGCTGGGTGATTTGTTTTTTTTTCTGATTCAGGACCTGGCCTATGGCCCCTTAGAAGGATTTATCTGAAAACTCCATCAAGGAGATGATTTGAGACATTGCCTGTTCCTGAATAATGATCTTTTGTGGAACTCAAGCCATATTGGGGATTTATACATTTCTCCCATAGTGCACTGGGAAGGAAACACCATCAAACACTTTAATTAACATCCTTTTTACTTTGGGCAGCCCCATTCGTATCAAAATCACAAACCTTACCCTTCAGTTGCACGAGAACACTCTTACCAAGGATAAAATGTCATTTTCGATTCCTATGGAGATGTTTCTAATGTTTCTAACATCTGTCAATTCTAGGATTGAGTGGTACAGGAGGTTTCATGTACTACCACCTTTTTTTTAAGTATTAAAAGCTGCCAACAAATACATTTCTCCAGTTTGATTCATATACCAAGAGGCAATTTTCTTGGTGGCTTAGAAGTTTACAGAAAATGCTTGATCAGCAGCCTTTACTGTGCTGAGTGAACTCCTACCCCATCCCCCTCCTGTCTCACACACTCTCTTTCACATTAATCATGTAATTGATTTAATAAGCTCTGGCTTCAAGAGCTCCCTCTCCCCTCTTTCTTTGCCCCCTCCCCCTCTCTTATAAGATTTCAGTTCAGCATTTGACTGGTAGGCTAAGAACCCTGAATCCTGCCAGATATGAACCCAACAACCTTGTTGGTGTAATAAGTATCCTCATCTTATATTTCTGTAGCTCTTTGAAACATATTTTTTAAGCCATTTCATTAATAGAGTTCAATGTAATCATGTAAAAAAGTGCAGTGTATTTCTATATATGTCTATAGATGTAGACTTCTGTATATATCTACTTTTCACAAACTAGAAATCATTTCACGTGTGTTGTCTTATTCAAACCTCTCTAAAACCAAAAACTTTGAGAATTGCCCAGAAGAGATCCATTGCTCCTATTTTATACATTACAAAACTGAAGTACAGACAGATGAACTATTTTAAGACCTTGAGGCTAGTTAGGGATGCACGTGGGGTGAAAATTTGGGGCGTCTAAACTTCCTACAATAGGGCACTACTGATTTTGTATTCCTTTGTTGCCTGAGGCATTCCTTTCTCTGGGAGAAACCAAAGCTGTACATATTTATCTTCAAGAGAAACTTCCACTTTGCCTATGAAGAAATAGTTAGAATTGTTTTCTGTGGTTGCCTCAAGTTAGATGTGCTAATATACATGGAAGTTAAACAAGACCACACATGTGCAAAACTCTTGATGAATCACGTTATTATACTAAACCAACATTATACTAAACCAACATTAGCTAGGGTTATTAGTTCAGATTATAGTTATGCAGGTCTTCAGTGTTAAGTCTCATGTAAATATCTTCCGGAGCTTACATGTGTAGTTATCTATGTTCTAACCTGTTTTCTAATGGGTCATCCAGAAAACGTGGGTGTGGTCTGGCTGGGACAGAGTCCCTAGGATTGTGTCAGAGTCATTGTTGTAAGATATACCTATTCAGAAGTTAGTTATCTAGATGTTAGAGTCTAGAGATGGGGCTTCAATGAGGGATGTCAATGGCAATATTGGGAAAAGAGAACAGAGTTGAAGACTTAACAGCCTAGGGGGAGAGCAGAAAGCAAAGGCAGCTTTATAAATAATAAAGATGTTCTGCAAAAATTCCTCTGACTGGGTTCTGATTGGCTTGGGTAGCCTTTTTTTTTGAGACAGGGTTTTGCTGTGTCTCCCAAACTAGACTGCAGTGGCATGATCCTAGCTCACTGCAGCCTCAACCTCCCAGGCTCAAGTGATCCTTCTGCCTTTGTCTCCCAAGTAGCTGTACCATTGGTGCACACCACCACACCTGGCTAATTTTTATGTTATTTGTAGAGGTGAGGGCTCCCTATGTTGCCCAGGCTGGTCCTGAACCCCTGGGCTCAAGTGATCCTCCCACCTCAGCCTTCCAAAGTGTTGGGGTTACAGGCATAAGCCACCGTGCCCCACTGACATTTTACTCTTAATCGTGGCCTGTATTTAAAGGGTCTGGGTGAATGCAGATAGATAGACAGTTACTACGCGTAACAGCTTACCATGAATTCTAAGTCTCAACAAATCCGTAATCAAGGTGTGTCATATGAAGAACATTTTCTAACTCTTATTGCTGAGCCTGACTTTGAAGTGTTTGGTTTTTTTTTTTCTTTTTTTTTTTCTTTTGGGAATAAGAAAAAGGAACGTTCTTGACTGCCCGGAAAAATACTGTCTTGTCAGCTGGGGATGCTTGGTTCTGATGAGGAATGTGGTACAGGGTGGGGATAGTCCCTTTCAAAGGGCTCAGCATGTGTCTGGGCAGTTAGCAAGGATTAAACAAAGGAAAGATGGTAATATTACTGCTAGTATGAGTATGAGTAAAATGAACAGTGGAAAGAAATTAATAATAGGAAATTAGTGATACTATGTGTTTAATATGCATAGAGCCTCTGTAATCTTAGCTTCTGAACAATAGCACTCCCCACTTCTCCTCTCTTAATCTGGAGGCCCATGGGTCTCCAGTACCTCTCCAGTACCCTTATGCACCAGCTCCATTTGAGGAAATGAAAGTAGGAATCACAATATTTGCCCTGGATCTGCATAACTAGGACAAGCTTTTGAAAGTGGAAGAGGCCCATAAATGAACTTCTCAAAATGCACTTGATACAGCATCAAATAGGAGTGACAGGTCCATAAATCAAGGGATTGGGGTCATTTGATTCAAATGTAAAATGTCCCCTGCCCAGAAAACTCATTGCCATGAAACCCTGCACAGAATCCAGAGAACATTTTCTTTTGGTGTCTTAGAAATTCAAAATACAAGATCTACATGGTACCACAGTTTTTGTTGCTGTTACTGTTGTTGTTGTGTGGTTTTTTTTGTTGTTGTTTTTGTTTTGTCTTTTCTCATGGGTGACTTTTGGAGATGCCCAAAGACTGATATCCCAAAAGTACCTAATCTACAACAACAAATATTTATAGAACCTTTATCTCAATATTTGCTCATTGAAGTGGGTTAATAAATGTCTGTTGAATGCTCTCAATTGGATGGTGAGTATTTTCCATTTTAGTTTAGCTGTGAAGCTTTGCTTTCCCTCCTATGCCTTTTGTTTTCTTGCCTAAAGAAGCCCATTTCAAGAGTCGGGGATGTTCTCTTTCTGATCTCAGCCTGCCCAACAATTTGTAGCATGGTCTTGCTGCAGCCCCTTTGCTCCCCTGTGACTCCATCTTGTCTGAGATCTGGGTTAACTGGGACTTAACTCCTTGTCAAAGATGCTGTGTGAAATGACTAATTAACACCAGAGAAGGAAAGAGCATTGTCATTGACAAATAGGGCTTTTAATAACCAGCAGTTCTCCTGGTTATTAAAGTTGGCTCTTGAGTCTCCCCAGACCCAGGCGAATTGACAGGAAGGAGGATATTTTAGTTCCTTCTATGACTGAGTTGCTTGTCACTTGAGTTTGTAACCTCAGGAGTCACTTTATCCATGTTGTCCCAGGAATGAAAATGGTGTGAATCTAATTTCAGAAGTTTAGGAGAAGTAGAACAAGGAGGCCATGATTTTCTAGTATAACTAGACAATTATTTTCAGCAAGTTCTCCCTCACTGTTGTGGGGTGAGTGCTCACATTTGCCTGCTGCTGAGCTATGTTTTAATGAGGTTGGAAGAAGCAAGAAGGTTGGGAAGATTGATGTTAATTGCATTTCTACCATACACTAAGCAATGAGCAGATTTAGGATGACTAGTGTCCTATACTTCTCTTTCAAGATCAGATCAAGCTTCCTGAACCACATGAGCCTGTGTTCTCTTTACACCAGCAGACTCAGTAACTCCCTGTTGGGCAACCCCATAGAGCAAACACCAGAAACCCCAGAATTTTTCTCTTACTAAAGAAGACCCTCCACTGTCAACTTAAGCTCACGTTTTCCTATTTCTCAAGCCAAGGTAGGTCTAGGTATTTTTTTTTTTTTGAGACATTGTCTCACTCTGTCACTCTGTCTCACTCTGTCCAGCAGTGCAGGAACGTGATCTCGGCTCACTGCAAACTCCACTGCCTGGGTTCACAGCATTCTCCTGTCTCAGCCTCCCAAGTAGCTGGGACTACAGGTGCCCGCCACCACGCCTGGCTAATATTTTGTATTTTTAGTAGAGAAGGGGTTTCACCATTTTAGCCAGGATGGTCTTCATCTCATGACCTCGTGATCCACCCGCCTTAGCCTCCCAAAGTGCTGGGATTACAGGCGTGAGCCACTGTCCTCGGCCTCAAGGTAGGTCTAGGTTTTATGAGATGTGACACTTACAGAATCTGGGAGCCCTCCGTAAGAAAAACATTCACACTTTGGGAGGCCAAGGCTGGCAGATTAATTAAGGTCAGGAGTTCGAGACCAGCCTGGCCAACATGGGGAAACCCCCATCTCTACTAAAAATACAAAAATTAGCCAGGTGTGGTGGCACACACCTGTTATCCCAGCTACTTGGGAGGCTGAGGCAGAAGAATTGCTTGAGCCTGGGAGACGGAGGTTGCAGTGAGTTGAGATCATGCCACTGCACTCCAGGCTGGCCAACAGAGCGAGTCTATCTCAAAAAAAAAAAAAAAAAAAAGATTCAAATGAGATTCAAAATTACTAGTGCAGAGTTGCAGAGTTAGGGGTAGCATAAAAACACATTGCCTGAAGTGATGGTCTCTGAAGCCTAAGCCCAGTCACCTTCTCGTTATCCACTTCTGTTCCCAGTTGAAACTTCGTAGTAATAAAGCTGATTTTATAAAGTGGTCAAGAGCTGTATCCCAAACTTTTCCTTGCATCTTCAGCTCTTCCTGTCTATGAACCTCTGCCTCTGTTGGCCTAGTCTCTCACTATCCTCTTCTTTTATTAAGTAATTAAGTATTGATTAAAAGCCAAGTCTAGTGAGAGCTAAATGCATTTGTTGAAGGTTATAGGTCTTGTTATGGGAAAGCAGGAGTGGAATGTAGTTGAATTAACCTAGCCTAGAACAGATTTTTCTGTGTGTTCTATGAATTATCTGTATCAGCATCAACCCCCTGGAGGGGACGGGCCAACAGGCATCTGTGTTAAATATGTACATTCCTAGGTCCCTTCCAAAGTACTGAATCAGGATCTCTGGGGTTGGGATGCAGGGATTTCCACTCTTTAGAAACACCCACCCTCCTTTCTTCTGAAGCACGTGAAAGTTGTAAAACAACTGACTACTCTAAGGGCCACTGAAGGCTACTCTTAAGATGCAGCATTTACTTGAGACTCAAAGGATGAATGGCAGCTGCCAAGTGTATTTATTTCCTACCCCTTCCATAGCAAATTACTGCAAACAGAGCGGCTTAGGATAACAGAAACTTATTCTCTTAGTTCTAGAAGTTGGAAGTCGTAAATCAAGGTGTAGGCAAGGTGGATTCCTTCTGAGAACTCTAAGGAAGCATGTATTAGTTGATTCTCATGCTGCTAATAAAGACATACCTGAAACTGGACAATTTACAAAGAAAAAGAGGTTCAGTGGCCTTGCAGTTCCACATGGCTGGGGAGACCTCACAATCATGGTGGAAGGCAAAGGAGGTGCAAAGACACGTTTTACATGGCGGCAGGCAAGAGAGTGTATGCAGGGCAGCTTCCCTTAATAAAACCATCAGCTCTCATAAGACTAACTCACTATCGTGAGAACAGCATGGGAAAGACCCACCTCTATGATTCAGTTACCTCCCACTGGGTCCCTCCCATGACACATGGGAATTATGGGAGCTACAATTTAAGATGAGATTTGGGTGGGGGCACAGCAGAACTGTAGCAAAGGATTTGTTCTTTGCTTCTCCCCTGGCTCCTGGTGGCTCCCCAGCAATCCTGGGTGATCCTTGGCTTGTGGCTGCATTACTCCAATCTCTGCCTGCATTGTCACACATACATTTTCCTTCTATGTGTGTCTGTCTTCACCTAATCTTCTTGTAAGGGCACCAGCCATTGGATTTAGGGCCCACTTTAATCCAGTGTAATCTCATCTTAACTAAATACATCTGCAAAAAATAAGGTCATATTCCAATGTTCTTGGTAGACATTTTTCTTTTCCCTGTTTTTTTTTTTTTTTTTTTGAGATGGAGTTTTGCTCTTGTTGCCCAGGCTGCAGTGCAATGGCGCGATCTCGGCTCACCACAACCTCCACCTCCCGGATTCAAGCGGTTTTTCTGCCTCAGTCTCCGGAGTAGCTGGGATTACAGGCATGCACCAGCATGCCTGGCTAACTTTGTATTTTTATTAGAGACGGGGTTTCTCCATGTTGGTCAGGCTGGTCTCGAACTCCGACTTCAGGTGATCCACCTGCCCTAGCCTCCCAAAGTGCTGGGATTACAGGCGTGAGCCACCATGCCCAGCCTGACATTTTTCAAATAAGGTCATATTCTAAAGTTCTAGGTGGACATTTTTAAAATAATGTCTCATTACAAAGTCCTAGGTGGACATCTTTTTTGGCAGGGGGACACTCTTCAACCCACCATGCCAAGTGAAAGTAGTCAATAGGGGAGAATGGCAGTGAAAATAGATGGATGAATTCAGAATGAATTGAAAGCTTGAAGAGGTTTGGCAGGAGTGAGCCCTGCTTAGTTATCATCCAGGTTTCACTAACACGCCCCTTGCCAACATGCAGTAGCTCTGAGTCATGATCTATCATATTGCCCTGTTTTGTAATTTTGCGTTGTTTGTTTACTTGTTTAGCACCATCTCTTTACCCTCGTTAGGCTTGAAATCTCTACTCAATTCAAGCCTGCACATTCCCAGTGCCTGAAATCATGGCTTGTTACATAGTAGGTCTTGGTGATAATTTGTCAGTTGGATAATTTTAGCTGGAGAAAAAGAAACATGTATGTGTGTGGTGGGGGGGGGTTGTTTTGTTTTGTTTCTGTTTTTGTTTTTTTCACCCATCCTGCAGAAAACACTGTTTCTGTGACATAAAGAGAACACCTTCACAGGGTAAAGTGTTCTTCCAATGAGGTCTAAGAGGAGTCTCACATGCGAGGGGCTTGAAGACATTTGTGAAGGGACACTATGAAACATATGAGAGCAGTGAGAAGTGGAGAGTTGTCTCTCTGACTGCAATAGAAGGATGGCGAAACATCAGGGAGGGAGAAGGGCACTCTGGGCCAGTATTCAGGAGGAGAGCCTTGTGGCAGCTTTTCTGGGTGTGAATTTCAGAGCCTGTCATCATAGAAAGAAAAGAAGGAACTCAATCTAAAGTATAAATAAAAGGAGAGACTTGACCGAGTGCGGTGGCTCATGCCTGTAATTCCAGCACTTTGGTAGATGGAGGTGGGTGGATCACAAGGTCAGGGGATCGAGATCATCCTGGCCAATGTGGTGAAACCCCATCTGTAATAAAAATACAAAAATTAGCTGGGCATGGTGACACATGCCTATAATCCCAGCTACTTGGGAGGCTGAGGCAGGAGAACTGCCTGAACTAGGGAGTCGGAGGTTGCAGTGAGCCACGATCGCGCCATTGCACTTCAGCCTGGCGACAGAACAAGACTCTGTCTCAAAAAAAAAAAAAAAAAAAAAAAAAAAAAGGAGAAACTTACAGAAAGCAAGTTCAAAAAGGAGGGACTGTGGATGATAAATTCTATACCACTGCGAATGTTAACTCGTAAGGATTTGAAGATAACGGCCCCCGACTCCCACTTAGGTTACAGATGAAGATACTATGGCCCAGGGAGGCTGCATGAGTGTCTTAAGGAGGAAAAGAGCATTATTGTCACATCTGGGATTCCAGGCCCCTTTCCAGACCTCTCCCCTTTTTCACTTTTCCTCCTGATTTAAAGTGAAAAGAAGGGTTTTGGCATCCATTAATCACCTACTGGGTGCCAGGCATGGATGTTAATGGTTAGGTCTTCAGGTTGCTGAGTGGGTGTTGAGGAGGAACCAGTGACCCCACTAGACGTTGAAGAGGCTCAATGACAGCAGGAGGATTCAGGGGTCTGGTGGGGTGGATGGCATGTGACGGGCCCAGCATCAGCAGTGAGAGGGTAGGAGAATGGTGAGTTTCAGGGCATGCATCCACAGCGTAGGTTGGTAACTAAAAGGCCAGCCCAGGAAGAGGCCTCTGCACATGAAACATAGAAGTGGCTGCCTCCTTCAATCACTGTTCTGATTAGATAAGACCTGGGCTTCGCTTCTGAGTGGTAAACTCAGAGGCAGCTGGGAGTCCCTGAGTGACAAGGAGGAGACTGGCATGCCAGGTAGGTCAGGCTGAGGGTTAAGGCTCTGGAGGGAGAAGAATCGTACTCAGAAAACATCCACCTTTCTGGGGGATGAGGTTGTGCAGTCTGGGTGAGGGACATCGGATTTCTATGGAGGCTTTTTGGATGGGACCTGATATAATCATATAATATTGAATTCAGTTCTATGAGCTTTTGCTATGTACTTATTCTGTGCAAATTCTGCAAGGGATGTCTTGAACGGATGGTTCTTTCTTGCATTGAATGCAATTAGTAATTTATTTTGATTGAGATAGTTTTGGAAATTTCGGAGCAGTGAAATCCAAGTATTTCATCCTGGCAGGTTGAGGCAATAGGTAAGTTAACTTGGGCGGGCTCACTTTTCTATACATTTTGTGCTCGGGACCATAATGCAAGCCCACTGCAAATGGCAACTTCATGTATCAACTTACAAGCAGTGGTGGAGGAGATCTCAACCCTACACTCATTCCTCCCTCTGGCTCTTAGAGACTGGCTTCTAAATTCCTGGTGAGTTGCAAATATTCTTAGATTGGACTATGCTAACATTTTGAAATTAAACCTACCTGTCTTTAAATGAGTTGTTGGCTTCCCCCCCGCCCGCCCCATATTCTCTTTCTGAAGTAGAGGCTTCCAGCACTTTTCTAAAGGAGAAAACATTTATTTCTCATTTTGTAGAGGCAAGACCAAATTTGTGTCAGCTTCAGCTGAGACCACTGGCCAGCCCTCCTTCTCACCTCCCAATTCCCTAATCTAATTTATCTCAGTGGGGTTTGTGGGGGTTCATTTAAGCAGCAGAAGCTCTGCTATAATTGTTGCATGTGCCAGCAACGATTTGTACCATCTGGGTATGGAATGAGGTGGGGTAAGGTGGTTTGGAAAGAGAAAGGAACAGAGAGAGACAAAGAGACTAGTACGACCAAAGAGAAAGATTCTTATTCCATGACAAAAGCAATATCATTCAAAAATGGCTACAAAGCAATTGGATAATAAGGAATGAGAAGCAATGTAGTTAGAGTAAAATGTCAAAGTATAATGAAACAGAGGAACATCACTACTTTATGATCCAGCCAAGTTACAGACAGGTGGCAGCTGTAAATATACATATAAATAACAATATGGATGAAATGTCAGACCTTTCAGCTGGCTTGGTTAAAGCACTTTAGTAATAGTCTATTTAGGGTAACAATGTAGCTTGACAATTTCCATGAAAAATACATCATTGGAGAATGAGTCAGCCTGCATTAGCGTGTAGGTGATGTGCATTGTGCTAAGATCTTAGAACAACACACGGTGCCTGGTGCATCCCCCACCTGCCTAGAATGGCCAGTTGCTTCATATTCCATGAGGTTACGTTGGTTTTCTGGCATTGGGTTGCAAATGCTTGTCTTTCCCATTACAGAAAGTACCTTTTCTCTCTTATCAGTAACACAGGAAAATAAATAAATGATCAATGCCTCAGATCCGGGGTCTTACCTGTGGAAAGGTGTTGATAGATATCTTTATTTATTCATGCATGAAATGTATCAGGCACTTGCTGTGGTGCCAAGGATCTAAAAAAGTGAACAAAAAGATGTATAGGCTCAGACTTCATGAATTTTAGGCTACACTGCTTAAAACCTTTAATGATTCCCTATTCTTAGGATAAAGTCGTAACTCCTGATCATGGCTGCCAAGACCATGTAGATCTTAGAGTCTGGTGAAAGAACAAATAACTGAATAAAATGGTCACAAAAGGTAAATGTAAAATTGCAGTAATGAGGCCAGGCACGGTGGCTCATGCCCAGAATCCCAGCATTTTGGGAGGTCGTGGTGGGTGGATCACTTGAGGCCAGGAGTTAGAGAACAGCCTGGCCAACATGGTGAAAACCCATCTCCACTAAAAATACAAAAATTAGCAGGACATGGTGGTGCATGCCTGTCATTGCAGCTACTAGGGGGGCTGAGGCAGGAGAATCTCTTCAACCCAGGAGGTGGAGGTTGCAGTGAGTTGAGATCGCACCACTGCACTCCAGGCTGGATGACAGAGAGAGGCTTTGTCTCAAAAAAAAAAAAAAATTGCAATCATGATACATGCTACATTGTTTGCTAGCCAGGATGGCTTCCTGAAGGAACAGGTGCTAGACTTGTGATCGAAGGGTAGGAGGTTAAACAGAGAGGTATGAGAGTAGCATTCCAGGCTGTGGGATTGGCATGTATGAAGATCCTGCGGTAGGAAGGACATTAGTGAGTATGAGGAATGGAAGAGATCATTGTCCCCATAGTGGAGCTGGGGAGGTGGAGAGTGGCCCAAGTCAGGTGGGGATAAGTAGGCAGGAGCCTACATGGTCTTGCCGGCCATGATCGGGAGTTATGACTTTATCCTAAGAATAGGGATTCATTAAAGGTTTTAAGCAGTGTAGCTTTAAAAGGATGAACAGGGGCTGGTCCTTTAGAAGGCATTGTGTTCATAGTGTATGATAGTAAGCCAGGAGCTCTGGGAAGACAAATGGCTCTTTGCTGAACAGGCACTGCATATAGTTTCATACACATGTTACAGCGTGTATAGAGGATGTATAAAACATCCACTTCATGCCTAGCACTGGTCAAGGTACTGAGGGTGCCTGAGTGTAAGACAGCATCCTTGCCTCTGAGCAATGCACAGACTAAGGAGATGGAAGTCATAGAAACCACTGACTGAAGTGTTGGGCACCCTGATGAGATTATGAAGCATGGAGGAGCACCTTCAGCCTTAAGATGGCATTCCTAGAGTGCATGTCCTCTAAACAGAGTCTTCACCAAAGGCTAGAAGTTGTCCTCGCAAAGAAGGAGTGGAGGAAGAGTTGGTCTTCTGGTAGTGTGATTAAGAAAGCCATAGCCAGCTGGGCACAATGGCTCATGCCTGAAATCTCAGCAGTTTGGGAGGCCAAGACGGGTGGATTGCCTGAGGTCAGGAGTTCCAGACCAGCCTCACCAACATGGTGAAACCCCGTCTCTACTAAAAATACAAAAACTAGCTGAGTGTGGTGGCCCATGCCTGTAATCCCAGCTACTCAGGAGGCTAAGGCAGGAGAATCGCTTGAACTCAGGAGGCTGAGGTTCCAGTGAGCCGAAATCATGCCACGGCACTCCAGCCTGGGCAGGAGGGCGAGACTCCGTCCCCCACCAACCCCCCCAAAAAAAGTCATAGCCAATGTCTTCCCAGGAAGTCAAGGAAGCAAGGAAGATGCCCAGGATCGGTAGACAGAATGCTGGTGAAGTAGATGGGGGTGGGCCCTCTTGACCAGTGTCTTGCCAGATTTTCGTAAAACTGTACCATGTCAAAGTCAGATTGTCTCCCAAGTTATCAAGTCAAACTCGTGTTCTAGCCCTGCACCTCACCGTGTTTTCCATCATATGTGTGTTATAGGCTATTATAGATATGATCAAGTTGAGTTTATAAGGTCCAGAATTCCCATGCATGTGAGAAAGTGTGAATTGAAGCCACCTGTTGGGTTATGTCCCCTACCTTGGTGCATGAAGGAAAACTACACAAAGATGTGTGGTATCAACTCATGGAGACAAGACTCTATCTACAGGATAGCAAACATTTGGATAGAACTTGAGAAGGAATATGATGGAGGAATGAGTTTTTATCTAAGCCAAGATCCAACCATCTCTCGATGTATACATTTCTACCATGAACATGTGCAATTGCCCATCTGTGTTTTCTTTCCCTTTTGAAATTCCTCTTGACCTTCTGGGTCCTGGGGAGGTCCTCAGGACAAGGATGGACCTAGGCGAGTTACATCAGGTACCACAGTGTTAAAGAGTGATTATCACAGTTTGCTCCTCACACTTTAAATTTGGCCAGCCCTGGGCCAACCCCTTTTCCCAGCCCTGGGCCATACCCTTTTCCAATAATAAAGCCCATTTTTTATCATTTTGCTCATGGGTTCATTTATTCATTTGTTCAACCACAATAGGGCACTACCTATGTGTCAGGTACCATGCTAGGCACAACGGATTTGATAGCAAACCAGACCATTGTACTTTCTGCCATCTTGAAGCCTCAGATTGCATCTGGAATGAATATGATTAGAAGCAGCTAGATTTTGATTGGAAATTCTCTCTTCTGAATCCTTTAGCCTACCAAATGCTTTGGTTCTAGCTAAATAAGTGGTAGTTTTATTTCCTTTGTAATACCTGAATATGTATTCCTTGGATACATCACCCTCCCTATATTGAGAAGTTTCACGTTTCAACAGCCTCATTCTTTCTCAACCTTGTGGAATGCATGTGCATGTATGTCTCTGTGCACATGCATCATAGGTTTCTATCCAGCCTTACTCTCCATGCAAGAATATAACAGCTCCCAGAGTTGTTTGCAAGAAAATATTAAATATTTACATAGATATGGATATTTTGTGGGGATAATATAAGAAATCTTATTCACACTTGGCCGGGCACCATGGCTCATGCCTGTAATCCTAGCACATTGAGAGGCCGAGGAGGGCAGATTTCTTTAGTTCAAGAGTTCGAGACCAGCCTAGGCAACGTGGTGAAATCCCGTGTCTACTGAAATACAAAAAAAAAATTAGCCAGGCGTGGTTGTAGTCCCAGCTACTCCGGAGGCTGAGGTGGGAGAATTGCTTGACCTCAGGAGGTAGAGGTTGCAATGAGCCGAGATTGTGCCATTGCACTCCAGCCTGGCAACAGAATGAGACTCCATCTCAAAAAAAAAGAAAAAGAAAAAAAGAAAAAAAAACTGATTCACATTTCAGTCAATGATAGTCACTGACATTATTGAAACTTACTATGAGCCACTGTGATGTCTAAGATTCATTCTCTGTTTTTATCCTTACAGCACCCCTATTAGGTAAATATTATTAATGTCCCCTGTTTGGAAATGTCAAGTTCAGTCTCTTTTATTAAGGGCAGGGCCAGCTTTAAGGGCACATTCCCTGCATGGTCATGCAGGGCCCCAGGCTTTGAAGATCCCCACATGTGGTCTTACGCTATAGCTGGAATTCTTAATGATTTTTGAACAAGCGTTCCTACTTTGCCCTTTTGCACTGCCCCCAGAAATTATGTGGCCAATCCTGATTAAGGGGCAGGGCAGGGCTCTGTGGAGGGTTGATGTACCCACAGCATCCATCCCTTTAACAGTTCCTCCACGTTAGGACCCTCCTCTCAACATTGCCTATCCTAGAGGGACCCCCCCTTATACAAATACAGAAGTTACCTGCTTCATTCTTCAAGCTATGTGTGGATTCTCATTGTGAAGTGAATCACCTTTTAATGTATAGTCACCCAAGTACGTCTGCTATGTTGATATATCACTTGTTTTATGGGCCGGGATTAATTCCAAAGTAAACACTAAGTACTCAGCTGAAAAGCTGTAAACACAAGACAGGACGTGCATCTCCAACTCCCAGCATTGTTTGCCAAGATTGCAAGTCCCTCTATGCTTTATCCTGTTTGGCGTAACAAAATCTTTGTGTAATTTGGTCTGAGCAGTCATTTCAAATTGATTTTAAGAGTTGCAGGCAAGGGGGTATTGTGGTTGGGAGAACACACCTTCACGTGCATTTTGCCTCCCTTTCTTGCCTCAGCATCACCCAACGGTCTTCCTGGGATGTTCACCTTCCTGAGCTTGATGGGTGCCCGTAGAATCGCCACCTATGGCTGTGCTCTGTGCAAGCAGGCCTGCAGTGGTAGCGATTGCAGGAGGCAATCTACTGCAACCCTTCTATTCAAGCCCTAAGCCCTGGAGCAGGGCTGTATCAGCCTGGAGGAAAGGGCATATTTTGGGTATTCTTCCACTGGGATGGTGTACTTTTTTTTTTTTTGAAGCGGAGTTTCGCTCTTTTTGCCCAGGCTGAGTGCAATGGCGCGATCCCGGCTCACTGCAACCTCTGCCTCCTGGATCCAAGCAATTCTGCCTCAGCCTCCCAAGTAGCTGGGATTGCAGGCACGTACCACCACGCCCGGCTAATTTTGTATTTTTAGTAGAGACGGGGTTTCTCCATGTTGGTCAGGCTGGTCTCGAACTCCCGACCTCAGGAGATCCGCCTGCCTCAGCCTCCCAAAGTGCTAGGATTACAGGTGTGAGCCACCACGCCTGGACTTGGGTATGCATTTTTATCACTCATACAGCGGGGCCATGAATGCAAGCATTGGCTCCAGATATCCAGGAGGTCACACAATTGACTGTTGTGTCATGGAATAGCAAACGCTATCTTCCGATCTGTGTCCTGGGGGTTGGGCCTCCTGACATTGGTGACCCAGTTCTGAATTCCAGAATGACAGTTTTAAAATTAGATTTTGTTAGTTTGTCCATCTTATTTTTATGGCATTAGTGTTGCATGGATTGAAAATCACACGTACACGGACACATCTATTTATGTATAAATATGCCTTGCCTTGCATTCTTCTATCTTGTTTATTAAATGGTAAGATGTTTGGGTTTCTTCATGCAGTGACTTTGGGGAAGTCCCTGGAGCTCTTTGATGCTGTGTTCCTTCTTCTTCAAGCTGTATTTGATTGTGAATGTTCCTTGTGAAGTGTTTTAAATCACAGGTATCAAATCCCCTTTGCTTGGTTTGAGGGATTTGGCTCTGTTGCCCTCATATTTTCAGCCTAAGAGGGCCCTCCCCAGTCCTCCCAGGGACATCTAAAAACGTTTATCTTCTTGTGTGCAGTCTGGAAGGTTCTTCTTATGAGCATCTAGCCTCACACCAAGCAGCCAAAGTTGTCTTAAAAAAAAAAATAGCATCTTTGATATGATCCACTTGGCCACAGCAGCTTCATCACCCCCTCCCCAATACTCTAATGTCCAGTTAACGTATATTCTCAGTCCCTCCAACAAGCATGATCTTTGTGCCCCAGGACATTTGCACATGCTGTTTCCTGAAAGGCTACATTCCACAGTTCCTACCCTGGTCCCTGCTTGGTTGCTATATTCAGCCTTGCTCAGCTTGGACATCTCCTCTTTAAGGACATACTTCCTGATTCACCTTCCAAATCAGAACAAAGCTTCCTGGTCTTTGCCGTATTCCAGTAAGTTGCCAACTCACAGGACGTTTTCTCATGGTGTGCACCACACGTCTCTACTGCCAGAGCCATATGCATTACAAAGACAGGGACCTTGTCTCTTTGGAGCCCTAAGTGTGTCCTTAAGGTTTGCAAAGGACCAGCGTCTAATGACCATGTGAATGCAGGAATTATGTGATTGTGTATCTCTCTGCCTTCCCCTAAGGCTGCTGTGTCCCTGGGCCAGTCCACTTTGTGCCCAGGTGCTCACTTTCCCATGCTGTCCTGGAGCATGTGCTCCTCAAATCTCTCCTTGTTCATGTTCTGAGAAAGAAAATAACTCATGCTAAGTTTTCCAAGTAGACAGAAAATGAGCCATGTCTCTCTATCTGCTATTTTTTAAAATTTTATTTTACTATTGCTTATTTTTTATCATTGTTAAAGGAAAAAAACATTGACTTCTCTGGACTACTTCCCTAGCATTCTTTCCATTTCCTCTTGGCCCCTTTGCAAGCCCTTGAATATTATAGGAATATATTCCCCTTAAGGTCTTTTTGACCACTATGTCTTCTGTCTAGAATGCAATTTTTTTCAAGTTCTTACCTAGTTCACTCCCTCTCCTCCTTCTCAGCTTAGCTCATATACCTTTTCAGATAAGACCTCCTTGACTGCTACATTAAAATCAGACCCCCTCTTCACTCCCACACACCCTGTGTTCCTTTCCTAGCTGATTTTTGCCATATTGCTTATCACCATTTGACATACTATGTATTTTACGTTTTATTTGTGTCTGTCTTTCTGCACTAGCATGTAAGCTCCAACCGGGTAGATATTTTAGCATGTTTTGTTTGTTGCTATATCCTTGGAGTGCCTTTCACAAAGTAGGTACTTATTGAATATTTGTTGAATGATTAAACCTATGAATGGATGGATGAATGGATGGATGAATGATGGATGGATGGATGAATGCAATAGATGGATGGGTGAGTGGATGGATGGATGATGGGGAGATGAATGGATGTAACAGTTGGGTGGGTGAGTGGATGGATGAATGATGGATAGATGTATGGATTGAATAGGTGGGTGGGTGGATGGATGGGCAAAAGAAAGAATTTGGCCTTGGGTTTTAACATCAGTAGTAATCTCTACTTTCTAGACATTGAGTTTTAGGATGGATACCAACAATTATTATGTTTTGAGACACACTTTCTGGAGAAAGTCCAGAGATCCTTTTAACTCACTTGGCATGGGCAATTATTACCTTGCACTTGCCATTTTGTACAAAAGTATGTTTGGTTCCGTTCCTTCCTTCCTTCTCGGGCAAATTGAAAATTATGATGGAAATAAGAGTTTCCAGAAACCTGTGGAGGTGAAAGAAGACATAAAAACAAAGCCACAGATTATTGTACATTTCCTGTTGCCAGATTAAAGCCTTGCATCCACTGTGTGGAACAATTTAAAATTTCATCTGTTAATTGGAAAAGTTACAGATATTGCAGCCATTCAACTTATATTGTGGGGGGACAGTTCTAGTTTAAAATATTCTACTATGCTGTGTCTGTAAATCACAGAAATTACCTAGAAATTGCACTATTTTGGCATTTCAAAATATTGCTTGCACCTGGAAATAGCACCAGAAAATCTTTCCCAGATGCAGTTTGATTTGGAAAATATAATAAATGTAGTTTTGGGATTTAACTTTTATTCTGGTCCATCTTCTTTTAAATGCTTACGGGCCACCATACATACACATTTATTACTACTTTTACCCTACCCACTTGGTAAAAGTTTTTTATTTTATTTTTTTAACTGACAACTTGTTAAAGACAGAAATTATGTTTTAATAGTTTATTGGTTGGATACTTTTAGCAACAAGTAATTGAAAATGGAAATAAAATCAGTTTAAACAAGAGAAACAGGTATGATTTCACAAGAATGTTAGCAAGAATTCAAGGGATGAGGCAGATTTAGGGTTAGATAATTCAGATAATTCATCAATTCGAAAATATCATTAAGGCTTCAGATTTTTGCAATATTTCTCCTATGCTAGTCTCATTGTATTTGCTTATCCTCTTAGTCTGTCATTCCTCCTGTTTCTTTTATAGCTGCCATTGCTCCAGACATCATGTGGAAACTGCAGCACCCAGAAGAAGAACAAAAAATATCCCTGTTTAATTTTCCTTTTTAGGAAAATCTCCCTAGCCAGCCCACGTATCTCTTCCAGAGACTTCTGGTATTTCATTGGCCAGATTATATGATTTGCCTTAATCATTTAGCTATATATGTGTGTGTGTGTGTGTGTGTGTATATGTATGTGTGTGTATATATACGTGTGTGTGTATATGTATGTGTGTGTATATATACGTGTGTGTGTATATGTGTGTGTGTATATACATATCTAATATATATCTAATTATATATGTCTTATATATATAATATATACATATATATATATATCTAATATACATATATATTAGAGGGGAACAACACACAATGGGGTCTGCCAGAGGGTGGAAGGTAGGAGGAGGGAAGGGATCAAGAAAAATAACTGTGGGTACTAGGCTTAATATCTGAGTGATGAAATAATCTGCACAACAAACCACCATGACACACGTTTACCTGTGTAACAATCCTGCACATGTACCCTTGAACTTAAAAAATTTTAAACAATGAGATATCTAAATGAATGAATGAATAGATAAATAAATAAAAGCTATTGTGTTGAAGAAAAAGAAATTATTAGGTCCCCAAAACTGCATTTCCAGCCTCCCTCCCAGAATTTCTGATTTAGTAAGTCTTGGGCAGAGTCTGATATTCTGCAAGTTTTACAAGTTCCCAAGTGATAGGAAAATGGCTGGTTCTTGGACCACATTTTGAGACCCATCAACATGGAATAATGAAGATTGATCTCCTTGACATTGTGGAGAAGCTCAACTCCCTTGAAGGACAAGGAAGCCATGTAGTGAGTGAGGTCTTTAGGTTTCTGTTAGCCAGATAATTATCTTTTGTTTAGTTAGCTAACAATAACTGATACAGCTGACATCTTGTGGCAATAACATTATATTTCACGTGGTTGATAAGAATTGACTGAGGATGAAAAAACAAAGACAAAACAATTTTTTTTTTTTTGAGACAGTCTCACCCTGTCCCCAGGCTGGAGTGCAGTGGCACTATCTCGGCTCACTGCAACCTCCACCTCCCAGGTTCAAGCGATTCTCCTGCCTCAGCCTCCCAAGTAGCTGGGATTACAGATATGTGCCACCACACCCGGCTAATTTTTGTATTTTTAGTGGAGATGGGGTTTCACCATGTTGGCCAGGATGGTGTCCATCTGTTGACCTCGTGATCCACTCACCTTAGCCTCCCAAAGTGCTGGGATTACAGGCGTGAGTCACTGTGCCCGGCCAAAGTAATTTTTAAATAAAATTTTATAGAATAATTGAGGATGAATGTAGAATTTAAGTCTGAGTTGTGGTTAAGTGTATGTCAGACACCCTCCAAGAACTTAGAATTGACATTCAGCTCTACGCAGTATTCCAGGTCATTTGTGTGTCTGTTTTTGCATTTCCAAAAGCCGTACGTTTTCTTGGAATTCATAACAACGCCATTCACTGGGTTGAGCAAATATTACTGGAAGATGATATGATAATCCACATCCAGCAGGAGAAACCTGGGGCTCACAGAGGTTAAGAGTTTCCCAGCCCTCGGAGGTAGTGAGTGTTGGCATTAGAGCTTACAGCAGCATCCTCTCATATCTCTTAGCGAGCTTCTGGGATGTGAGGGGGCACAGTCATTTTGCAGTGACTGTGAGAGCCCTCAGTATCACACCATCCTTGGTACCCACTCCAGAGAGACTTCTACCCTCCCATTTGTTCTTCTCTTTTAATTTTTCAGCCTCCTGTGAGGTGAACGGATGTCAAGGAGGATTAAAGAATGAAACATGCTTATTTTCTCTCCTTATGTGCCTGAGGACAGGCCAGTGAGCTGTGGGCACAATAGAACTGTGAAAATCTTCTCCTGGGGTTCTTTTCTTGGTATTTGGCCTGACATACCAGGGAAGCTACTACCTCTGTGATGTTGTGGAGGGCTCCTGCCCAGCCTTCGGAGGGAAACAACGGGTCATAAAGAGAGTTTTCCATATTTACATGATTGCATTTGTTGCTGTTTTCATGGCTGCTGTAACAAATCACTACACATTTAGCAGAGTAAAAGAAATACCTGTGGTCAGGAGTTCAAAACTAGCCTGGCCAATATGGTGAAACCTCATCTCTACTAAAAACACAAAAATTTGCCTGGTATGATGGTGGGCTCCTTTAATCCCAGCTACTCAGGGGGCTGAGGAGAATCACTTAAACCCAGGAGGCAGAGATTGCAGTGAGCCAAGATCGTGCCATTGCACGCCAGCCTGGGCAACACAGCAAAACTCTGTTTCAAAACAAAAACAACAAAACAAACAAAAAAACCCGCCATGTATTATCTCACAGCTCTGTGGGTTAGAAGTGTAACTTCGGCATGACTGAACTGGGTCCTCTGTTTAGAGATTCACAAGACGGAAAGGCAGAAGTTAGCAGGGCTTTGTTTCTTACTAGGGGTTGTGAGAATGCATCCACTTCCGAGCTCACTCAGCTTTTCCTGATTCAGTCCCGGGCAGTGGTGAGACTGAGGCCCTCAAAGCTTTGCTGGCTGTCAGCAGGGAGATAGCCCTGGCCTTCAGAAGCTGCCTGTATTCCTTCTCCTGCTGTCCAGCAACAGCTACTCGAGTCTCTTTTTGCTTTGAATCTCTCCATGTTCCTCTTTTGCCACATCACTCTGACTCTAGTTGGAGAAAGTTGTCCACCTTGAAAGGCTCATTCCATGAGGCTGGGCCCACCCGGGTAGTTCAGCTCTTCTCCTGATCTCAAGATCTGTAACTTGAATTACATCTGCAAAGTCCTTGTCTTAGTCTGCTTGGGCTGCCATAACTAAATGCCAAAAACTGGTTGGCTTATCAACAATAGAAATTCATTGCTCACAGTTCTAGATGCTGGCAAGTCCAAGATCAGGGTAGAGTGAATGTCAGGTAAGGGCCCACTTTTTCGCTTATAGAAGATTCCCTCTTGCTATGCCCTCAGATGGTAGAAGGGACTTGCAGGCTCTCTGGAGTGTCTTTTAAAAGGGCATGAATCTAGCCAGGCATGCTGGCTCAGCCCTGTAATACCAGCAGTTTGGGAGGCCATGGCGGGTGGATCACTTGAAGTCAGGAGTTCAAGACCAGCATGGGCAACATGGTGAAACCACATTTCTACTAAAAATACAAAAATTAGCTGGGTGTGATTGTGGGTGCCTTTAATCCCCAATACTCGGGAGGCTGACACAGGAGAATCACTTGAACCCGGGAGGTAGGGGTTGCAGTGAGCCAAGATGGCGTCACTGCATTGCAGCCTGGGCGACAGAGTGAGACTTGGTCTCAAAAAAAAAAAAAAAAGGTACAAATCCCCATCAACAGAGTCCTACCCTTATGATGTAATCACCTCCTAAAGGCCCCGTCTTCTAATACCATCACCTTGGTGTTAAGATTTCACCATATGAATTAGGGGTGAGAGGACTTAAACATTCAAACCATAGCAGTCACCTTTGCCATGTAAGGTAACATATTTATAGGTTCCAGAGATTAGGGCATGGGAATATTTGGGGGGCCGTTCTGCCTACTACAATGATCTCATCACAATGATAAATGTTAGCAGATATTGCTCTGATAACGACAACAGCTGCTATTTTTTAAATGTCACTCTATACCAGCCACTGAGATAGATACTTCAAATTGATTGGATCATTTAATCCCCATCACAAAAGAGCAAAGTAGAGACTATTATTCATCTCATTTTACATGTATATTTTTTAAAAAGCCAAGACATTGAATGCTTTGGTGTCTTGCCCTGGGTGACTCAGAAGGAAAGTGTGAAGCTGAGACCCTAGCCAGGAGGTCTGACTCCAAAGCCTTGGCTGCTAATCTTTTTGCATAACCCAAGTCTTCCTTGTATCTATGCCATCTTTATGATCTGCTTACTTGTACATTGCCACTCCCTTCTGGTGCTCAGTGGCTCTGATTTCCTTAAGATAGGGCTACATTATTCACCCATTACAGACCACTCCAAGACGTGTGTTTTGCTCAGAGATTGTGTGTGCACCTGTGCACATGTATATAATGGTGGACAGTTTAGCCATTGGAGCTCCCCAGTAGGAGCCAGTGACATGAGTCACATCCAGAAACACAGTAAAATGATCACCATCGCAATTGAACGCTGACTCTTCCAAAGGAAGATCACAGAAGCTGGTAAAACAGTCGCATCCGAGATCAAACAAGACATCGGCCACTGGAAGATGGTGGCCACTTCTGCAAAATGGATCAGGAGGATTTAGAAAGTCATTATGGCAGAATGGGATTTGGGGTTGCCAAGGCCTAATGGACCTCTTTTCTAGTAATTTCACCCCTTTCAGGGACATCTACAAGCTATTGTTAAAAATCCCCGAGTGTTTGGCTCTCCATTTCGTCTTCTGTTAAATGAGGCAATATCTATAATGTCCTCTCTAGGCTTTTAATTGGATCCCCCCTCCCCGCCCCAAATACTTCTTGTATTGTCTCTCTTCTTTTTTTTTTTTGAGACAGAGTCTTGCTCTGTCGCCCAGGCTGGAGGGCAGTCGCGTGATCTCGGCTCACTTCAAGCTCCGCCTCCCAGGTTCACGCCATTCTCCTGCCTCAGCCTCCCAAGTAGCTGGGACTACAGGCGCCCGCCACCACACCCAGCTATTTTTTTTGTATTTTTAGTAGAGACGGGGTTTCGGCGTGTTAGCCAGGATGGTCTCGATTTCTTGACCTCATGATCAGTCCACCTCGGCCTCCCAAAGTGCTGCGATTACAGGGATGAGCCACCGAGCCCGGCTATTGTCTCACTTCTATCCCTTGGAATTGCCTTAGGCTAGCATGTTACCTCTTCCAGGGCATGGCAAGGCTCCTGCTGTCTCTTACCCGGTGTCTGCTAAGCTCAGCCTTAGAACCCCAAGTTATTTCCTACGTCAGGGGCTTTGCATATTTTACTTTTTCCACCTAGAATCCTCCTTTTGACATTCTTCACAAACCTCGCTCAATCTTCTCAGCAAACTCTCAGCTCACATGTCACATCCTTAGAGAATCCTCTGATAACCCCAAGTGAAGTACACACTCAGTACAACTTGTAATTAATTGATTTTGTTGGCCTGCCTTCTCGTGTTGGGTGGGATCCTCTACAAATCTATAGGCGCCATAAGGGCAGAGACCTTGACTGTTTCATTTGTTCTTGTGTCTCAGTGCCTCAGCTGTACATGTAAGTGAAATAGGTGTTTGGGGAATGACTTGGGAGCAGCACCGTCATCTCTACTTTCCTATAAGGAGTCTTGTGCATGGCCTAGCACATATTCTGTCCCCAACTCCATGGAAAGCACTGCCTGCCAGGCTATTTGTGTCATTTCAGGAAAATAAGACAAAGTTAATAGTGGTGGTGATACTTTACTAGCTTCCAAGATTTGTCAGGAATATTCTGTCTGCTTTTCTAAAGCCCACTCTTTACTGGAGTCTTAGAGTATACCCTGGGGATCCTTTGCTTCTGGGTCAATAGGAGCACTTATGAAATGCAGATTTGTGGGTCCCTCTTCAAGCCGATGAATCAGAATCACTCATGCTGAACCCCAGGAACATGCATTTATAACAGGCAACCCAGGTAATTCTTGTCTACACCGAAGTGCTGGAATAACTGATGTCGAGTGTTTGATATTAACTGTTATCTGTTCATACATACATTTTCTTGCCCCAAAGCATCTCATGGTGCTTTTGTAAGCAGTTTTGTTGCTTAAAAGAATGACAGACTGGATAACTGGAAGCAGACATCTCTCTAACAGATCTCATCGTTCCAGTTTTAAGTAGAAAGTGCATCAGCTCTGTTTTCTGATCCTGATCTTAGGTTGGAGTCAACCTGCTCAGAGACTTTCTCCAGGATTAGCTAGCCCTGGGGCACAGGGGAAAAGATGCCTGGTTTTAGGCAACAGTGAACACCATCTGGGTCAGCAATAGGATTCAACTGCCAAAAAGCTAGCACAGTTGTAATTTGCATCTAATAAAAGGAGATTTATAGAACAACAATCCTTACAGCTCTGCTCTGAAGTATTGTACGTAGAGACAATGTCATTGCTGTTCATGGTTTTACCAGACCTATACTATTTAATAGAGATAATAAAGGTTAAATTAAGTGAATGCTTATTTCATGCCAAGCTAGCCCTTCTAACTGCGTTATCTCATTAAATTCATACCACTTACCAGTGAGGCAGGTACTCATGTTTCCATTTTAAGGATAAGAAAAGAGGGCCTTAGTAGCTTAGTTTTAAAAAGTCACTCCAGGTCCTAGGATGGTTAATGGAGCCCAGATGTGAAGTTTGCTTCAACTCCACGATGTCCTGCCTTTATCTGAGCCTCCCCAGGAAGACAGGGCTCGGAATATTCAGGAAATGTCATTGATCTGGATCCCAGCTCTGCACTCACTAGCTGTTTGTCCTTAGCAAGGCATGTTACTTTCTGAATCTCAGTGTCCACATCTGTAAAATGGCAACAGTGACACTTACCTGCATGAGTTATTCAGTGATGATGCCCAGGTATCCACATCATTCATAGGTGTGTGCAATCAAGGGAGTTATTTGATTAAACAAGCTGCTCTGATTATATACACAATGCTAGGTTGGGGACACCATACTTCCAAAGGAATAAGGACAAATTAGAGCAGGAAGAGACCAAAATGGTAGAATGACCAGGAATGGTCTCTATGAATTTGAGGATTTTCAGCCACAGGAGAGACTGATTTAATCAACACATATTTACAGAGTAACCACTCTGCTCCAGGGCCCTGTGTTAGGCACCTGAAAAACAGTGGCGAACCAAACAGATACGTCTCTTATCTCTATGTAGCTTCAGAATATTTAGCAAACACTGCATATAAATATGTACATATTTTAAATTGCGATATGAAGGATAAGTAACACAAACATCTAACAGAGGTAACTGATAGAGTATCTTCTAGAGAGGAAATCAGACTTCTTTGCATCCCTATGTGCTAATATAAGAATTCTGAGTTAAGCATAATGACAAGGAGAACTTTCCAATGAGTCTCCTAGGCGACCTCTCAATAGGGAACAAATGCTAAAGACAGACAGCTGCTGGGTATGGCTGTTGCAGGGGGCCTCATACATACCAAGTCGTATAGACTTGGCAGTCTTTAAGGTCAACCAGATTTTATCTGTCTGCCTTCTAGGGCTTTCTTGAAGACATGCACTTTTAACAAAGAGGACATTGGGATGTAACAACCACAGTGGTTGAAAAACCCCAAATGCCCAGAGAGAACATTCAACCCTTAGAATGTTAGAGAGGGCAGTATAATATAATGGGTGAGAACATGGATTTTGGAATGAAATAAACATGGGTTCAAATCCCAGCTCTGTCATTTAGTAGCTGTGGGACTTTGGGCAGATAATTCAACTGTAAAACTGTGGTATGATAATAAGAGTGACTTTGCTAGGGTGTTTGAGGATTAAATAAGATTGTATACCTACAGAAAAGTGGGGATATAAACTCGGATCTGTCTACTGGGACACCCCTTATCTTCCCATGGTGCACATGCAACCTCTTTCCCACTTCCACTACATCTCTTTGGAAATTACTGTTGTCCTGCCTGACTTGAATCTTTACAGAGTCCTTCTTTGTTTCCTGAGAGCTCAATCTATAGCCGAAGTAATGAGCCTGATCTGATTCAGCCCAAGAACTCTGGTCATTGCACTTGACTTGGTATGTCCATAATTTCTACATTTTGGATAACAGGTTATTGCTAAGAGGGAAAACCTTTAGCTGAATCCAATACATTCACTGCAAGTGAAGCAGGAGGAAAATGCCTAATTCCGACTTGTTAGCCGCTGAACTTCTGAGAACAGAATCAGCTTAGCTGCTTGCAAATAAGCGAGCATCACAGAACTTGGTTGAGCTGGCAAGAAGGTAACAAGCTGTGTGTGAAAACCCTGGGATTAAATCTCCACAGTAAAATTGCTTGGTACACAGGATCAAAAGAGCTGAAAGGGTAAGGAGACAATGAGCAAGCTCCTTTCTGCATACCCGCCCGACCTTTACCATTGGGAACACCCCAAAGAATGTATGCTCTGGCACCTTATCAAAAAATAAGGCTGTGATTTAGATTATAATTAAAACAATAAATTCTTCTCCCCTGTGTGTATCCCGATTAGATTGTTGACACTGTATCAAGCTGTTAGGGAGATAAACTCACACTGCTACTTGGACTCAACGTGCCACTTATTTTTGAGTCACTCGGAGGGTGTTTTTTTTTTCTGGTGACAACTTGCAAATAACCCATTGGAGTTTCCTTTCTTCTATTTCTCTATGAAGTTATTAACACTGATACACATGGAACTTCGGAAATGGGACAGCTTTCATCTTTGTGTTGATGTAGGTCCCAGAATGAGCCTTTTAGGAATCTGGGGAACTTATGGGTTGGTGAAAATGCCAGATGACACAGGCATGCATAGGATGCTTTAAAGTCTTCTGAAGATAGGTTGTTTAAACTGTGGCAGGAGGTCTCGGGTCAGCCTCTGAGCTGGGATTTAGGAGATTCTCTGACTCCTCACCCTTGTTTCTCCAAGCATCAGGAGCAAACTCTTTGTTTTGGTGGATGCCACTGATGGCTGACCAAGAGTCAAGGGTGGGGAGGTTGCGAGGATCACAGGGTCCCATCCAAATGACCTGATTCAGGAATTTCGGGTCTTGAGCCATGGTCCCAGCAAGGCTGAGTAATTTTTTTTTTTTTTTTTTTTTTTTTTTTAAGACAGAGTCTCACTCTGTCACCCAGGCTGGAGTGCAGTGTTGCCATCTCGGCTCGCTGCAAGCTCCACCACCCAGGTTCACACCATTTTCCTGCCTCAGCCTCCTGAGTAGCTGGGACTACAGGTGCCCACCACCATGCCCGGCTAATTGTTTTGAATTTTAGTAGAGACGGGGTTTGACCGTGTTAGCCAGGATGGTCTCAATCTCCTGACCTCATGATCTACCCGACTTGGCCTCCCAAAATGCTGGGATTACAAGCGTGAGCCACCTAATTTTTTTTTTTTTAATTTTTAGTAGAGACAGGGTTTCACCATGTTGGTCAGGCTGGTCTCGAACCCCTGACCTCATGATCTGCCCGCCTTGGCTTCCCAAAGTGCTGGGATTATAGGCGTGAGCCACCGTACCTGGCCCCAGCCTGAGTGATTTTTAATTCCTAAACCTATCAGGCTATGTTTGTCTCATCTTCAGACCTTTGCCTATGAGGTTTTCTCACTTGCAATGACCTTACAATGGCACTCTTTTCTTGGGCCACCTCAGCTCATCCTTCATATCTCAGCTTGCATGTGGCATCCTCCATAAAGCTTTTTAAAATAATGCATATTTTATTTTGAAATAGTTTTAGATTTATTGAAAAGCTGTGATATAGCCCTGAGTTCCCATGTACCTACACTCCATTTCCTCTCTTCTTAATGTCTCACATCATTATGGTACATTTGTCACAATGAAGAAACCACATTGAACATGGAAATTTCCCTTTTTAAATATTTTTAGTGTACAATTCAGCAGCATTAAGTATATTTATATTGTTGTGCAATCACTACCATTCATCTCCAGAACTTTTTCATCTTGCGAAACTGAAATTCCGTCCCCATTAAACATTAATTTCATCCCTCCTGCTCGCAGCCCCTGACTACTTTCTACTTTCTGTCTCTATGAATTTGACTACGCTAAGTACCTCATATAAATGGAATCATACATTATTTGTCTTTTTGTGACTGGCTTATTTCTCTTAGCATAACGTCTTCAAGGTACATTGATGTGTTCAAGGTGCTACAGCATGGGTCAGTTTTTTTTTTCATTTTTTAACATTGCATAATATTCCATTGTGTGTATATAACACATGTTATCTGTTCATATGTCAATGGACATTTAGGTTGTTTACACTTTTTGATTAGTGTCAATAATGTTGCTCAGAAAGCCTTTCTTAATCTGACTGTATACCCCAGGTGCACCCTTGGGTCATCTCTATCATAGAACTTATCTCACAGAGTATAAGAGCTGATTTCTGTGTCTGCCTCTCACACTAGACTTCCACATCCTTAGTGCAGGTGCCCTGTCAGTAAGTTGTTCACCATTGTTTCCCTATGATGTAGAAGAGTTCTTGGTTCATGTGACATGCTCAGCAAATATTTGAAATGAGTGAGTGTAGGAGGAATGAATGGATAGTTGGTTGGTTGGATGGGTGGATGGAGGGATGGTTGGATGAATGAGTGGGTGGGTGGATGAGTGGATGGATGGATGGATGGATGGATGGAGTTGAATGGGTGAATGGATGGTTACATAGTTGAGTGGATGGATGGATAGTTGAATGGATGGAAGAATGGTTGGATGGATGGAGGGATGGTTGGGTACATGAGTGGGTGGATAGGTGAGTGGTAGGCAGATGAGGTGATGGATCGATGGATGGATGGATGGTTGGATGGTTAGGTGGGTGAATGAGTGAGTGGATAGACGGATGAGGGTACGTATGTATGTATGGTTAGATGGAAGAGTGGATGAATATATAGATGGGGGGAAAGATGAATATATCCAGAGGATGAGCCCAAGCAGATTCCTCAAGGAGTAGAATTTGATTTATGCTATTGATCTCACTGGGGTGGTCATGTGATTATAAACAAGAGTTCAGGGCAAAGAAAACACACCAGGTTAAAGTAGCATTGAGCATAGAAAGAGTAGATCTCAGGGCGGGGTGGGGGAGTATAATTTGCTTTACTTTTTTTTTTAACCTAAAAATATTTTTATTTAGTGTTTCAGTAAATTAAATCAATGACAATCTTTTCCATGATCCTACTGCCAAGATAGATTTTATTGAAGTTTTAAGTATAAAAATAGTGCACAGACAGATAATAATAGGAGAAAATAAGGAATAAAATGAAAATGTCCTTCCCAACCAGTCTCTCTATAAAGATAACCACAGTAACTACATCTTGTGTATTTGCCATTATTCTTTGGGGGATTTTCTATGATTTGTGAATATGTGTCTGCCATGCTCTTTTTTAATGAGTGCCTGTTTGTTCATTGCATAAAGTTAACACCACTTAACTGTTCCTCACTGAGGGGGACATTTAGCTTTAGGCTATTTCCAGCAGAACTGCAATCTCTTTAAAATACCTTGTGAGTATATCCATAAGGTAAATTATTTGAAGGAAAACTGCTGGGCTAACTTTTTTTAATGTACATACACTTATACATTTTGGTAGATGTTCCCAGATGCCCTTCCCCAAAGTTTGCACCACCTGATGTTACCACGACTCACTTTTATTGCGGTCAGTCATTTAGTGTGGGTGAGGCACCCTTGTTAAAAGACATAAGGTTGGAGCACATAGTCCAGTTTACTTCTGAACATCAGTAGGACATTTCAAAAAAATGTGTCCTGCTATTCCCTAATTTATAATAAATTCTGAGAGGTGGTGGAGATGGCTTCTTTACCCATGAGCTATGCACATTAGATCAAAAAATGGGGGAGAACCCAGAGATATTGAACTCAGGCGTGATTTGAAATTCTGTCCATTTTCTTGCCCTCAGTGGATGTTTTTAAAGTAGAAGAGACAGGAAAGGTTAAGACTTTCAGTCTCTTTCCCTTAGGAGTGATGTGTGATTCTCTACTGTCTGGGAGCTCCAGGGTCTGACCCACAGATTGGCTGTCACTAATGCTGGGAAGAGGTGTCACTAGTTTAGCAAGCCCTAATTCTATGCCATTTCCTGCTTCCATGGGTCAAATGTCAGCACCATTCAATACAGGCTGAAGAAGCTGACAAAAAAGGTGCTTGGAACTGGATCTTTCACAGAGTACAAATGAGGTAGTAGTAGAAAAATTGGTGAAAACAGTTTAGTATATATATGACACAGTTTAGCTGCTATGCCTGGCATCTCTCCTTCAACATATCCTGCCTGGTAATTATCGTTAAAAAATCGAAGAATATATAACATGTTTATAATTTCTTCTTTTTATCCATAGTTCAAAGGAAGAAACATAGCTTCTCTTTTAAGAGATAGAAAGGTATAGACATAGACTTAGACGTATGTCATTATTCTCCTTTAGGATAAAAGGTGGCTAGGGCTTTATAAAATTTCAGTCTAAATACATGGTACTACTTGGAGGAGGGGATCTTCGTAAACAACTTAAACTTTCCATTAACAGTAATACCCTCTTGCAGTGTCACACACGAGTCTTTATAAGTTAACTCATTTGGAAGTCAATTCTTTCCACTGTGGCTGAACTATAAGTCTGAAACCAGTGTTATGAAACTTGCAAAGAAAAGATTAAGTTATTCTGATATGAAAATCTTTATTTTAGAATACGATATTTATGCAGTACACAGTGCAAATATACAACATAGCATTTACTGTGAAATGCCTGCTTTCACTTCTGTCCCCAGCAATTCAGTTCTTCTCCTCAGAGACTGCACTGTAGCTATTTTTGAGCATTAATCCAGAGGCAGTCAATTAATAAACAAGCATATTCACATAAAAAGTCGCATGTGATCATATGACAGGAAAACCAAGTCCCAGACTATGGCAAAATTGTTTCATTAAGGATGAAAGTTACAGAAAGTATACTTGTTTGGCAGAGTTTATTAGATAATATTATTAGATAAAAAGTGTTAGCAGGATAGGATGAATTTATGGAAATCTGGGATTTCTCTTATGTATGTATTGCTTTATTAAGAGCAAATGCAATATTAATATCACAGGTTTAGACATCTGAAAAACATACAGGGATTTGGCTATGCCTTTCATAGGCTATGCCTTTTATAGGCTGTGTGATGTTAGCAAGCTCTCCATTCCTCTCAACCTCACATTCCTTATATTCAAAAAGCAGAAGAATGTCTCTGTCCAAGGGTTGATGCAAAAGATGAATAGCATTACATAAAAAGGATCTCCGCTAGGTGCAGTGGCTCATGCCTGTAATCCCAGCCCTTTGGGAGGCTGAGGTGGGTGAATTGCTTTAAGCCCAGGAGTTTGAGACCAGCCTGGGAGCATGGCAAAACCCCATTTCTACTAAAAACGCAAAAACTAGCTGGGCATGGTGGCGGGTGCCTGTAATCCCAGGTACTCAGGAGGCTGAGGCATGAGAATTGCTTGAACTCAGGAGGCGGAGGTTGCAGTGAGCCAAGATCACACCACTGCACTAGAATCTGGGTGACAGAGCGAGACTCGGTCTCCCATATATACATATATATATATATATATATTTATATATAATGTTATATATACATAATATATAATATATATTTTATACATTATATATTCAAGGTTCTTTATACATAATAAGTGTGTATATATGTTTATATATGTATATATGTATTATATATATAATATATATAAAGGACCTTGATTATAGTAATATTTAGCGAAAGCAATTTGCTTATTTTCCTCTTTACCTACTACCCATATTATGAGTTACAGGAGCAGCTCCTCAAACAGTAATATCTTGTTGTGCTTTATATGGCTAAATTTAATGGTTAAAAAAGAAAGAGAGAGAATATGGTGGAATCAAAGAATAGTTTCTTCTGATTTACTAGTATGCTCCCTCTCCAGCCTCCACTTCTTGGCTGTGTTCATACATGAATGGAGTGTGTACACATTCATTCTCATCTCCTAATTGCTTTCTTCATAGACAATTCTAGTGATTACAGGGACATTGATTCTAGGGGATGTGCCAAATTACCTAAGTGCCATCCAGCTCTCAAACTTTTTGTAACCTCCCTCAAGCACCTTTTGAACTCTACCTATTAACTGGCAAGCAATCGAGACGTTATTTAAAAATCAATATTATCTTTTCATTAAAAACAGCCCCCCGGCCGGGCATGGTGGCTCACGCCTGTGGTCCCATCACTTTGGGAGGCTGAGGAGGGCGGATCACGAGGTCAGGAGTTTGAGACCAGTCTGGCCAATATGGTGAAACTCTGTCTCTACTAAAAATACAAAAATTAGCCAGGCATGGTGGCGCATGCCTGTAGTTCCAGCTACTCAGGGGTCTGAGGCAGCAGAGTCGCTTGAACATGGGAGGTGGAGGTTGCAGTGAGCCGAGATCGCGCCATTGCACTCCAGCCTGGGTGACAGGGCGAGACTCCATCTCATGAAAAACAAAAAACAAACAAACAAACAAAAAACAGCCCCCCATCTCTCTCAGCTGTTACGCTGCTGAGTAAATGGCCTCTTCTCACCTTTTTATGTTCCCTAGTGCCCTTCAACTTCACTGTGAAGGTCATGTATTCATGCCTCTAATGTTTTACAATTAAGGATAGCATCTCCACTTTGGTGAATTTAATGAGACTTGGCAGTGACCCCAGTGACCTGGTGAACAGCCAACTATTTAGGTTGGTGCAAAAGCAATTACGGTTTTTGCCTTTTTATTTTTAAAATGGCAAAACTAAAGTGGCAGGACCGCAATTACTTTTGCACCAACCTAATATTAAGGAGCCTGGCTCTAAGGTCAGACTGGCTTCAACCCTTATTACTTGTGTAACTCTGGGTAAGTTACTAATATGCTTTCCCTTTCCAATTCTTAATTTTTCTTCTGTAAAATGGGCATAATCATAGAACTGGACTTCTAGAATGTCTGGTGAGGATTAGATGAGTTGAGTATAAAGCGTTCACCATGAGGGTTCTAATCATTTAGCACAGTAAGCATTCTTTGTGTGTTGGCTGTTACTGTGAATGCCATTTAGTTACCTGAATCCGTTCATCCACTTGGTCTCATATATTCTTCCAATATTCATGGAGTGCCTGTGTTGGTCAAAGCACCAATGCAGAGCCGCCATCTTTCCCTTTGATTTTTGAATGTCCCAGGATGGTACTCTAGATGGTTCCACACAATCCAGCTGTTGATAACAAAGACAGATTGTTCACCAAATCAGAGAGTCTTTGAGAGTTCAGAAGAGTTTAAAAGAGACAGATGGGTGCCTCTTTCATGGCCTCGAGCTTTTCTGTAGAGGTTGTCTTTCACGTGGAGACATCTCTGTTCCTTTTATTTTCTGTTGACTCATAGCAACTCAGGAGGGAGATTATTCAAGACCAAAAGGGAGGAGTGTGTAGTTCTATTTTCAACACTCCTTCAAAGGGAGGAGTGTGCAGCTACCGATTAATAGATTTGAAGGATGGGCATTCTTTTTTTTTTTTTTTTTTTGTTTCTAGATGGAGTCTCGCTCTGTCACCCAGGCTGGAGTGCAGTGGCGTGATCTCGGCTCACTGCAACTTCTGCCTCCCGGGTTCAAGCAATTCTCCTGCGTCAGCCTCCTGAGTAGCTGGGACTGCAGGCTCATGCCACCACACCTGGCTAACTTTTTGTATTTTTAGTAGAGACAGGGTTTCACCGTGTTAGGCATGATAGTCTTGATCTCCTGACCTCGTGATCACCCACCTTGGCCTCCCAAAGTGCTGGGATTACAGGTGTGAGCCACACACCCAGCTAGGATGGGCATTCTTGTAGAGAGAGATAGCTAAGATCTTGTTTCTGGCATCCAAGCTCTTGGTTATAACTCTGGGTTTGCTGCTTGCCACGTGAATGGCCTCGGACAAGTTATTGAACCTATCTGGGCCTCATATTCCCCATATGAGAATTTGATTGTGTTAAAGTATTAGGGTAGCTAACAGAGCACATGAAAGTTATTAATTTGAATATATGTTGGTAACAGATTATAAAGTTGTGAGGTAGCATTTATTTGGTGCTTACTATGTCCCAGGAACTGGGGTAAGAAGTTCACATCATGTCTGGCAGTGTAGTACCCTGCAGAAGAGCCAGTAGAGTAAGACATTATTTTATTTATTTTTTATTTTTGAGACAGGGTCTCACTCTGTCACCCAGGCTGGAGTGCAGTAGTTCGATCATGGCTCACTGCAGCCTCAGCCTCAGCCTCCTGAGCCCAAGTGATCCTCCCACCTCAGCATCCTGAGTAGCTGGGACCACTAGCATACATCACCACACCCAGCAAATTTTTGTAGTTTTTGTAGAGACTAGAGATGCTGTTTTGCCATGTTGCCCAGGCTGGTCTTGAACTGCTGGGCTCAAATGATCCTCCCACCTAGGCCTCCCAAAGTGCTGAGATTACAGGCATGAGCCATAACTTCTGGCCTAGTCAGAATATTTGTTTGAATTCTTATCCTCACAATTACAAGCTGTGGCCTTAATCCCCTTCCTTAATGCTTTCTTGTCTTCAGATCCTCCATCTGGAATACGTGAAGATTTAATGAGATGATATCTATATAACACGCTTTGAAAAATGCTTGACACGTAAAGATCACTTAATAAATGTTGGTTATTCTTACTGTATTAAACATACCAATTATTAGATGGCATAACTTGCCCAGGTTCACACAACTCAGAAGATACAAGAGGAAAACTTGAGTTGGTTTTGTCAACTCTTTTGCAGACGTAGGGGGCTAAATGAGTAACATTCTGAAATGAAGTCTTCGGCATCTCCAAGGGATAAAGATGCCTGGAAATTTCACCTTTGGGGCACATTCTATAAACTGTACAAAATTAAATCCCTCACTTCATTTCCCCAGAAAGACCCCTCTGAAGCATTGCTCTGTATCCTTGCAAATCTGTACCACGAGACAAGGGGATGTCAGTAGGATTTGGTCTCCCCACAAAATCCCTGCAAAGATGTATGAGGCTGCATATAAATTGCATTGAATGGGCTAACATTGCTTTTATGCTGAATATTGGCAAAAAGTATGAAATGGAGATTACATTTTCAATTCTGGCTTTTTCCCCCAAAGCTTTACCAAGCTGCCCTCATCCTCACCCCTCCATCATAGTGCAATTGCATTGGTGTGGAGTCCTAGCTCTCCTTTCCTTGCTGGGAAGTGTATGTAACACTTGCTGTCAGGCTGGAACCGTGGGTAACATGTTCCTTAACAGCAAGTTTCTTTATTTTCCTTCCCCCACATCTCTGTCCTTTTTTTCTCACTACTTTTTGTTCTTAAGACCTGTCACACATGAGAATCACAAAACCAACTACAAATAAATGGCATTCTTGTGGATGCTAAAATTGGTATATCTGTCTCTTGGGTTGTTCAGGGCAGAAATAAGACATCGATGCAAATATGGTTCATCCACCGGCAATGAGACACAGGCTTATTACTTCTTCCTGAAATACATATATTCATATCATCTATTTTAGTTTGTATCCCCAAACAGTCCTAAATCATTGTCAGGACCTGGGCTGCAGTTTGGGTCTATGAAAAGAGGGTTTACCCGTGGGGGGTGGGGGGGTGGTTGTGCATCTGGTTTTACATCAGCATTAACTCCGATATTTCAACAGCCCCTTCCTGCCCACATTCCTTGCCTCTCCCTTCTTCCCCCTGAATGTGATTGCCTGGCTGACTCCCCATAGAGAAAATGTACTAAGCGAACTTGACAGATTCCGGCTGGCTCCATATGGCAAGGCCTGAGTTTCGTGTTCCTGGGACCCCCAAGCTGCTCTCACCTTATTAGGATGGTAGTAACGACATGCAAGTCAAGTCCACTGCATTGGTTTTAATTCCTTGGGCCCTGGGGACTAGCCTCAGACTTCAAGGTGGCATTGGATGCAACATCATCCACTGCAAATATGACCTTTCCCTTCTCTTCCCATAACCACACGGCTGGGGGGAAGGTAGGTGGAAAATAGACCCTGAGTCTAGGAAAATCTTCGAAAAATGCAGAGATAATATCAGAGGGCTTTCCTAGGGCTGGCAGCAGAGTCTAACAAAGACATCTTAAAGCATCTTGTTGTTTATTGCTTGATCTGAACCTTGGCACTCCCACACATAATTGAGACTTTGACTTTGATTCATAAGTATATAATTTGAATTCCTCCTTCTCTCTACACTGTTTTAAAGCCATGGAGAAAATTAACTCCAAATCGAATAAGTGCATTTCAAATGGATAAGCACTTGCAACCCGATGATTAAGGAGTGCAGTTGAATCCCATATGTTTTTAAATAATCAGAATTTGTTAGAATGCATCTGTAAAAGAAAGTTTTTTGACAGCTTTTCACTTTACCCAGAATATATAGAAAATGTTGCTACCTTCATGTAATGTAGTCTTCCATATTCTGACAGAACTATCATTGCGTAGAATGAAGAGAACACAAAGAGGGCAGAGAGTCACCTTGTTCAGATAGCTAAAAGGGATAGAAAGAGGAAGGTAGACTTTACTCCAGGTGGCCCAAGGGAAAAAAATACATCTAAAGGGAAAGATTTTTTAAGGGAGTGAGGAGTGGGAGGAGAGTTAGAGAAATAGTGTAGCAATCTGAGCTGCTGAAGAGAAAGTGCTTTAGTGTTCACAGCAGGGGCTGCAGTTTGCAGAGGCTAGAGAGGGGGAGTCCCTGGTACCATGTCTGAAGTTCCTTCTAACCCTGAGGTCCTTGATGCTGGGCGTTGGCACACCTCACAGTGAGATGATTTCTGACACAGACTGAATTGGTCACCATTATAAATGATTCAACTTATTTCAGAAGCCACTTTTGCCAGCTTTTCACTATATGCAACAAAAACCTCAACCTCTGAATATGAAAAATTCAGTCCATTTGCTTTCCTTTTAGCTAAAAGTAACCCAAAACTGACTCCGCTTATTGCCGGATTTGTGTGCTACTTGCTAAATAAATGGATCTAGTCTAGATGCCAACAATACCCTGAGGATGTAGAAAACCTCCTTTGCTTGAGTCGAGCACCTTGAAATAGCTCTGTTGCATCCTGAACGGGGCTAGTTTGTTAATTCGATGAGTAAAGGGGAGAGTACCATCATTTCGTTTGTTCCTGTGTGGACCAAACACGGTATTAGCCTCTCTGCAGACACAATCTCACTTAGACGTACCAGCCACTGTGAGAGAGTAGAAGAGTTTATCCCTAATCCACAAACAGGAAAGTGGAGTCATAGGCAGGAATGCACTCAGGTAGTGGTGGGAAGTGGATCAAAACCCAGTTGTTTTTTTTTTTTAATTTTAATTTTAGGGACAGGGTCTCGGTCTGTTGCCTAGGCTGGAGCGCAGTGGTGTGATCTCGGCTCAGTGCAACTTCTGCCTCCCGAGTTGAGGCAACTCTCCTGCCTCAGCCTCCCGAGTCGCTGGGATTACAGGCATGCACCACCACACTGGCTAATTTATTGTATTGTATAGTTTTGTAGAGATGGGGTCTCACTTTGTTGCCCAGGCTAGTCTTGAACTCCTGGGCTCAGTGTATCCTCTGGCTTGGCCTCCCAAAGTGCTGGGATTACAGGTATGAGCCGGGGTGCCTGGCCCAAACCCAGGTATTTTACTCTACACTGCTTGCCCTTTTCTCAGCCCTTCCTTGCTTGCAGGACACCTGAAGTCCCTTGAGCTGCTGTCTATGGGAAAGGACTCAGGAGCCTGCCTTTTCCTGGGTGAAAGTAGCTGGTTGGGCCTGGGGTGTGAAGCATGAAACAGGTACTGTGCATCTAACCACAGCTCAGAGATGGAAGGATGCAGCTTCTTCTGCTTTTGTTCCACTTCAAGTCTAACCCCTCTTGGGGCCGCTTCTCTCTGAGGGGAAGTGGGGCACCTGGAGTGGGGGCAGGTGTAGGTGATTGTAGCTGGAATTTCTCTAGTGTGATAGTGGCATCAGCTCCACATTCTCCCTAGCATGTTGAATTTGTAACAAAGCTAGATGTGAAGAGTCTTCCCCAGAACATCCCTCAATAATTTGTTTTAATAATAGACATTTTCAGCTTAAATGTGAGTTTTTATCTGAGATTTCCCCCTTCCCAATTTGTGTCAGCAACCGTTATTAAATTCCTAGGAAAATGCAAATGTTGGGGCTTGGTCAGAAGTGAGGCCGACGTATAGGTGCCAGTTCCAGCTTGATGTTCCCACCTGATGTCCATGTGCTGACTCAGTAAACAACTGCCTTTCTTCTGAACAGTCTATGTGAGCTATTGATTATCATGTTCTTAAAGAAGGCTGAATATCTTGTGCCTTTCTTGTTAAGCCTGTGTGTCTTGGGACATCTACACACACTCTCTAAGTTCCAGTTTTCTGAGCTTTGGGTGAGGGGATGTTCATCTTGTTCTGCCTGCAGCACTGGGCCTGGGGAAGCAACTTAGGGTTTTGGCTAGAGCAAGGACAGATCTGACATCTAGTCCTTCTTCTGTGTTTTCTGTCAATCCCAGTTTCCCTCTCTTTCAACCTGAGCTAGTAGCACTATCCTTTTACTGTTTAGAGGGTTAAGAGAGATAACACCTAGTATATAGTAGCTGCTCAGAAAATTTCTCGTTTCCACAAATGAGAAAGTGAATGCAATAGACATTTGAGAAAAATAAATGTGTGATAGAATTATTAGTTCTTTGTTCTAATTGTCACCGGCTCCGTTTAAAAAAAATACATATATGGTATTTACTTTGGGAAAGCTGCAAGCCCTGTTTCCATCACCTCCTTTTTTCAAGCGTGGACTCATTTTCATCTGCGGATTCCCTCTTGCCTGAAGGCCTTGGTGCCGCATGAGCAAGTGCAGTGCTGAGAGCTGTGTATGGAGCTGGAAGCACAGGCCACTTTCTGCTGCTGAGAAATCCTTTTCCCTCCGAGGGCACAGGCTTGACTGCAAGGGGATGTGGGAAGCCATTTGTGAGAAGTCGTAATTAATGATCTGCTGGGCCTTGGCACTTATGGAGGAAGCAGAAAGCAGCTGGGAATTGAAACAGCCTGTTGGATAAAAGTTGTCCTCCTGGGGCTGCTTCCCTCTGAGGGGATGCGGGGGACCTGGGAGGGAGGGGCAGGGGCAAGGGTCTCTGTAGTGTGAATTACTCAATGCTACTGTCTTTTCCACAGCTTATAGGGCTGCTACCTGCCATGCATGATATCAAAGTGATATGGCCAAAGAACCCTAGCTCTTGAGACAAAACATCCTGGGCTTGAATTCTAGCTCTTGCTATTGCTCCTTACATCTGGACAGTTGCCCTCCATCTCTGAGCCTATTTTTTTCATTTGTTCAATGAGGATGGTGCCACATACTCCACAAGGCTGTCTGGATTAGAAACTGAGTAACATAAATGGAACAGAGTAAGGACTCAGAAGTGCTTGGGATAAAATATACAGCAAGAAACATAGAGCCCCCATCTTCAGGGTGCTTACAGTTTTGTGAATAATAGAAATCACATTATCTATATAATGTGTAAACTTGTGGATATTTCTGTAGATATTGCTGTAGAATTTATGCACATATTTCAGGTGATATTAGATATAAATTGCTGCTAAATTATTCAGATACTTCTCATAATATAAATTGTTCTTCTTTGGTGGAATATTGGGATGCCTCTGTAGTGCAAATTACTCTGTTTTGGTGAGTTAGCAAGAATCTATCATACCTTAATTTGATGTTACTTGCTGCTAGGCTGATTTGAAAGTTAACTTACCCTTCAGATGACTAAGGGCTATTAAATCCCTGAAGGAATCTTGCAGATAACTACAGCAAATAACAATATCTTCTATTGAAAACATATTTGGTATTCCTTGTACCAACCTTATGAGAATGCTTTGAGTATGACATGAACTACAGATACTCCTTGACTTAGGATGGGATCATACTGCAATAAACCCTTCATAAGTAGAAAACATAATAAGTCAAAAATGCACTTAACACCCCTCACCTACTCAACATCACAGCTTAGCCTAGCCTACCTTAAAAGTTCTCAGAACACTTATATTAGTGTGTAGTTTGGCAAAACCATCTAACACAAAGGCTATCTTACAATAAAGTGTTGAATATCTCATGTAATAATTGAATGCATTACTGAAAGTGAAAAAGAGAATGGTTATTATGAGAACACGAGATACGGTTTCTCCTGAATGATTTCACTTTCACACCATTGTAAAGTCGAAAAGTCTTGAGTCGGGGCGATCTGTATTCCCTACAAATCAAGTCGTGCAGTGTCCACACATAGCAAGGGCTAGTGATGGTTATCATAGCAACAAGTCCTCCTGCTCTATAGTCATAACAATAATATTTTGTAGCATCTATCCCATTGTGTTGCATGAAGGGTTACACAATCTAATATATGCAGAGCGCTGGGCACAGTGCCCGGTGCATTGCATTGTAAGAGCTCAAACATTGTCAGCTACAATCATCCTCATTAATTCTATCTTTGCAGTAACTCTATGAAGTGCTTTAGGGAGGGGTTACCGTCCCACTTTACGGGTGAGAAAAATGAGGCTCAAAGAGGCTTGTTCAGTCCACAGAGCTGACAGTGATTGCTGCGTCAGGGCCAGCCATAGCCTTATTCCTGAATTTCTCCTTGTACCTCTTCAGCCCCTCCTTCCATTTCCCCCCAGTTGTTGTTGTTGTTGTTCTTCTTCTTCTTCTTTTTTTCTTAAATCAAGAGTTTGCATGCATCTTCCCTTTGATTGCCTGGGATTTTTTTTTTTTTTTTTTTTTTTTTGGAAAGCAGTCATGAAGATATTGCCTAGCCTCAGGTACACAAATTCTGGATCTGCTTTCCAAGAGAACCCAGGAGGAAGAAGATGCTGTGACAGGCATTTCTTATCAGGGAGAGGCTCCCCTGCTTGCAGTTAGAATCCACAATGATGAAGGAATTTTCCTTCCTGGGCGTATTTGCTTATGTTCTTGGATGTGCTGGTAAGCCCCTGCCTACCCACCTCTATGTAAATGTGTCCTCCCACAAGCTCGGGATGTTCTGTCCCCAAATCCTGAACACCATGTACAGGAGATGGGCTTAGATGTTGCAGAAGCAAAGACTGAGAGGGGGGCAGCTTTTGGCTGCAGTTAACTCCCTTTTTGACTTTATCCTGGGTTGGAAAAGACCTTAACCTGGCTGGGAGATCTGAAAACGTGCCTATGATTGTCAGCTGATTTTCCCAGGTCATGAACCTGGGCCCCTCAGCCTGGAACACCGTGGGAGGAGAGGGAAGCCACCCTCATCACTAAAAGGTGCTACCCTTTTATTCACCTTCCTCAAGTTAGAAGAACTGTTTCTCCAACTGTACCAAGGCTGTGCTGGAATTGGGATCGCAGAGCAGTGCAGAATATTTATTAACCACCTACTATGTGACTGCGGAAATAGACTCATCAAACTATTTTGGGTCCCTCCTGGATGCTGTGAGAGACCTAAAGTAAATCGTTGCAATACTTGGGTTCTTGACGAAGAGCGTTGGCTTCACAATCTGGCAGACCTGTTGTCGTATCCCAGATCAGACTTACTGAACCTGTGAATTGGGGCAAGTTATTTATCTCTTCTAGATTCATTTCCCTTACCTGTGAAAGATGGTAATAATGTGTGTCATGTAAAAATATGAGGATATTAGATAAGCACTTTGTGGTGTCTTGGACCTAAAAAGCAGTTAGTGTGTGGTGGACATTGTATATCTTTAATATCCAGACCTTTCCTAGGATGCCAACCTTGTTATCTACAGACATACTGCCTGAGGGTGGAGGTTTGAATTGAGGATACAGAAAGGACAGTGTTCTTATTGGGATGGCTGATAATAGAATATTTGCTCATTTATCTTATAGGTTGGGAAATATTGGTATTTTAAAGGTGGGTTTTCCAGAGTTGGGTATAAGTTCAGCTACCCAAAACAACAGGTTACTGGGGCTGTATGGCTTTGCATCCAGAGTTAAAAGCCAGGCCTGGGAATAATTAAAATACTTTTCATCCTGGGAAATTCTGCTTTAACTGGTTTATAGCAGAGGCTGCGCATCAGATGTTTTCAAAATTAAGTGATGGTTTATGTACAATCTAATTCATCCACTTAAGTGTACAGTTTGAATTTTGATGATTATATACAATCTCACAATCTCCACTACAGTTCCTTGACCTTAAGTTTCCTTACGCTTTATTTTCAGTCTATTCTGCCCCCCCATTCCCTAACCCCTGGCAAGTATTAATCAGCTTTCTGTCCCTGTTGTTTTGAATTTCATAATAAATGGAATCATGCTGTGCAGAGTCTTTTTTGTTTGAGTCCTTTCCCTGAGCATAAAGTTTTTGAGATTCAGCCATAATTGTTGCACATATTAACATTTTGTTCCTTTTCATTGCTGAGTGGTACGTCACGGTAGGAATATACCAAGATGTGTTTATCCATTCAACGGACCAATTAATGGACATTTGTTTCTAGTTTTTGGCTATTAAGAATGCTGTGGAATTTGAGTACATGTCTTTATGTGGACACATGTCTTCATTTTGGGGAGATAAATCCTTCAAAGTAGAAATGCTGGGAGACATGGTAAGTTCAGATCTAACATTCTAGGATACCATTATTGTTGTTATCCAAAGTGGCTGTGCCATTTTGCTTTTCCACTGGCAATGTGGCATTGGGTATTTATTTATTTTTTAGATAGAGTCTCACTCTGTCACCCAGGCTGTAGTGCACTGGCACGATCTCAGCTCACTGCAGCTTTTGCCTCCTGAGTTCAAGCAATTCTCCTACCTCAGCCTCTTGAGTAGCTGGGACTACAGGCGCCCACTACCAGAGCTGGCTAATTTTTTGTATTTTTAGTAGAGACAAGGTTTCACCATGTTGGTCAGGCTGGTCTTGAACTCCTGGCCTCAGGTGATCCGCTCGCTTCAGCCTCCCAAAGTTCTGCGATGACAGGCATAAGCCACAGTGCCTGGCCGGCATTGGGTATTTTTCGAACAGCTCCCAGATGTTTATATTGTTAAGTATCTAACTAGCATGGATATCCTCTGGGCTCTGTTTTTTCTGATTTAATGGCCACCTTTGGGCTATCAGATGAATAAGGATATTGTCAGTATCAGGAAAGTAAACAAGACATTTGTCCCAACCCATATGCCCCAAGTTGTTCAAAACTATTGAGGAAAGAGATACTGTCTGGGTTTTCATAACTCAGTTGCATTTTTATGTTTTGCATATCAAAATTTGTATGCAGGCTTATGTTCCCCAACATTAATCCACTTTTTTTTTTTTAATAACAGAGGACTTGACTTAGATAAAGAGAAGTCTTATTCCCTCATGTAGGAAGTTGTTTCCACCTGCTATAGACACATTAGTTAATAATCAAGGGACAGGTGTGTTCACTGACCTACCTGTTATTTTGTTTTACAACTGTAATGACTCGTTCTGTTTATGCATGCACACACAGGTGCACACTCGCGTGTTGCTTTTCCCTCATGTTTCCAGGCAGACCACGCAGTGATTATTTAATGCTTTGCCTTGCTATGCGCTGTTGCTTATACATTTCTGGAAGACATTTTACCATCCTCTGCAGTTTACCTTGTACTTTTATTTTCTCCTTGTTGAATTACAAATAGATTAACATGCTCAATAGGTTTTCCTTGAATCCAACTGAATGCTTCAACCTCCCACATGTGCTTTTTTTAGTTTTGTACCATGACAGGGAATGAGGTGAATGAGCTGAGGATGTGGCCTTTGTCTTGGGCTGAAGCAGTTCTCAACCCCCAAATGGCTTGTCCCTACTCCCCCAGGCAAGAGCCTATACCTCAAGATTATAAAGAGAGGTTTTAAATGGAAGATTGTTCTATCTAAACATGTGCCTAACTGACATCTATTTTGTTATTATGTGAAACACATCCATATATAATGTATATGTATCCATAATGTATGTACATATATATATTTCCCAACTCTATCATGCCTGAATATTAAATCCCTTGACTATCTTCTATGGCTCTCCGAGTCCACTTGGCATTTGGTTATCAGCTTATACTTAATAGCAAGTGTCAGTCTGTAGGCCCGTCACCTATTTTTGTAAATAAAGTTTTATTGGCACATAGCCACACCCATTTATTTACATATTGTTCATGGTTGCTGTTTTGCTACAACTGTGAAGTTGAGTTGTGTCAACAGAAATGTATGCCCCATAGAGCTGAAAGTGTTTCCTGTCTGGCTCTTTACAGGAAAAAATAATTTCTGATCCTTCTTCTTTGGTACCACTTGGTGTGTTTGCAACTTCACTGTACTGTCCGTGGGTATTTGTGTGTTTGTGTCTTTTTTTTTTTTTTTTTTTTTGAGATGGAGTCTTGCTTTGTTGGCCAGGCTGGAGTGCAGTGGTGTGATCTCAGCTCGCTGCAACCTCTGACTCCCGGGTTCAAGTGATTCTCCTGCCTCAGCCTCCTGAGTAGCTGGCACTACAGTACTCCTGAGAACCTGTCACCACGCCTGGCTCATTTTTGTTTTTTTGTTAGAGATGCGGTTTCACCATGTTGGCCAGGCTGGTCTCGAACACCTGACCTCAAGTGATCCACCCTGTCCGCCGGCTTCCCAAAAGTGCTGGGATTATAGGTGTGAGCCATGGTACCCGGACTTGTGTCTTTTCTATGTGGACAGTTAGATTTGTCCAGTTAATCTTACCTTGGGCCAGTCACTTAACTTCTCTTGGTTTTATGTCTCCATCCATAACTTGCACATAATAACAGCATCTCCCCTGTAGAGTGGCTTGAGGATTCAGGGGAAGGCGAGCAAAGCACCTGGCATTCACAGTGTCCAGTTCACATGACGAGCTCATTTAATGGCACCCAGGCTTGATAGAAGGTATGTGTTATGATCTGGGTGGTATCTCCTGCCATTTTGGAGCAGATGCTAAGAAGCAAGTCATTCAGCTGAGGTCTAGGGGACTAGACAGAGATCCAGGCCGTTACTAGGAGACAAGCTATGCAATAGTCAGGGTTCCAACATTGCCTGCCTCTTCAGCATCCGTCACCTCCTGTTTTTGTTCAGCCTCCTTGCCACTCTGCAGTTAGTTCAAACACAATTCTCACTTCAAGGCATTTGTTTTTGTCTTTTTGAAATGGAGTCTTGCTCTGTCACCCAGTCTGGAGTACAGTGGCACAATCTCGGCTCACTGCAACCTCTGCCTCCCGGGTTCAAGCAGTTCTCCTGTCTCAGCCTCCCGAGTAGCTGAGATTACAGGTACCTGCCACCATGCCCAGCTAATTTTTGTAATTTTAGTAGAGATGAGGTTTCGCCATGTTGGGCAAGCTGATCTCGAACACCAGACCTCAGGTGATTTGCCCGCCTCGGCCTCCAAAAGTGCTGGGATTACAGGTGTGAGCCACTGCGCCTTGCCCACTTTCAGGCATTTGAACTTGCAGTTCCCACTGCCTCACCTTGTTTCCTCCAAGATATCCACATGGTATACTCCTTCCTCAACTACTTTATCTCAAATAGCGGCCCCATCACTCTCTTGCTCCACGCCCTCATACTCATCACATGTATGGGTCATTGTACTTCATATCAATATGTTTATGTGTCAGTGTCCTGTCTCCTGTACTGAAAGGCACTCCTCATGCAGTTGAGAAATTCATCTTGTTATATGCCCAGCACAGTGAATTTCACCTCCGTGAAATAGGGGAGCACTAAATATTAGTTGAGTAAATGCATGAATGGATGAACATTCCTTAAAGTGGGAATGTCTTTCCATGTTTCAGAATTCTCATCTGCCGTCTCTCTTCCCATGCACGAAGATAAGCAGTAGACTATCCACTCCTGCACCTGTTCATATACATATAGAAACACGCACTGAGACCGAGCACCACACGCACAGACACTCACACACACACATGCATTCAAACCTCTCCATGCAGACACATTCTCCAGAGTAGTCCGGATGCAGCTTGTAAAAGTGCCTCCTCATTCAGCACTTGGACAACCTAACAGCCTCTTCAGTAAGATCCTGATAGCTTTATTGGAGAGGTCTTGGGTAGAAAAAAAGCTGCAGCTTAATGAAGGCCATTTAACAGTCAATCTCAATTCCAAGGAAATGCAAATCTTTATTACCAGCGTCCGATAATTTCTGCTCAGGGATTCCCACTCTTGGAATGGATTTTTTTTTTTCCAGGGCCTCTTTTCTAATTAACTCTGGAGCCTAGATTACAAGAGGCCGGCCTTGTGAATGAAGAGGGCACCTCGGCAGAAGTAATCACTGGAGGTGATGTTTAATTAAAGAGATGCTGTTAGAGGGAAAAGACCTGAGCAGGCTGGAGTGCTAATCCTCTTGCCGTGCTAGTGTGTCCCTGCGTGATTGTGATTGATGAGCTGGTCCTGCTCACATCTTCATCTGCAGCGTGCTCATCCCTGCAGGAGTGGCTTCAGCTCCCTCCACATACATGCTTAGCCTGGTGTTGTTCTGGCATGGTGAAAGGGATGGCTGTGCAGTTTCCCTTTCTCACTCTGCATTTTTCTCCTTTTCTTTTTCTCCTTTATTATAGCTAGAGAGTTGGATAGATATACATTTAGATATACAACTATGTACAGATATATATGGACCTCTGTATCTATCTATTGTCTGCCTATCTATCTGCTATCATTCTATCATTCTGTTTATCTATCATTCTATCACTCTGTACATTCATACATTCATTATCCATGTATACATTCATCCATTGTCTACCTATCTACTATCTACCTGTCATTCTGTCTATACATACATCAATCCATCATCTGTTTATCCATTCTGACATCATCTATCTATACATTCATCCATTATACACCTATCTACTATTTACCTATCACTCTATTTGTCTATATGTACATCAATCTATCCATCATCTATCCATCTATCTATACATTCTCAAATCCCTTATCTAGCTATACATTCATCTATTATCCACCTATCTACTATCTACCTATCACTTTTGTATATGTATACATTTGTATACATTTGTATATGTATACATCTATCTATACATATCCATACATTAATCTATCCATCCATCTATCCATCTATACATTCTCACATCCATTATCTATCTATACATTCATCCTCTACCTATCTACTGTCATTTTATCATTATGTTTGTCTATACGTTCATCAATCCATCAGTCTATATACTTCACATGTCCACTATCTATGTATACATTCATCCATTATCTATCTCTCTAATCTCTCTATTGCTCTGTCATTATATCTACCTACCTATGCATCTATCTCTATCTTTATAAAATCTTGCTGTGAATCTCAGCGTCTCTGTCTCCCCATGTCTGTGTCTGGCTTTGTCTTCATTTTTCTCATTCTGTCCAAATCTCTCTGTTTCTCTGCCTCTGTCTGTCTCTGTTTCACTGTTTGTCCTTTTGTTTCTCCTAGGTCTGCCCTATTAGGTAATTTTAGGGAACGTGTAACTGATACCTTTTTTTAAATTCAAGAGTATTAATGGTTAAGTAATGTAAAAGCAAGTCTTTGGTTAAGCATTTACTAAATGACAGGAACTGCCTGAGGTACCTTTTGGCAAGTATTTAATAATTGTTCTTAAAATAGCGAATATTAGTCTCTTAATATGTGCCAGGTCCTAATGCCAAGTACTTTATGTATTAATCCCATTTAATCTTCAAAATAGTCTTATGTTGTAGTTTCTTTTGCTGTTACTATTTTGAGGCTTGGAGAGAGAATTATTATTTTTTTTATTTTTGAGATAGAGTCTTGCTCTGTCACTCTGCTGCCCAGGCTGGAATGCAGTGGTACCATCATAGCTCACTGCAGCTTCGAACTCCCGGACTCAAGCAATCCTCCAACGTCAGTCTCCCAAGTAGCTGGGATTACAGGCACACACCACTATGCCCAGCAAATTGTTTTTTATTTTTCGTAGAGACCATTTTTTTTTTATGTTGTTCTGGCTGATCTTCAACTCCTGGCCTCAAGTGATCCTCCCAACTCAGCCTTCCAGAGCACTGGGATTACAGGTGTGAGCCACCACGCCCAGTTAAGTTATGCATATTATCTTTAATCCACACTTTTGCACACCAAGATAACATTTTATTTCCACCTTTTAATGATGCATGTACAATGGTTTTAAAAGTTAAGGTGAATTTTCCTTGGTCAGAGATTTTAAAGAATGTCATTCTAGGGATCTTACTTCAGATGTGTCTCTCTCCAAAATGCTCCTTTTGAATGGACAGAAAGGTAGACCTGTGTCTCCCCATGTTTCTCTGTGATTGCTCCCCCTTTAAATCTGTGTCCCAGCTACATTTAGTGAACATCTTTGCCATGTGCCTTCTGAATGCAGGAGGCTGCAGAACTTCCTTCAGTCTTCTGAGCCATAATAAATTGGCAGAAATGTCTGATTTGACTTTTTTCCCACCTTGTTCAAGGCAGATGCTTTTCTCATTACTGAGAAAAGAATGACACTTTGTCTCTCCAAGAGCTCAGGCGTTCATAATAGATAAGTGTGCAGTTTCTGATCTTGGAGCTGCTAGCTCTGCTAGACTAGGGGAGGCTCAGCTCTATCAGGGCTCTATCCCTGGCGAGATTAGGTTTGCAGAATCTCTACTGGAGCTTGTAGCTACTCACTAGAGTGGATTGGTCTATGATTCTAGTTTCACTGTTTATAGTTCAAAATTTTCTAGCCAGCCAGGCTGTCTTCTTAATTAGAGGGGTTGAGTCTGACATGGAAGGAATGGATAATGTACCTTTACTCCCCATTTTCATCTATCAATGGAAAAGAATTAAAATAAATTCAACTGTGACTTGTTTAACTCCCACATTAACTTGGGTTAGCAAATTCTACTTTGTGGAAGGAACCATGAGGAAGAAAACAGATTGTAACTATGGTCTGTGCTAGTTCATAAGTCCAAGTTCAACTCTGGTTGAGGTGGGGGTGTTGATAGCTTTCACTAAACCTCAAATTGATCATTATCTTCTAGTCTTGGTGAAACAAGCTTTCCCATGTCTCAAAAAAACCCACCTAATAAATATAATCAAGTACCATCTTACCCAGAAACAGCACCTGCTGTTACTCTGTGATTCTCATTGTTTTGCTCTGACATTAGGGTGTCTTTATCAGCCTAAGAATACATAGATTCTTAGACTGTTTCAATCTCTTATCTTCTTTAGGTGGCCTAAAATCTAACACTGAAGATCTCTTCATCATAGCACCCTTGGAAAACTCTGAAAGCTGTCATAGGTCTAGAAATCCATCAACTCCAGATTCTAAAGAGACAACCAAATGGCTCACACTTCTTACCGTACCTGCACCCACCAATCTGGCTCTTAAATAAAGTCATCAGCCCTCTAATTATGCTAAGATATTCAAATCATGAGATTCGCTCTGAAGCCAATTCCTAAACCACCCACTTACCCATCTTTGCTTTCCGGGCATTGCCACATCCCTTTTTCTTGGGGTTTCCTCCGCAGGAACACTCCTTATCTGCAACTTTGGTTGACTGTAAATCCTGCACTATTGCTTTGCTATTTAATGCAACTTGTCATCTTGTTTTTGGCCTTGATTTGATATCCTCGTAAGGGACTCTTCTTGGGTTTTGCTTTAAGATTCAGTCTGCTGAAGGGCTGTGACTCCATTGTGAGCAGAAGCAGCCTGGGAAGGCAGGACTAGACACACCAAACATCAGCCAGACAGGTGATGTGATCCCTCTGATTTTCAGAATTCCTTTGAGAGATCACTTGGCCCTTCCCTGCTGATCTTTGGGCTGGAGTCAAGGCAATCTTTTGAATTAGTTCTGTCTCTCTCTAAATTATTTGCTTTATGTAATAGGAACATGCCTCATTTGGGCTCTTTATTTTATCTATTTTATTTGAAACAGGGTCTTGCTCTGTCACCCAGGCTGGAGTGCAAGTACATGATTGTGGCTCACAGCAGCCTCAAACTCCTGGGCTCAAGCAATCCTCCTGCTTCAGCCCCCTGAGTAGCTAGGACCGCAGGCACATGCCACCATGCCCAGCTAATTAATATATATATATTTAAAAACATGTCCTTGTATTTAACAGAATTTTAAGGAAGAATTTGATTTTTAGTAATTTACAACTTCTCTGGCCAATCTTCCAAATCTGGCTAATTTTCATTGTACCACTCCGTGTGTTCCTTTTTTGTCATTCTGAATATTGATGATTATAGTCTATGTTCCTAACGCCTAGGCTGATAAAACTCTACTCAGCCTACTTTGTTCACATTTCCAGCATCAGAATCCTGTGTTCCATGCTTGTATGTTGTGGAACGAGCTCAATTTTCAGCATTAAATGTACCATGCCAAAAGGTGGAAAAAGACTCTGCAATAAACAGACTACTTAGCATGATTTTGTCTGCCTTCTGCATTTGGAATTCCCAACATAACCTAAGCAGGCATAAAATTCAGTTCTTTAAGATTCATTTACCAATAAGAATGTTGTAAAAATTCAAATAAAAGGAATGCAGATTAGCAAAGAGAATGCTAAGCAAGTTTTTTGTTTCTGTCCTTGGTGCTGAAAAAATGGGGGTCAACTTTTCTACCTTAGTGAATTTAACGATGTGGTGATTGTATTTAAATGACTATGTGACAAGGGATCAGATACTTCCCTATAATCATTCTTTAGTTTCCTAGAACTGTAGAAGCTTGGCGACATAATGAGAGCTGCCTGTCACCTACCCTAGAACTGTCCTGTCTCATATGACAGCCACTAGCCACATGTAGCTACTTAAAAGGACACTAAATAAAATTAAAATTCAGTTTCTTAGTGATATCATTTAGATATTGTCCCATCTAAATCTCATGTCAAATTGTAATCCCCAGTGTTGGAGTTAGGGCCTGGTGGGAGGTGATTGGACCATGAAGGCAGATTCTTTTATGAATGGTTTAGTGCCATCCCCTTGGTGGTGTCCTCGCGATAGTGAATTGTTGTGAAAGCTGACTGTTTAAAAGTGGTTGGCATCTTCCCCCTCACTCTCTCTTGCCCCGACTCTCACCATGTGACATGCCTGCTTCTGCTTCACCTTCCACCGTGAGTAAAAGCTCCCTGAGACCTCCCCAGAAGCCAAACTGATGCTGGCACCAACCATGAGCTAATTAAGCCTCTTTTTTTTGAGACGTCCCCCAGGCTGGAGTGCAGTGGTGCGATCTCGGCTCACTGCAACCTCCGCCTCCCAGGTTCAAGCGATTCTCCTGCCTCAGCCTCCCGAGTAGCTGGGATTACAGGTGCCTGCCACCACACCGGGCTAATCTTTGTAGTTTTAGTAGAGATGGGGTTTCACCATGTTGGTCAGGCTGGTCTCAAACTCCTGACCTTAGGGGATTCGCCCACCTCAGCCTCCCAAAGTGCTGGGATTATAGGCGTGAAGCCACTGTGCCCAGCCTTAAGCCCCTTTTCTTTGTAAAATACCCATTCTCAGGTATTTCAAGAACAGACTAACACACTCAGTCAGACTGTCTACCTTTCAGGCGCTCAACAGCCACACGTGGCTAGAGTTTCCTGTGTTAGACAGTACAGATATGGAATACTTCTGTCATCTCAGAAAGTTTTATTGGACAGTCTTCCCCTAGAATCATTGCAATAGACTCAGTAACGCCCACAAATCTATCCACATCATAATCACTGGAACCTGCGAGTGTTACTTTATATGGAAAAAGGACCTATGCAGACAGATTTGAATAAGGAGAATTATTTCTTTTGAATTGGAGAGATTATTCTATAGTATCCAGATGAGTCCAGTGTAATCACAACAGTACTTACAAGGGGGAACACAGAGGTGTAGAGTCAGAGTCAGAGAGGAAGAAAATGTAATAACAGAATCAGAAACTGGAGTAATGCATTTTGAAGTTGGAGAAAGAGACCACAAGGTAAGGAATTAAGGTGGTCATTAGAAGCTCAAAAATGGCAAAGAAACCGATGATCCTCTCAGAGCCTCCAGAGCCCTGGTGACACCTTGACTTTACGTCAGTGAGAAATCGGAACTAAAAGAGAATATGTTTGCATTGTGTGAAGCCACAATGTTTCTGGTAATTTGTTATAACAACAATAGAACGCTGATAAAATCATCATTATCATTGTCATCATCATTATCATCATCCCAGTAGGTGCTTGGTTTTAGTTTGGGTTCTTATAATTTTGCATTCTCAAATAGAAAGTCAAAACAATTTCTTAGTTATTTGAAGAACCACACTCATAAGCAATGGCACCTTTTATTTTTTGAGATTTTCATATTTGCTTATGAATGATTTCTTCTCTGAGAGTGGTTATGGAGGCTTAAACAGTATGTCATGAGTTAGCAATGTCTAGTGGGGGAGCTATAATAGATAAAGGTGAGAAGAGATAATTCACATGGCCTGACTTTCTGATTTTTTGGACTTGGATGGTTGTCAATTGCAATTCTGGTTTTGAGCATGGTGGTCAGATGAGATTGTCCTTGCTGAAGCACAGGCAAGCATCCCATTAAATGCTTTTAGGTGATTCAGAACCAAAGCTCAATTCAGTATTTTAAAGGTGCACTTTGGGGAGACCATCTCTGGCCTTCCTACCATTGGCGGCTAGTGTGTTATTTTCCTAGCCTGCTGTGTGATGATGGGTGTGATGTGTCAAACTCCTTCTCTGCTCCCTCAACATGCTCCTTTCCTCCCAGGCTGGGTTTGATGGATTATTTTTTCTGGAAAATTTTCCTAACCCCCTGCACATGGCCATCCAAGTCACTTCTCTTAAATAACAATAACAGCAATAATAGCACAGAGATGTTCAGCATAGTGATAAGAAATTTACTTTCATGACCTAATTTATTGTAGAAATAATCCTATGAAGGGTATGCAATTTGTATCTCTCTTATGACAGAGAGGAGCCAACACTCAAAAAGGTCATGATACTTACTCAAAGCCATATACCTGGTAAGAGGCAAAGCCAGCATTTGAACAACAGGCCTTCTGAGTCTGGAAGTGGCTTTCATTCCAAAACTCAGCAGAAGTTTCTCCTTCCCAAATGCTTGAGCTCCTTAATATCAGGAACTGTGTTATCTACTTTTTTTTTTTTGCATTATAAAATCTTCATTCTTTATTTTAGATACAGGAGGTACATGTGTAGGATTGTTACATGGGTATATTGTACCAAAGTAATGAGCATAGAAGCCAATAGGTAGTTTTTTATTCCATTCCTTCCTGCCACTTTAGTAGTCCCCAGTGTCTGTTGTTCCCTTATTTATGACCATGTGTGCTTGATGTTTAGCTCCCACTTATAAATGAAAACATGTGATATTCGTTTTCTGTTCCTGCATTAATTCAGTTAAGATAATTGCCTCCAGCTGCATCCATGTTGCTGCAAAGACATGATTTCATTCTGTTTTATGGCTGCATAGTATTCCATGGTGTATGTATACCACATTTTCTTTATCCAGTCCACCACTGATACACACCTAGGCTAATTCCATGTCTTTGCTGTTGTGAATATTACACTGATTAACATACTTGTGCAGGTGTCTTTCTGATATAACAATTTCTTTTCCTTTGGGTATTTACCCAGTCATGGGATTGCTGGGTTGAAGAGTAGCTCTGTTTTAAGTTCTTTGAGAAATACTCAAACAGCTTTCCACAGTGGCTGAACTAATTTTACACACCCACCAACAGTGTATCAGCCATCCTTTTTCTCTGCAGCCTCACCAGCATCTATTGTTTCTTGACTTTTTACTAATAGGCATTTTGACTGGTGCGAGATGGTATCTCATTGTGGTTTAGATGTGCATTTCTCTGATGATGGTTATAACCATTTTTTCGTATGTTTGTTGACTGTGTTTATATCTTCTTTTGAGAAATGTCTACTTGTGACCTTTGTCCATTTTTTTGCATGTACAGAATTTATTCAAGTTTTAATATAATTCCATCTTTAAGTCTCAGAAACCTTTTTACATTTATTTTAAGACTACACATTGGGTACACTACACACTGCTTGGGTAACGGGTGCACCAAAATCTCAGAAATCCCCACTAGAGAACTTATTCATGCAAGCAAACATCACCTGTTCCCCAAAAACCTATTGAAATAAAAAATAAATTACTTTTTTTCTTGTCCATTCAAAGATACTAGACTATTTTTTTGAAAATCAGAATTTCATTGAAGTTCCTCATTTAAATTTATGTTTGAATCCTGTAGATTCTTAATAAGTACTTCCATACAGAGAAGAAGCTAATAAGAACGTTCCAGAGAAATCCTACAGAACGTGGTGTGGTGGGAAGATACTAGGCTGGGTCCACATTCTGTCTCTATCAGCAGTGAGTCAGTGCACACATCCTACCTTCTGGGCCTCAGTTTCTTCACCTTTTTATTTTATTTTGTTTTACTTTTGAAGTAGGGTCTTGCTCTGTCTCCCAGGTTGGAGTACAGTGGCATGATCTCAGCTCACTGCAACCTCCATCTCCCAGTTCAAGTGATTCTCGTGCCTCAGCCTCCCAAGTAGCTGGAATTACAGGCATGTGCCACCACATCTGTCTAATTTTTGTATTTTTAGTAGGGATGGGGTTTCATCATGTTGACCAGGCTGGTCTTGAGCTCTTGACCTCAAGTGATCCGCCTGCCTTGGCCTCCCAAAATGTTGGGATTAGGGGGGTGAGCCACTGTGCCTGGCCAAGTTTCCTTATCTTTCAAATAGGGATAGTGATATCTAACTCAGAGCCCTTATAGGGATGTAATGAGGTAATAGATGTCAGTCACTTAGGGTGTATTAATGGGTTTAATCATCATCATCATCATTAATACCATTTCTCTACCCCCAAAGTGTGTGTTCAAGTACTTGTCCACATTCAGTGGTCATAGCAAGGCCTCAGTTTACTTGAATGTATTTACATTCCAACAATGTAAACCTTAACAAAGACGTTTTTTTTTAAATTTGACCACTGCAGTGTTCTCATAGAAAAGACTACATAACAGAAAAAAAAAAAAAACCAGTTTGCATTGTGTAATTGCTCCAAATTGTATTTTCTTTTAGAAAATAAAAAATAAATCACTAGAATCCTGTTTAAATACCAATTTAAAAATTAATTATTTTGCACTAGACACAGAATGGACTGAAAAAATTAGGATTAGAGCCATTGGTACCCATACAGATGCGAAGAAGTTGTCCTGAGAGTGAGCCTCTGGTTTCATCTGTGCTTCTCTGTCTCCACTTGGCTTTGTCACGTCTCCCTTAAATGACCACAGTCATTTTATTGCCTCTCTCCATGTCCCCACCTTTTCCTGTCTCCAGCCTACCAGCCATTTAGTGGCCAGCGTGGTCTTTCTAAGACAAATCTGACCATGTGAATCCCATGCCTGGAACTCTTCAATGGCCTCCCGTTACTTAAAGGATCAAATCCAAACTACTTTATGTGTCATTTTCTGATTCTCTTCCTATGCCCACAACCTTATTTTCTAGCCCCAGTTCCTGCTAAATCTTCACCACACCTATACTCCAGCCATATTATCCTGTTTTCTGTGTTCTTTTATGCCCTGATGCTGAGTGTGTGCTTTTCCTCTCCTTTGAATTTGCACCTAACTCACTCCAACATCTCCTCAAGATTCCTCTCAACTGCTACATCCTTTAAGAAGCATTTGATACCTCCTGTCTCTGAATTGAGAGCTTTCTTCTTTGCCCCCTATAATAATTTATACTTATAAAATCCATGACACTTGCTTTGATCATCGATTTTTTGGTATCTCTCTTTATCCAGATCTTAATCTGCATTAGAGCAGGACTATTTTCTTATCTCTGAATGTATTTTATATTAATGCAAAAACAAATGCTTATTGTGAACCTACTGGGGACCAGACACAGTGGATAAAGGTACCTGTAGTGCATTTCTAAACATAGTCAAAAACTACATCTCGAATGAATCAATGAATGCAAGATATCCTACCATGTGTCACTGAGACTTTTAAAAAAAAACTAGTTTCTTTCTGATCAAATTCAATGGATAACCTTGCAGAGCAAGATCTAACTCAGAATGTCTACGGATGCCTTAAGCATTCTGCATACTGGAGTGTTTTCAAGAGCCCTTCTCTGACCTCACACACAGCGAATGTCTGAGCTCTGTAGGCTATTTGTAGAGAGTTTATTTCATCTTTGCAGAAAGCTGCCCAGTATAAATATTAGTCAGTTGATTTCACACAGAGTTAAAACAAGCTTTTAAAAGCCTTTTACCTCTCCTGTCCCCAAATAGGTGCTTTAGACAGATTCTCTGAGCCTTGGGAGCTTTGTTGGATTTGGTAAAGTGAAAGTTATGTTCTGTTCCGAAGCAGCCTTCTGTGAAGGCTGTCTTGGGGTTGATGCTGTAATTGTGCAGAAAGGTAAAATGAAGAATAACAAAGGTGGCGTGTGGGGTGGGATGGAGATCAAGCTTCCCTGTTCTGGATATATCTCCATAAGTCCATTTCAAAAAATGTTCACGTTTGGTGCCAAGGTGGTAGTTTGGTATTGTAAAGGAGTGGTGGCTTCAAATTTAAATAGTCTAAGTTCAATCTCAGCTCTGTTAATGAACTAGCTAATGGTGTACATGGGTCTAACTCAGCCTCTATGACACCTGAACCAATGAGTATAACTAGCATTGTCCAACAGAAATATAACCATGGTCACAAATATGAATCACATATGTAGTGGGGTTTTTTTATACTTTCTAGTAGCCATATTAAGGCAAAACAAAATGCGTGATTTTAATTTCAATATTTTATTCAAGCAAATATATCCCAATATATAATGAAGCATAATTTTATTTACCCAGTATATCCAAAGTGTTACCATTCAACATGTAATCAAACTGACACTACTAAAGAGATATGTTGCATTCTTTCTCTTGTATGACGTCTCTGAAATCTGGCGTGCAGTTGCCATGTACAGTACACCTCATTTCAGACCAGCCACATTTCAACACCCAATGACCACACATGGCTAATGGCTACCATGTTAGGACAGCAAGGTGAAACCACAATGCTTAAGCAGATCTAGCAAGCTCTTAAAGCTCTCTGACTAGGATTACAATATCTGCTTCACAGAGAGCAAATGAGGTCGCATGAAAATTGTCATGTGCTCCAACTTTCTCCTCTCAAGTGTTAGTGTATAAGCAACAGATTAAAAGGATAAGGTGTCACAACATCCTTAGCTGTTTACCTAATTGTTGCATTTCTATCACTGGACCTCAAACTCCATGAAGTAGACAATGACATCACTCAATACTAGGTCTTCCGTGACTAGCACATAATAGACGTATTAATTTCCCAGGGCTACGAAAACAAAGAACCACAAACTGGGTGACTTGAAATAGAAATTTACTGGCTCACAGTTCTGGAGGCCTGAAGTCTGAGACAAAGGTGTGGATAGGGCTGGTTCCCTCTGAGTGCTGGGAGGAGAATCTGCCCCATGCTGCTCTACTATCTTCTGGAAGTTTACTGACAATCTTTGGCATCCCTTGAGTTGTAGAAGCATCACCCATTCATCTTCAGATGGTGTGCATATCTGTGTCCACATTTTCCCATTTTATAAGACACAGTCATATGGATGTAGAAGCCCACGCTGCTCCCTACTCAAGCGTGACCTCATCTTAACTAATTTCATCTGCAGTGACCCCATTCCCAGATTAGGTTACATTCTGAGATACTGGGAGATGGGACTTTAGTATTTGAATTTGAAAAGAAGACAATTCAACCAATAACAGTATGTGTTCAATAAATTCAAGTCAGATATATGAAAAAATAAAAATTGAGTATAAAGATAACTTTTGGCTACATTGACTGGATTCCAAGAATCTTCCATTCTGTCTAAAGAAGATAGACATGTTAAAAATCAAACGAGAAAAAACAGTAAGTGAAGAGGATGAATGCAGCCAATGGGTAGTTAGACTATGCAAAAGTAAGTGCACCAGAATCACAGCTCAACATATATTAAGGCTTTCTTTTGGTGGTGTTTTGAATTAGAAATATTTAATGTCGATCACCCTCAGTTTCCTTAGCATTATCTACTTCGCAGTTGTTGAGACAATTAACTACAATATCCTAAGTTGCACACAAGTATTGGACCAGACTTCTACACTGTGAGTATCTGCAAAAAAAAAAAACAAAAAACATTGTTCACTGCTGTGCTTCTTCCCTCTGATTTACCAATAAGGGAAACATCTTCCATATTTCCAAAAACCCCTGGTTTTCCTTGAGTACACCTTGACATCATGCAAAACCTCTTCTTCCTCCAGTCAGCCAGGCCCTGCTGTACTCTAAGCTGCAACCCACTGGGCTCAGCATTCAATCAGGCAGACGTCCTTAAAAGATCAGACATCCTTAGCTATGGAAGAATAGTATTTATGCACTGCTAATCATGTGAAGAAGCACAGACTCTCCAGTCTCAAGTGGAGACATTGGTTGATGTATAGGCTTAGAGATCCTCATATTGGGACAGGGTCAGTTACTGATCTTGGCTCTTCACTTGCCAAGATGGAACTGTTTGGTTTCAATTCTATGAACATACTTACAAAATAGTAGGAACTTCAATACTGTGTGCTTCTGCTTAGTTGGGTTGTACTGAATTTGTAAGTCCAGTGAAGTTGTATTTCCCCTTTGTTCTGATGAGAGGTCTAGCCACTTTGTGTTTCAACTGTTATGTCCATATTCAGTTTTCTTATTCCCCTATAAAAGTTTATGAGATAGAAATGGAGGAAACCTAGAAATGCATCATGCATCTAAGCCTATTGTTGTAGCTAGACTTGTCGGGTCATATAGATGAAAATCTTAGGGAACAGTTTGATGCATTGGAAATACATCTAGGGTTCGTATCACTAGATATGATTTGGGCATTTCACTGAGTTACCTGGCTCTCAGCTTCTTCCACTAAATAGATGTGAATGATACCCATTCTGACTTTCTTTCAATATTGTATGTAAGGCTTAAAACGATTATGTTTAAATGCTCCCAATAACCTTTACAACCTGTCCCATGATATGGTTTGGCAGTGTCCCCACTCAAATCTCATCTTGAACTCTAGTTCCCATAATCCCCACGTCTCGTGAGAGGGACCCGGTGGGAGGTAATTGAATGATGGGGACAGTTACCTCCATGCTGTTCTTGTAATAGTGAGTGAGTTCTCATGAGATCTGATGGGTTTATATGAGGCTTTCCCCCTGCTTTGCTCGGCCCTTGTCCTTCCTGCTGCCATGTGAAGAAGGACATATTTGCTTCCCCTTCCACCATGATTGTAAGTTTCCTGAGGCCTCTCCAGCCATGCTGAACTGTGAGTCAACCTCTTTCCTTTATAAATTACCCAGCCTCAGATATGTCTTTACTTGCAGTGTGAGAACAGACTAATATAACCCAGCTGAGATATTTTGATGATGGTGATGGAGAAGAGAATGATCATTTGTGCTATTTACCTAAAGTGACTACTGTTTCCTCTGCTTATTTCTTCTATTTCAAGCATTGGAGTTACTTCCATTGAGAAGGTAATGTCAAAATGTAGCTTAAATTATCAGCTCTCTCTCTGTTCTTACCCTTCCTCTTTCTTTCCATTCATAAGACAAAGGAATGCATAAGACAGCTTTATCTTGGCATGTATCATTGTTGCATTTACTCTTTGATTTAATCAAATCGTGTTTGATCATTCACTCTGTGCTTGCCATTCCAATAGTGCTGGGGATATGCTGTCCTATAAGACAGACATAGGTCTCTGCTTTTGAGAGATTTACAATCCAGTAGCCTCCAGGTCTTCAGCCCAGCTCTGTATTTTATAGGTCCTATGACTCTATGAAAATGTCCTCATTGCTTTGTTCTACTTTGTTTTCTTTGATTCTGCCACTCAGACTATGAGATATTCTGTCCTAACATTTAGCATTACAATTGGCCTTTCTACATATTGTTTTGTCAGTCTATATCCTACCACCTGGCTGCTTCCTGCTCTTCAAGAACATCAGGTTAGACATCAGTTCTTCTGGAAAACCTTACCTGATAAATCATTTTGTTTCTTAAATTTATCTTCTCTGGGCACGTACCGTATTGCACTGTAAATCTCTAGGCTATTCTATGACTCCTGCCAGCCTGTAGCTATAGAGGTACCTGGGCTATGTGTATCTTATTCACCACTGTAGCCCCCAAACATAGCACAGTCCCTGACATCCAACATATACTCAATACGTAACTCCTGAAACAATTGCGTGAGTATCATGCTCTTGCCTATTTGGACAGTTCATTGCCCTTGCTTTCTGGCAATCTCTCCTAATTTCATTTCTTCCAAGTCCAACTATCATTCATTTTATGACAGCCTTTTTTTTTCAGCTGGCAAACTATGAGAGGCTAAAACTTATGCAACACACAATGAAAGACAAGGTCATATTTTATCGTCTTTGCCTGTTGCAGTAACCAGATCAGACATCTTTCTACAAGTGAGGCGAATGCAAGCCAACCGATATCTATCATGTCAAACACCTGATTACGATGTGCGAAAGAAAAAGAGGGAGCCATTAAAGATACATGGACAAGCACCTGCCCTTAAGGAGCTTACAACATTAGGGGAGATCTCTGGTTTCATGTAAGAAAATCGAATAATTAAAAATACAGGCAGATGCTTGGCTTTGTGCATTCTTTATAAACAATGTAGGGGTGGCAGGTAGTTGCTAAGTTTTCACCATATCATGCCTCCACAAAGCCATTGGATTGTTTAGACTATGTTTACGTACCCAGCTTTGAAAAGGGGCTGAAGAAGAAATAGAAGATATGTTGATTCGTGGTAGTGAGGCATAAACTTTTTGTTTTGTTTTGTCTTGTTTTTTTTTTTTATTATTATACTTTAAGTTTTAGGGTACATGTGCACATTGTGAAGGTTAGTTACATATGTATACATGTGGTGAGGCATAAACTTTTATGATGGGTAGAAAACTTTATAATGTGTTATAAGAAGAAATGATTCTGAATTGGCTGGGAGTACTGGCTCATGCCTGTAATCCCAGAACTTTGAAAGGCCAAGATGGGCAGATCATCTGAGGTCAGGGTTTGAGACCAGCCTGGCCAACATGGTGAAACTCCCTGTCTACTAAAAATACAAAAATTAGCCAAGTGTGGTGGCAGGTGCCTGTAATCCTAGCTACTCGGGAGCCTGAGGCAGGAGAATCGCTTGAATCTGGGTCACCGATGTTGCAGTGAGCTGAGATCGCATCACTGCACTCCAGCCTGGGTGACAGAGCGAGACTCTGTCTCAAAAAAAATAAATAAATTATTCTAAATGTATCCATGTCCAAGATTATGGTATCCACTCCTTGCACTACTTTGTATCTAGAATGTTTATTTTTCTCATCACTAGAACATTCTGTCATCTGTAACCTAATCCCATTGGGAAGGGTATTTGATTATCCTTTCGTCAGTGTGACTTAATGCTCCCAATTTTCCAAATCTAGCAAGAGATCCTTGGTGACATTCTTAGTGGGATGCCGTAGCCAGCAACGTTCATGGCAGAGTTGCTGTCTCTCTAAGCGATTTGGTTCTCTTTGTATGTATAAGGACTTCCTCTCTTACAAAGAAAGTTGTGTCACATTCAATCTATCAATTTCCTCCTTTAGAAGCAGGCAGAGAATACTCTGGACAGCTATGATGGAATAAGTCACACAGTGATATTATCTCAAATTATATCTGTAGGGTAACTGCAAGTCAGGTATTTAAGGGGACAGAATCCATCCTTTTCCCCTTGTGGATTTGGTTAAATGTAGTAGTATTAGCAATGGCACAAGTCATCTAAATTTATCTTGAATGTGAATTTGACACTGATGTTACTCTGGTGGTAGTAGCAAGAACTTTTCCCCCTTCAGAAAAAGTGGGCTGGTGAAAGGAAATGGATTATGAAAGTCTGTTCAGGATTGACGCTTCCCGCATACCCAGGAGGTGGAGAATCCTTATTGAATTAAGATTCAAAATGCATCTGTCTGTTCTTTCCCTTACAAAAATTCACTTTTGCCAATGTTTATTTGCATGGTTTGATTTTCTGCTTGTCCATATGCCCTTCTGTCCATACAAGTATATCTGTGACAGTGATGGGCAGCCCCAGCTGTCACTCAGGAATGGATAGCAGTGGTGATGGTTGGTTGGTATTGATAGCCAAGTACTTACTACAGCTGAGCTTTCTGGTCTTGACTGTGTATTATAGTTATGCAAGAGGTTATCACGGGGGAAAATGGATGAACGGTACCCAAGACGTTCTTCTACATTTTTTGAAACTTTCTGTATAATTATATCTCTGTGATTATTTGAAAATAAAAAATTAACAATAATGGCACTCATAGGCTAGGCTCTGGGTTCGGAATTGGGTTGGTACAAATTTCTTCATGGAACCATCATGACCTGAGATAATTTTCTTAGCATCTCAGAGCCTATTATTTATCAAATGAAGATAAAGTCTGTGCCCCTATCGTCGGGCTGTGGGTTGCATTGATGGAAGTTCTATTTATAGAACATTTAGGGCAGTGGCAAGCATGTGGCTTAAGCCCTTCTCATTGTATTATTGTTATTATCAAGAATTTTATAAGTAACACTGTCATCATTAACATGATTAACCTACCTGGGTTCTGGATCTTAGGGTGGCAGGAACACGGTCTTGTGCCTTTTTGACAACCTCTAATTTTGCCTACGATACTAAAAGGCTTTGTCAGAATGTCTCAAAAATATTTTATGGTGAATTGTTCCACCATAACTCTCACAAATATCACCTCTTATCTCAGCCCACAAAAAAGGTCAATTATAGATAAAGGAAAGGACCTCATTGTTGCCGAAAGACTTAGATATGAGGTCTGGATTTGCACTTATTCACTTCAAGACTTTATGTTTCCTTATCTGTGAAGTGGGTGTGCTAAAAATGAGTTTATTACTCTAGCTCCTGTGGAGATGAAGTGAGATTATATATATATATATATATATATATAGTGACTAACATTGTCTGATACTTAGAAGGTGCTGGAAGAATACCAGCTGCTCTGGCTGTTAGTTTGTATTAATAACAGGCAATAATAAGGCATTTGCAGCAATTTCACAAACAGACAGGTGAAGCCCTACGCAGCATGCCTTTCCAGCAAGAAATGCTTCAGTGCAATGTTAGGATATTCCAATGGGGAAACTTTTTTCAGTAATGCAGGGCAACGGTGGATGGTTTTGACCTTGCTCTCAGTGCCCCGAGGTGCTGACTGTGTCAGAACATGTCTCAGTACTACTAAAAATGAAGGGACTAGCTTGGGATTCATTTTTTATTCAACAAAACATTTTGAATGCTTTTGTACATGTGTGTGTGTGCTCGCATGTGTGTGCATCTCAGACACTGTTTGAGATGCTTGAGGCAACAGTGATAGACCAAAAAAAAAAAAAAAAAAAAAGGAAACCAGACAAGGTTCCTATACTCGTAGAGTTCACAGTCCAGTTGGAGATGGACACCAAAATGTGTATATAATGTCATACTTTGACAGAGGTTTTAAATGGCAAGACAGGGTCCTCTGAGACCCTGGAAAAGTGAGAAACTCCATCTTCCTAAGTGCTTGATGCCGTTGGTTGGGAACTTCACTTGTTCTGGATGTCGCTAATTTTTTAAGGGCCAAGCACATATTTCCCTTTGGAATTATCATCTCAGAAGTGGCCATATCCAGGTCTCTGACTTGTACAGAGTACCATAAATATTTTATTGTCAGTGACTTTTAAAGAGTTGAGAAAAACAGCCTCTCCATTGCCTTCTGTAACTCCAAATGGAAAATCAGGATGGAACATTTTGCAAACATGACACCTCCTCACTGCAAGCCGACCGCCCACTCGGTTGGCTTGTGTTTCTGGGGCTGGTGTTTGTCAGCCATGGCAAGATGGCTTCCATCCTCTCTCTGTGCTTCCCTACTGAGCCAGAGAAGTGAAATGAGACAAGTAGCTTTGCTGGAATCTGTAACATGGATTCTGTCATCTTTGTTGTTTGTTGGATTTTATGAATTATGGCTTCAGCATAACTTTAGAGTTCTTTGTTCAAGAGATAATTTTCTGGCCAGGTGCAGTGGCTCATGCCTGTAATCCTAGCACTTTGGGAGGCTGAGGTGAGTGGATCACAAGGTCAGGAGATCGAGACCATCCTGTCTAACATGGTGAAATACCGTCTCTACTAAAAATACAAAAAAATAGCCGGGCATGGTGACGGGTACCTGTAGTCCCAGCTACTTGGGTGGCTGAGGCAGGAGAACTGCTTGAACCCAGGAGGCGGAGTTTGCAGTGAGCGGAGATTGCCCCACTGCACTCCAGCCTGGGTGACAGAGCAAGACTCTGTCTCAAAAAAAAAAAAAAAAAAAAAAAAAATTTCTGTAAGCTGGCATAGTTACCAGAACAAAAGTTTATATGTTTATCTAAATGAGGTCAGATCTGAATTCATCTCCAAGTGTTTAAGAATATACAGTGTAGGATTCTGACAGATTTGGGTACCTGACACTAACAAGTTGTGTGAGCATGAGCAAGTAATCCCACCTAGGTTGAAAAAGAAGATAAAAATACGCGGTACGTTGGATTCTTGTTAAATTAGGTAATGTAGGCAAAGCTACTTTATTGAATTTTGTATGCTTGGTGCTTAGAACAATAATCAGCTCATAATTGGTGTGCAAGAAAAGATTTCTTTTCCTCGTTACCAGACATCATCATCACCATCACCATTATTACCATCACCATCACCATCATCATCATCATCACCACCACCACCATCTTTGCCTTTATCTTATTATGGATTCAGTAACAAGAATTCTTCAATAAGACTCATAATAAGATTATGTTAAAATTCGGGTTCTTTCCCTTACTAATGTACTAGATCCATGTGTTGGAAAGTGTTTTCCATTTGTTTAGCACCTCAGTTTTCTTATCTGCCAAAGGTACCATAATGAGGTACGTGATCTGCCAAAGGTACCATAATGAGTTTAGTATTCACTAAAGTAGGTTAGAGTCCAACACACATCCCTTCTTCCTGGGTTCTCCAGAGGAAGAACTTCACTGGACTGGAAGGAGGATCAGTTTTATCCCCACAATGGGACATATGTGCATACAGGACTTTCTAGATTATAAAATACATTCCAGTAGATTTTTCCCTCTAAAACATCGTAAGAGTCTCACTGTGAAGAATAATATATATTACTATTTATATTTTATGAATAAGGAAACTGGGTCACATAAAGGTTGAATGACTTGCCAATAGTTTCACCATTATGCTCTTGATGCCTCAATATTTGACTTAGATTTCATAGTCACAGCATTAAAAGGTTAGATAGTAACACTAGAAATTACCTGGCCTATCATAGTGTTTTTCCATTTATTTATTTTTACCCCAATTCATAAAAGATTTTACACTCTGAACCCATTCCTCCACATAAAGTTTTCATGAAACAATATAAACTCTTAACTATTTTATTCTTCTCTCATGTGTGTAGATTATTTCATTTAAAGAATGTTGGTATGATGATCCCCTACATGGGTCTTACAGCCTAAGAGATCAGACTGACAGAATAAAAAACACAGAACATTTTTCTCCAGGATTGTGTATCAGAACTATCTGGGGCAACTTTTGACAGTGCCCATCCCTGGATCCCACCCTCAGAGATTCTGAGGCAGTAGGTCTGGTGTGAAGCCTTGGAATGTGATTTTTTTTTCTTTCTTTCTTTCTTTTTTTTTTTTTTTTTTTTTTTTTTTTTTTTTTTGAGACGGAGTCTTTCCGTGTTGCCCAGGCTGGAGTGCTGTGGCGCGATCTTGGCTCACTGCAAGCTCCGCCTCCCGGGTTCCCGCCATTCTTCTGCCTCAGCCTCCCAGGTAGCTGGGACTACAGGTGCCCGCCACCATGCCTGCCTAATTGTTTGTAATTTTAGTAGAGACGGGGTTCCACCGTGTTAGCCAGGACGGTCTCGATGTCCTGACCTCGTGATCCGCCCGCCTCGGCCTCCCAAAGTGCTGGGATTACAGGCATGAGCCACGGCGCCCGGCCGGAATCTTTTATTTTTAAAAGAATACATAAGGAGCTCATGCTCCACTGACTAAGGACCCATGTTCTGTTGCATCTATCTGATTGTTTCCACCTGAAACTCTTTAACCCTTTGTCTATTTAAGTTTTTTTTTTCTTTTCTTTTTGAGATGGAGTCTCACCCTATCACCCAGGCTGGAGTGCAGTGATGCAATCTTGGATCACTGCAAACTCCACCTCCCGGGTTCAAGCGATTCTCGTGCCTCAGCCTCCAAAGTAGCTGGGATTACAGGCACCTGCCACAATGCCTGGATAATTTTTGTATTTTTAGTAGAGATGGAGTTTTAGCAGGTTGGCCTCAAAGTCCTGACCTCAAGTGATCCGCCCGCCTCGGCCTTCCTAAGTGCTGGGATTACAAGCGTGAGCCACCGCGCCCGGCCAGTTGTTTTGTTGTTGTTTGTTTTTGAGTATTTTCTCCATTATTCCCTAGGACATTAATGCTTTCACCAGGGAATTGTCCGTCTTGGTCTTGTCTCTCTTTCCAAGGTTGAAGGACAGAAGTTGGCTTCTCAGTTGAGGACAAGAGCTTATGGTTTGTGCAAATGGCTGCTGTCCTCGCATACTGAGCTGGAGTCTTGTGAGACAGGGCCTCTTGTCCTCTGTGGTTATGTGGTTAGAGAGGGGAGCTGACACATCCTTTTAAAGAAACTGAAAGGGCTGCTTGTTTTAACTTTCACTCTGTGATGCATTGCAGAGATCCCCAAGGTATGATTGGAAATGGAAACGTAAGGACGGGCACAAATACTATGTATCCAGATTTTCTTTCCAACGTTGAAGAGCTGGGAATTAAAAAGAAAAACCTCGCCCAGGGGCCACCTGAACTAGAACCTGCAAAACAGACAAGCAGAAAGGTTGAATTCTTCCAGGCGGTCTATTCCACCCTCACCTCCTCCTCTGTTATACAATTTAATTACAACTTTATTCACTTCAGAAACCCCATCCATTCCCTCCAGTAGGGGAAGATCTCTCTTTCCATAGCAAGGAGCCTTGGTGATAAGCAGCTATCTGTAGGAACGGTGCATGGGACTCTCAAAACCTCTCCCTTGACAAGCAAGAAAGACATGAGCAAATAATAACTGAAATTATTTTGACATTTCACTCTGGTTGTTGTAGTTTTCATAATAAAGGAAGAACAAAGTACTTGCAGCTTTAAATAAAGAGGCTGCCTTTGGCATTGATGTGGGATTTCACTGGGGAATTTTTTGTATGAGTTCTTGTTTTTGCTCACTGGGAGAGAGAAGAAAACGATAAGCCATGAAAAGACAAAAGTCCAAGGAAAGGAGAAAGCAAGACCCCTGTACTTTTTCTTGATAGCATTTGTCACCCCTGGAATATTGTGGTCATCTTAGTATTTATTTTTTGTTTCTGGAAGTCTGCTGCTGCACTTGACTGTAAGGTCTATAGGGACAAAGATGGTTTTGGATTTTGCTCACCGTTGCATTAAATGTGAATGAATGAATTCATTTACATAATGTGTACTAGGAGCCAAGCCCTGTGTGTGTGTGTGTGTGTCTGTGTGTGGTTTTTGGTGATGTGATTTTTAATTAGATCCTTACAATATTATGGTGAAGCTACTCATCATTGGTCCCATTAAACAGAAGCAAAAACTAGCGCTTGGAGTATCACAATAACTTGTCTAAGATTACACAGCCAGTCTGCAAAAGAGCTGGATTTCAAAATCTTCCAAGTCATCATCAGTTATGATATTTTTAAGATCAATTTGCAGTTAACCACACAGCTTTATTACAAATTCATGCTCTCTGATGTACTCACAGCATTTTTCAAAATTTACCTATTGCTATCTCTCTATCTCTTTAAACTTTTTTCATCCTTCCTCTATCTCTTCCCTTTTATCCCTGAATGTTTGCGCTCCCCTCTTAAGAAAAAATAAGATAGTAGCAAGCTCCCTGCTGGATTTTGTAACTTTGCATACCATATATTTAGTTTAGTAATGAAAAATTCCAGCTCCAGGCGATGCATCGAATCGCATTTCTAATGTTTTTTAAACAGCTATTAATGTGGTCGAGCAGTGGGTTTTTTTTTTTTTTTTCCCTTCCTCCTCTATATAATCATCTGCTCAGTGGTGCGCTGTGAAACTGAGAGTAGGAGCCAGAGGAGGAGCAAGCTGTGATTGATGGGCCAGGCCTTCCTGGCAGAAAAAGTGCCATCTGGGTTGGTTTTGGGAGCAGTCAGATGTTGAGGGGGAGGTCAGCCAGGTGGCCTCAGCCCCCCACCTTCCTCAACACCCCGATCATCCACACATTGCACAGCGCGCACACCCTCGCTCGTAACTGAGGCGTGCTTGGGGCAGATGCTTTGTGCTGTGGGACAAGAACAGCTGCTAAGTTTATGGAGGAGAAAGGAAGCAGGATGGTGCAGCAGGTATTTTTGGTTTTTTTCCATTTAATCTTTCACTCAAAATTGCGATTGGAATGAAGCTGAAAGCTTTTCTTGTGTTAAGTCTGTGATGTCGGTGATACGTAGCTTGCTTCTTGAATCATGCCCGGGGAAAGGAGAGGAGTTTTGGTGAAGAGAGTGTGTGTGTGTGTGTGTGTGTGTGTGTGTGTGTGTGTGTGTGCGCGCGCGCGCGCGCGCTTTCTGCTTGATGTGTGGAACTGAGCTGATCTTAGAACCAGCAGGTTAATGGTGTCCCTTTGCATTTTTCTTCTTTGTTTGAATGCCCCTAGGGCATGATGCAGTTTAGCTCAATTCAGTTCTGCACAAGAGGGTTTCTCTGAATATGCGCGATTTCTTGCCAGAGAAGTGGCGTAGACCATGCTCCTAAACTAAAGTAAAACAAACTGTCAGCAAGACTGAAAACTGCAAGCAACCATCAAGAATGGATAGTTTTCCTCCAGTGAGTCCATGCTGGTGGGGGGTCCCACTGCAGGAGCCGCTGCTTTCCTGGGCTGTGTGGGCATATGTGATCAGCTGGCTTATTAGGTTTTGACAATTCCTGTGCATGTCTTCATTATAAGGGTTGAGTTTAGGCCAGAGGAGGTTCTCCACAGCAGGAAATAAACTGGGGACAAGTAAATTCCAGATGCAGAAAGGGAGGGTGTGCTCAAGAAGTTTGACTATAAAGGTGGGGAAATACAGGCGTGTGAGTGTGCACACACACATACCCACACAGGAAAATGCTTGCCTATTTTAAAGTCCACCTGGACGGCTACGAAAGCTGGTACTTTGCCTTCTCAGTGAAAGTCAGGTAGTTACATGGAAAAGAATAGACCCATTTCCTGTTCGGCCACTTAAAGATTATTTTTCAGTTGAAATACGGTTTACATTCAATTTTGAGCCAAAAGGTTTTGCAAAGCCTGACTGGCTACCACTCTTGTTTCTCTTGTTAGTTTCTCAAAACTACTTTATTAAACCACTCAGGGCAACAAATGGGAGAAGGGCAATGTCTTGGGGAAACAACAACAACAACAACAAAACTCTCTCATCTTATTTTCTCTCTGACTCTGTCTCCTGAGTCCACTTCAGAGAGAAAATTCAGGGTTCAGGATATTTTAGGGACCAAAGAAATTCTCTGAGCATCAGAAGAGTGGCCCTCTTATTGCATGCATACAAGAGTCAACACACTATGCTAATAGTCAGATTACAGTGTTTGTCTTAAAATAGCAATGATAGCCAGGCTATTTCATGCTTCAGTAAAATATTTAAATTGAAATGACTTTTTTTTTTGCTTTTATGAATCAGACTTGGTTGCATTTTAATAATCCTTTTGCTCTTGGTAACTGGAGTGAAAGCTACACGTTGGGGTGTCTTAAATAATGACAGGTTTCCATCATCCTGCTGTCGTTGAGTTGCTCTCGTTGACTGAGAGGTTTGGTGACTGAGGACAAGGAAGTTTCTTCTGTGTTTATCCTAATAAATGTTGTTTATTTCAAGCTTCTAGTCAGTTGTGCAGCAGCAATAGTGGGTCTTAAAGCGTGAGATCTTGGCCTTCTTTCATCCTCCTTTTGTGTACTGAGCAACAACTCAAGAAAGTCCAGGCACTGAAATTAAACGTTAAGTTTGCAAAAGCTCCTGAAGCATTTGCTTGATGATGTAGGGAACACTTGTGAGGCAGATCATCCTGCTCATCAACTAGGAACACCCACAAGCACCCTGACTCTGCAGATATCAGAAGCTCTCTGATCATTCCACTTATTTAGGGAAAGGTAGGGGTTTGGCATTGGAGTAGAAGAAAGAAGGCAGCTTCTGCAAATGAGGGAATGTCTAGCCAGAATGCTCCAAATAATTTTGCCTGTCACTGTCCCCTACATGAAGTTGGCTTCAGCTTCCAACCCAGGAGCCTGTTCGCGTGCCTAGGATTTGCTGTGACCTGGAGTGGAAAAGGTGCCCTTAATGTCAGTGTATTTTTCCAGAAAATACATTTCAGCCAAGCTAAGAATCCAGGAATGTCAGTAGGGAGGAAACAAAGACATCTCTGGAGCCATGTGAAGGTGAAAAATAATTCCATAGGAAGTACAGTGGTCTTAATTAAATATTAGCTGTAATTAGCCTAAAGTGCAAATGTTGGGAATATTAATTAGGGTCTCTCTGGAACGGCTGTCAGTGTTAATAAGTAACTGTAGGGGGTCCCACCAACATCTGTTTGAGAACTCCAAGTACAGGATGAAATCTGGAGCCCCATGTTCCTGGATGCTAACTGCAGGCTCCTTGGCTACCAGGGACTCAGTCCCTAAAGCATGGTGCTCTGTGTTTGCCAGAATTGCATAACTCATGGTAGAGGTGGGTGGCTTGCTTTGGCACCAGTTGTGCCCCCAGCTGGCCCTTGCCTTTCCTCGGATAGCCTCAAAGCATTTCAAAGTCAGGCCTCAGGCTTGAGGTAGTGCAGAAGTTTCCCAGGCTGCTGCCCCACTCCTTTCGAATGGTCACCCACCCAACCTGGCCATTGGAATTGCTGGCATATTTGAATCAAATACCCTAGTCCCTGGCTTCCTCACAGGGAGTAACACACCAACAGCTAAACACAGGTCCATGGTGTATGTGATAGAGAGGGAATTGCTTATTTAAAAATGGGAAGTGGACAGGCGCGGTGGCTCATGTCTGTAATCCCAGCACTTTGGGAGGACAAGGCAGATGGATCACTTGAGGCCAGCAGTTCGGGACCAGCCTGGCCAACATAGTAAAACGCCGTCTCTACTAAAAATACAAAAAATTAGCCAGTCATCATGGCGGGTGCCTGTAATCCCAGCTACTCGGGAGGCTGAGGCAGGAGAATCACTTGAACCTGGGAGGCGGAGGTTGCAGTGAGCCGAGATCCTACCATTGCACTCCAGCTTGGGTAACAGGAGCAAAACTCTGTGTCAAAAAAATAAAAATAAAAATAAAAATAATGAATGAATGAATGAATGAAGTGAACTCCCCACCAGGTGATTCTCTTGCTAGATGAGAAATGCCTTGGTTTAACTCTTGGCTTCCCTAACAACTACCTGTGACTGTGGCCTCGAATAATTATTTCCCAGCTTTGGTCTGGAGCATCTTTGATGACAAGGTAAATTGAGATTAGAGATGCATTGCATGCAAAGTAGGGATTCTGGACCTTGGCACTGTTAACATTTGGGGCGGGACAGTCTTTTGTGGTTCAGGGTAGTCGTATACACTGTAAGATGTTTAGCACCATCCCTGGCCTCCACCCACTAGAGGGCAGTAGCAAATCCTCCCTCATTTGTGACAAAACTGTCTCCAGTCATTGCCTAATGTCCTGTGGGGAGCAATCACACCTCTGTAAGAACTACCGGTGTGAGGCGCCCAGCACAGTGCCTGCCACCTATTAGGTTTTCTTCTGAGGACCAGTGAGGAGAAGGGGCTGCTTTTCATGGAAGTCTGAGGCCATCATGAGCCTTCTGCTCATAAGCCCACTTAGGGAGATTTAAAGCCTGTGTGCATGTGAGTTTACAGGTCAAAGATCTGCAGATGGAAAGTAAATCCCCCAAAAGATTCTGACTCACTGTTTTTGCACCATTTTCAATATTGCCAGTCTCCAAGTCTAGCTATCACCCCTCTTTGGTTTGGAGAGTATACAGGCCCTTTCTCTCTCTTTCTACTTCACTGCCTGCTTTATTTCCTGCCCAAACTATTTATGCAATAATGGCTTCTTAACTGGTGATCCCATATCTAATGAGATTCTGCCACAGCTATTAGAAAACATTTCCCACAAAGGACCAGATGATAGATCATTCAGTCTTGGTGGGCTGGGCAGTCTCTGTCACAGCTATCCAACTCTGCCTTTGTAGTACAAAAGCAGCTACAGACAGTAAACAAATGAGCATGGCTGTGTTCCAATAAAACTTTATTTACAAAAACAAAATTTGGGCCAGATTTGCCTCATGAGTCATTTGCTAGGTCCTCTCTTCATCCCCCTACCCTATCTCCTGCTGCCAGACTAGGCTTTACAGAGCCCAGAGGTCATTTTTCAAGCACATATTCACTTGGCAAACATTTATAAATGTCCACTTTGCAGCTAGTATGCTGTTGGACCATGGAGATGGGACAGGGAATGTGACACAGTGTCCTGTTTTCAGGGAGCTCACAGACAAATAATCAGGCCGTGGCAGTGCTTGGTGCTGTGTGAGCTTTGGCCACCAGCTGCAGTGGAGCAGAGGGGATGGGCAACTGACCGGGTTTCAGCATCAAGGAAAGCCTGCTGGAGGAGGGACTCTTGATGTGGACCGAAGGAAGAGTAAGGACTAGTTGGGCAAGGGGGTAGGTGAGGCTTTCCAAGCTGAGGGGCAGTGAATGTGAAGTCTTGATGGGGTTGAGAGGATGGAGCTCTTCTCCCTTAACTGACCATAAGCTTCTGGAGGGCATGACCCTTCTCTCTTCAATACAGAGATAGCTCGAAGTCTACAAGGAGCCTTACCTCTTTTGCAAGAACTAGTAGGAAAGGGCCACTTTTCCTGAGCTTGCTCTGCACTGATGAAAAGCCCCAGGGTTATATATGTTCCTGGTGAAAGTATCTTCTGCTGGAGGTGGAGGAGGGAAGCCTTTGTCTTCATATGATCATTGTCTGTACCACTGCTTGTGTGATTATTTTGTGCTTCCCTAAAGAGTTTACACAAGTCTACCTTTCACGTCAGAGATGGGCCAGGTAGAAGGTTGGGGAGGCAGAAACAGATCTTTGAGCAGAAGCTGCCTCTGGCACAATGAATTCCTCATCAGATGGTTCCCAAGATCCCAACGTTTCTGGGGCTTTTCATCACCCATAGAGAAGTGGCATCGCTATGAAATTTCTGTACAGAAGGATATGTTCCTTGAACAGCCCAGAAAAAGAAAAAATGCTAGTTTAGTTATAAAACAGCAGAAGTTTTTTTTTTTAATTAGTCAAGACCCTTTTGGTTGTAAGTAACAGAAAAAGTAGCTTAAAAAATGAGACAAAGGGTACAAAGTGTCAGTTTTGCAAGACAGATACATTCTGGAGATTTAAGTACAGCATGGAAACAAGAGTTAAAAATACTGTATTATATACTGGAAATGTGCTAAGAGGATAGATCTTAAGTTAAATCTCACCACACACACATACACACACACACACACACAAATGGAAATCATGTAGAAGTGATGGATATGCTAATTACCTGGAATGTGGTCACTTCACAACGTATACATATGTCAAAACATCAAGTTATACACCTTACATGTATAATTTTTATGTTAATGGTATCTTAGTAAAGCTGTTAAAATATGGGACATTTACTGACTTGTGTAACTAAAACAAACAGGGATGGTGCTAACTGCGGGTAAAGCTGGATTCAACACTTCAAATGATGTCACTGGGACTCAGTAGAAACCTCTCTGTTCCTCAGTTTCTTCTCTTCATTTTCCTCTAGGTTGGCCTCACCTGTAGGGAGGTCCCCTCCAAGTGGCAGTTCTTTTTTGTTGTTGTTGTTATTGTTGAGACGGAATCTTGCTCTGTGGCCCAGGCTGGAGTGCAGTGGTGCACTCTCAGCTCACTGCAACTTCTACCTCCCACATTCAAGTGGTTCTCCTGCCTCAGTCTCCAGAGTAGCTAAGATTACAGGCATGTGCCACCATGCCTGGCTAATTTTTGTATTTTTAGTAGAGGCAGGGTTTCACCATGTTGCCCAGTCTGGTCTCGAACTCCTGACCTCAAGTGATCCACCCACCTTGGCCTCCCAAAGTGCTGGAATTACAGGCGTGAGGCAACATGCCCACCCTAAGTGTCAGTTCTTGGCAGCTCCAGGCTTATGATGTTTTTATAGCTGCCCATCACAGTGGAAAGAGAACTTCTTCCCCAAAACTACAGCAAAATCCCAGGGTGACTGGGACTCAGTGGTGTGACTAGGGCTTAACGCACTAATGGACTCACTAGATAGATGTGCATGAACCCAAATCCATGGGACTATCTCAGTGGGACCATCTGATTGGCCAGGCTGATGTCCTATGGCTCATCTCGTAGCGACTAGGAGCTGGGTTCAACTGTATCTGCACCATACAGGCTGAAAGTGGGACTGTCCCCCCAAAGGAAACTGGGGCCTTGTTGAAGAAACAGGAGTGGAGACAGACCAGCAATATCACTGCATGTCTTCTTTGGCTTCCCAAGGATGGACAAGGTTAACTGCTCATGGATAGCAACTCAGCCTCAGCATAGGCACACCCTCCTTGGCCCCAGTGTTATGGGAAAATGTTAGAAAGAGAAAGAAATGCTCGTGCCCTTTTGTTTCCAGTGGCACAGACATTTGGCGAAATTTGTCTGGAGGAGGGAAGAGCCTGATGGGAATGATTTACTTGTAAAATGTTTAAACTTATCCTAAGCTTAGTTCTCTTCCAAGTGTCATCTTTAACATTCTAATTAAGGTCCCTTCTAAACAAATGCACCAGCTCTGTGTGCTGCTCTGAGAACAAACTTTTTTTTTTTCCTCTCTTTCTGTCATCATGTTTTTGCTGCACTCAAATTGCTTTAGAGAAAGAGGATTTCGGATGTTGGTGGCGAGTACTGAAGAGATAAGGAGAAATTCTGATATTTTTGCCCTAGTATCATTAAATGAGGGCCAAAGTCACATCTAATTGACCACAGACAATGGGAGAGGCAGCTATTTGGTGTGCTTAATTGCTAAGTTTTTTTCCTCTCTCTGTCTTTCTGACTGTGTGATCCCATCTCCTGAGACCATGGAAAGTTTAGACCTTTGGGTTACAATTTCTTATGCCGTGTGTGTGTGTGTGTGTGTGTGTGTGTGTGTGTGTGTGTGTGTGTTGTGGTAGAACTGTGGAGGAGGAGGTAAAGAGAGAGAGCTGTTTCCTGAAATGGAAGCATTTGAATTCAGGTTTTTGTTGTGTGTGTTTTTAAAATTCTTCTGAGTTTGCTGTAATTGTCACACTGCCTGTTTTGCCTAGATCTGAAGAATGAATTGTTATATAATACTCTGTGCTCATAAAAAAATAAGGCAGGGAGGGAGAGGCATTGACTAATGAGACTAAGAATTAGATCCAATATTTTTCAGAAATGCTTAAAATGGGGGTGTCAGAGAGGACAATCTTTGTCCAAATTAGGCCCTGAATTTGTATCAGCTGCTTCATTTTGGCACTGGGGACATCACACACGCATACACACACACAGACACACACACACACACAACATAACACACAACCACACAGACACTGGGACCATTAAAAGGATACTCCCTATTCCCATTATGTGAGCCAAGTCACATAAAACTTTGATTAAATTCAAATGCTTACATAAATTGTCTCTCCTCTCAAGAACACACACGTTCAATTTAGTCTCTCTTGGCACTTTAAGTATCAAATCAAGGTTCTGCTGTCACTGCAGACAACTAAATGCTCACAGCTTCCAAAATGGGAATGAAATAAAAAGGATCTGCCAAAAAAAAAAAATCAATCTAGTAAAGCCACAGACCCTCATGTCTTTGAATATTAGGCTGGGTGGCTTGGAAAAAGCGACTTTATCTTTATCTTTCCAAGCCTCGGTTTCTGCATCTGTAAAATGGGGAGAAGTGATGGTTACTGTTTCCTTATAGGGTCTGGTGAAGATGACCTGAGATTGGTCCATCTCAGGCTGGTGGCACCATGGTGACCCCTAGAAAGTACGCAGGGCACGATCGTCCTGGGATCTGGGAGGAAGGTTTCTGCATGGTGGCTCCTCGTGACGTTCTCTCCCTCTCTGCACCTTTTTGATTTTTCAGGGTAATCAGGAAGCAGCCGCTGCCCCTGACACAATGGCTCAGCCTTACGCTTCGGCCCAGTTTGCTCCCCCGCAGAACGGTATCCCCGCGGAATACACGGCCCCTCATCCCCACCCCGCGCCAGAGTACACAGGCCAGACCACGGTTCCCGAGCACACGTTAAATCTGTACCCTCCCGCCCAGACGCACTCCGAGCAGAGCCCGGCGGACACGAGCGCCCAGACCGTCTCCGGCACCGCCACAGTAAGTGGACGTGTTTGCTACGGGTGGGAGGTTATGGGGAGGGGCCCCCAGCCCCCCAGCCCTGGTAATGGCAGCAGGGGTGCACCCCCATCTACCCAGGGACTCTGGGAAACAGATCAGTCCCTAAGCCCACCCTCATCATACCAGCTTCCTGAAGTTTACCTCATTTCCATGCATTCATTCTTAGCGTTCATTTAAATCAACGGATTATTAATTAATTTCATTTATTTGTAAAGGGGCACATTTATCAATTTTCTATTCCTATAGTTTTGCCTTTCTAGAATGTCATCCCGATGAAATCTCATTTTTTTGGAAAAAAAAAAATTTTGATGTAAGATAATTTTTTTTCAAGTCTTACGGAGGCTGGGTATGGTGGCTCATGCCTGTGATCCCAGCACTTTGGGAGGCCGAGATGGGAGAATCGTTTGAAGACAGGAGTTCGAGAATAGCCTGGGCAACAAAGTGAGACCTCATCTCTACAAGAAATTTAAAATTTAGCTGAGTGTAATGGTGCATGCCTGTAGTCCCAGCTACTTGGGAGACTGAGGTGGGAGGATGGCTTGAGGCCAGGAGTTTGAGGCTGCAGTGAGCTAAGATTGCTCCACTGAACTCCAGCCTAGGTCACAGAGTGAAACTCTGTCTCTAAATAAACAAAAATAAAGTCTTTGTGGAATTATAATTTACATACCTTAAAATTAGTATATTTTTAGGTGTACAGTTCACTGATTTTTAGCATATTTACGGAGTTGTGCGATGATTGCCGGCATCTAATTTCGGAACATTTCCATCAGCCTAAATACAAATCTTGTGCCCCTTTGCAGCCACTCCTCATTCATACCTCAAAGCTCTGAACCTCGCTTCTTTACCTTAGCCTAATACATTTGAGATTCATCCAGGTTGCGGTGTTTGTCCCTGGTTTCTTCATTTTTATTGCTGGACCAAAGGGCAGGGGCTAGAAAGAGGCAGGGTGAGAGAATTTTGATGAATAAGGGAACTGTCCTATATCTTAATGGTGACGGTTACATGACTTTATACACCATAAAGAGTAAATTTTTTTGCGTACAAATGATGACATGGATTAGAAACAGGCATGTAAACAGAAACATTTTATCATCACTGTAAATGAAAACTGGTGTTTTGATCATTAGTCAAATATAACTCTAAATGAAAATATTTATAGTAAAATTAAATAATGTTCATTTGTGTGCCACCTAAAGTAATCATGCATACCACAAAACCTATATGGAACATGCATTTGGGAACCTTTTTCTGCAGAATTCTTTAGAAGCTTGGGCACCCCAATCCTGTCGTCCGGAACATTTTTTGAGTGTAAGGCAATTCTGCCTCTTCGTCCTGTCCCAAGACCTCAGGAAAGCCAGTATTTGTGAAGAAGTTTATGGCTTTGAAGCATGATACGTTTCCTGTGATAAAAGAAAACACTGACTAACTTTGCTACTTGCCACCTCATTCATTTGGAGGCTAGTTTTGAAGTTTGTTTTTGTTTTTGTTTTTTTGAAATGGGGTCTCGCTCTGTTGCCCAGGCTGGAGTGCGGTGGCGCGATCTCGGCTCACTGCAAGCTCCACCTCCCAGGTTCACGCCATTCTCCTGCCTCAGTCTCCTGAGTAGCTGGGACTACAGGCACCCGCCACCATGTCCAGCCAATTTTTTGTATTTTTGGTAGAGACAGGATTTCACTGTGTTATCCAGGATGATCTCAATCTCCTGACCTCGCGATCTGCCTGTCTCGGCCTCCCAAAGTGCTGGGATTACAGGCGTGAGCCACCGTGCCCGGCCTAGTTTTGAAGATTTTTTAAAAAAATAATATACATTCTGAAATTTTTAGTTGCCTTCCTCCCTTTTTAATTTATTGTGGTAAAATACATATAACATAAAACTTAACCATTTTAATCCTGTACACATTTCAATAGTATTCAGTATATTCACAATGTAGTGCAAAACCACAACCATTATCTAGTTTGAGAATGTTCCTACCACCCCAAAAGGAAACCCCATACCCATTAAGCAGACACTCCCCATTCTCCCTCTCCCCAGCCCCTGGCAACCACCAATCTGCCTTAGAGATAGCTTTTTGTGTCTGGCTTCTTTCTCTTAACACGATGTTGTCTAGGTTTATTCATGTGGAGTATCCCACTGTATGGATAGACCGTGTTTATTTATTCATTAGTCCATGGATGGATATTTGGGTTGTCTCCACATTCTGGTTCTTCTGAACACTCCTGCTGCCGACTTTTTTGTATTTAGTTGCTGTGCCTTAGGCATGGGCCTGTGAAATGAGTTTGCTGGTTCAGCAGTTGTTTGTTGCTTTTGCGTTGACTACCAGGTAGTAGTGATGGGGATGTTGTTTACTGTTTGTTGGCTATTTTGTGATAATTAATATTAGTAATGCCTGGATAGGTTATTTTCAGATTTTGAAAAAAGATCCAATCAGACATTATTTATTAAGCTAACTGCTGTGGAAATTTTACGTATTCATTTATTTATTCACAAATATTTATTAAGCTTCTATTAGGGCCAGGATTCATACTAGCTGCCATGGTTGAACAAAACAAAATGATCTTTACCTCTTGTAACTTAGTATGAGAGGCAGAAAGTGAGCATGTGGCAAATAGCATGTGTGATAGATGTCTTAAGGAAAATATGGGTACCGTAGGAAAATTAAAAAAGAACAGAGGTGCTACCTGCAAACGTGTAGTCTGAGAGCATTTCTTCAAGGAGATGATGCTTAAGGTGATAAGACAAAGCAGCCCAGGCAGAGGGAGTACCACAGTCAAAGGTCCTAAAGTTGGAAAGATCTGGGCTCACTCAAAGTCCTAAGAAGAGGCCAGTATGTTTTGGGCATGATGAAGGGGATTTGGAGGTGATGTGGCAAAAGATGAACTGGGAGGAATTAGCAGGGATTTGACATCCTACAGACCTGGTGGGTCCAATAAGGAGTTGAAATTCCACGTTATAAGCAATGGGAAACCATTAAAAAGAGTTAAAGCCAGAAGAGTTATGAAATGAGACATAAAAAGAAAGGGTTAGTGATGCCTAGCTTAAAGGAAATTTAATGTAGTTGGGGAGTTGAGATGCTCCACATCTTTGCCCTGCAAAAAGAACACTTTAGAGATCAACACAATTGAATTTAAATAGCGTGTTGGGTGTGCACAGTGCCCCAGGCACTGCAGCAAGATAATCTGATGTGCAGACAAGCTCTCTTTCCTTGGAGAGCCTTAGGAGAATATAGGATTTGCTTTCTGTTAATTATGATAACGTGCCAAATTCTAGCATATAGGTTTTCACAGGTTTTATCTATCATAATGACAGTAGGAGAAAACATTTTCAAAATCATAGTCAGAGGGTTATACCTTTCAGAGTCTTCTGGTTACAGGAAAGAGAAAACTCAGTAGGAAGCATGTTGGCCCATACAATAAAAAGTCCCGGCGGAGGATGGACACAGCCTGGTTTTTGGAACATGTCCATCAGCTTCTGATGGGAAACCATCCTGAGTTGGCTTCCTCGTCCTCACCTCAGCTCTCTGGCTCTGTCCTTCAAGTTCAGGCTCCAGTCACCACCTATGAAAAGCTCTTGGATTCGTCCCATATAAGCCCTCTCGTGGGAATCAATCTCCATTCCTGGCTTGTGTGGTGTTATCTTCATTCAGTGGCTGAGGCTGGTACTGAGTGTCCCAGCCCTGGGGTCACTGAGGAGCTTCATATCCAAATACATGGAATGAAGACCATTTCATCAGAGTTCATGATGAGATGCCTTCAGAATAAGTCATTAAAGAAACTAAGTAGACAGAATCTTGTGAGAGCTAAAGGTAGCATGGTGAAACTTTTGTACAAAGAAGCTTGAATTGGTGTTCATCAAGAGTAGGGAGTGAAGAGAAAGACAAGGACAGAACATTGGAGAGCGCATGGGGTAGGGTTTGAAGGAAGAGGAACTATTGAATAAGACATCAATGGGATGTTGAGATTGGGCATTCAACCGGTTGAATGTTGGGCTATACAGCCTGGAGGGTATAAACTGAGAAGACATTATTGAAGTGACACTTTGGATGTCTTTAAAGACCTAGAAGACAGTAGTTTTGCTAGAGTAGTGGAGAGAGATGCAGAAGGCACAAGAGTTGAGGAATAAGTGTGATATGTTGGAGTGGGTGGGCATTGCCCATTATAAATATTTGGAGTGATGAGGAGAAAGAAGAGATTGCATCTGAGAAGCAAAGAGGTCAGAGAAAGTAGTTGGTAGGATAGTTGATTTAGATTCAACTGATTTTTGCCAACAAGGTCCCTACGTGGGGCACAAAAGACAGGAAGCAAGAGATAGGGAATAATGGTGCAGGAAAGAAAGTGATGAAGTGTTTTATAGGAGATAAGAAGGAATAGGATCAAGAGTATTCAGATATAGTAGGTAGTCTAGGAAAAAAGAAACCACTTTTTAACAGCTTTGTTGACATACAATAAACTGTATATATTTAAAGTATACACTTTGATACATTTTTACAAATGTACCTGCATGCACAACCATTACTGCTATCCAGATAATGAATCTGTCCATTATCTTAAAGTCTTTTCTTGCTCTTTTTTGATCCTCTCCTCCTCCTTCTTGCCTCATCCCCAGGAAACCAGTGGTTCTGCTTCTTTTGCTGTAGCTTAATTTGCAGTTTCTAGAATTTTATGTCAGTAACCTCAAACATTATGTGCTCTCTGTGTCTGGCTTCTTTTACTCAGTATCATTATTTTTAGATTCATCCATATTGTTGCATGTGGTTGTAGCTCCTTCCTTTTCATTGCTGAGTACTGTTTCATTGTGTGGATATGCCACAGTTTATTTCTCCATTTACCTACGCATGGGCATTTGGGTTGTTTTTCATTTTGGGTAATGGAGAAATAAATCTGCTGACATTTGGAAGTACTTCAATTTTGAAACAGAAGAGAAGGAAGGGTGAATGTGTGAGGATGCAGAGAAATTTTCAAGTCAAGAGATAATGTGAGGAGTTCCATCTACATTGCCTTCATTTTTTCCATGAATGGAGGCAGCATCATCAAAGGAAGGATTCCTGAACTTGGGCAAACATGTCAGAAATCTGCCTTAGATAATTCCTAGAGTATTTGAATGGCAATGGATGCCCGAATTTGGAGAATGTAAATGTATGGTGGACCGGTTAGCTGTCTACTCTGTCTTCTCCAGCAATGTTTGGATGGTACACACTCTTAGAGGTAGGATTTTAAAGGAAAGACAGCCATTAGGGGCTGAAGCAGGTGGGCTTTGGGGCTGATCCTGAAGGAAGTTTTAGGACTTATATTCTGAACTGGTATTGGGTAAGTGCGGGAATCATAAAGGGGCTATCTTGTTTTTTGTTACAAACAATTACATCTGTATACTCATCTCTCTTTGGCCAAAAAGGAGATGTGACTTTTCAGTTATCCTTTCCTGATCTACACCAGCAGAACGTGGTCTATGTCAAGTTTACTTCAAATTGTCTCTGCCTCCTCCTACATTTATTGGGTGTACCTTGTCTTCACTCCAGGTTCTGAATTTCCTGTGGAACGAATTTAACCTCAAAGTGGGTCAGAACTATGGTTCTCCCCACCCTATATCCATGACCCTGTATTTGCACAAAAAGTTACTATTGGGAGATACCTAGGTCATTCCCCATAAGATAGCGCTGTACCTGGAATAGCTCTAACTCTTCTTTGACATATGTATCCACGATGCTTAATATCATTCTAAGGACATCGTAGAGGCCATTATTTCTTTGAGAAACTAAGTACTTTTGGGTGAGAGAAAGCATCCATCCATCTGGTGGCCTCCAAGAACATCTAATATATGCACATGATTTAACACAAAGTGCAGAATCTGTAAAAGGGGAGGAGGATGCACCCAGAGCTCCCAACCAGAGCTCAGTAAAATGCAGACAGAAAAGACTTACCAGGTCATCCTTTTAGTTCCCCACGGGCTGAGATGAGTCCCTGCAGGCCTTTTTTTCTGCTGAATTTCTATTTCATGTAGGCCTCCAAACATATCACGGATCACATTGCTGACAGAGCCAATACTGTATTATATTAGATACTGTTCCTGACAAGGTATTTTACTCTTGACATATTATCATTAGAGATTTGCAAGTGGTGAATTCTCCATGTATCTCCAATAGCAACTTAACTTCTATTTTTAACGCTTCTGCAGTCTGTTGAAAAGGCTCCCACCACTTTCCCACTAGCTCTAGGCCCTGATGGGAGAAGGAATGTGGGTGCCCCAGCTAGGTTCCTGAGCTGGAGGCTCTATTGACAGGGAAAAGAACTATTTAAAGAGCCAGGTTCTTCTTTGGCCTCAGCCGCTTCCCACTGAAGTGTTAACTGAGCCTCCAAATTTCCTTAATACTTTTAGGAAGATAAGGTATTGGTTGGTGATGGTGTCCTGTTCTTAACCCTTTCCATGCCAGTTCTGATTTTGAAGCTGATGAAATCGCTAAGGTATAGGAAAAACTTGTTCAGGGCATTCCTTTTGACTAACTAGCTATTATTATTATCATCATCAAAGCAATTCAGGCTTGGGGTTTAAAAAGCCAGACATTGGAAAAGGATATAAAATGAAAACTAACATGTCCTAACTCCCACAACCCAAATTCTTAGTCTGTGTGCCAGAAATGAGTTACTAATACCTTATATTTCCTTCCAGAAGTGTTTTATGCAAATGCAAGCATATGCCTGCTTGTCCTCTATCTCTATCTTTATCTCCCTCTATCTCTATCATCTGTCTCTAATTCAATCTTTATATCTTATAAGTACTCACTATTTCCATTCTCAAAATTACAGAATTGAAATCTGAACACCTACTTTGGCACCTGCTTTATATCTCAGAGATTATTCTGTATCATATTTAGGGGTTCAGTCATTATTTTGTGTGTGTGTGTGTGTGCCTTTTTATGTACAGAAGTATCCTAATGATGGAATTTAGGTTGTCTCTGGGTTTAATCTTGCACTGTTGATATTTACCATCAGGCTACAGTACAGAGCTAGGTACAAAGATTGCTGTCCATCTCTGTTTGCCTCTGGGTGTGAATGGTTAAAAGGTACATGGACTTAAGATGTGGACATTGATCAATTACCCTACAGAGAGCTTGCACCGATTTGCACCCTCATGGACAGAACCTAAGAAGGCCTGACACCCACACCCTTGCCCAACCCAATGTGCTAGCCAACCCTTGGCTCATGTCCCTGCGGACTCTGTGTGTTTGGGTGTGGCTATCCCTCTCTCTGACAAAAAAAGTACTTTTAGAATTGTTGGGTGTCCTGGAGAAGAAAAATTGAGGTGTGCTGCCATTGCTTGAGGCCTCCTGTGGTCCAAAGACCATGCTAGGCCCTCTTTTGGTCGCCATCTTGTTTTGTTACATCAACCTTTTGAATGCTGTTAGAATCCCACCAATAAAGGGAGAAAGAGGTTGAAGATGCTTTGAGTTGGGAATGGTGCAGTTGAGGTCGTCACCCACATCTTGTCTGCCTGATGTTAAAGTCCAGGCTGTTTCCCCAGTCTCCAGCTGTCTTCTAAAATAGGGGTACCCAACTCCCAGGCCACAGATCAGTACTGGTCTGTAGCCTGTTGGGAACTGAGCTGCACAGCAAAAGGTGAGTGGTGGGTGAGTGAGCATTACCACTTTAGCTCTGCCTCCTGTCAGATCAACAATGGCGTTAGATTCTCAGAGAAGCATGAACCCTATTGTGAACTGCACATGCGAGGGATCTAGATTGTGTGCTCCTTATGAGAATCTAATGCTTGATTATCTGAGGTGCAACCATTTCATCCTGAAACCATCCTCCCTGCCCCACTATGTCCATGGAAAAATTGTCTTCTACAAAACTGGTACCAAAAATTTTGGGGACTGCTGCCCTAGAGGATCTCTTGACCAATGGCTTAGAATTCTCATGAAGATTGGTTTCTTCGTGGCTGCCCTCTAGCTTAGATAAACAGGTCGGTTAAGACCTGGCCTCTGGACTTGACAAGATTTGACCCTCCATTCTGCTTACAAGCGGAAGGAGCTCAAGCTGACCATTGAACCTCTCTGCTCTTATTTTTTCTATTACTCCCTTCCTCAGCTGTGACCCTTCTCCAGATCTCCTCCCTCTTTTCTTCTAAACAACTATCAGACAATGGATTACGGAACAACAGAGTTCTTTTCCTTTGAGGAGGGTTTACGCCTCATGTACTTACATTGAAAGTTTGGCAAAATAATTGAAGGTTGCCATCTAAAAATAGGGTGAATAGTTACATCGAAATGAGAATCAGGAAAGAGTCTCAAAAATCATAACTTTTGCTCATTGAATGTCAGACTATATTTTAAGCACTTTCCATGCACAATCTCAACTAATCTTGGCCCTCCCCACCACGTATGAAGGTTATCGTCCCATGTTACAGAAGCAGAATCTAAGGCAAATCACTTACTGAAGGTCACTGTGGCTGAGAAGCAGGAGTCAGAGCTCAAAAACAGGCATGTCAGACCAAAATTCTTAAGGGCTGGAAGCCCAGAAGGCATCCCCCAGGCATGCCCAGCCACACTGGCCTCTTTTCTAAATAGATTGCTATTGCAGAAAGGAATTACTCATTTCACCCTGGGGAGGGCCCCAGCAGACCCAAGCCTTTGCAACATTACAGACTTCGAGTGTGCTCTTGTTTGAGACCTGCGCCTTGAGCAAACTCCAATAACATGTTTCGGTGGCTTCAAAATTGTCTTTTCAGATGACAGTGTGACTGAGCTGTTTTGTCAATACCAGTTCTATTTTCCTAAAATTCACATTTAATGTGAAGACATGGGTACTGTCTCTTGTTTCCTTAGGAGCCTGAGCACTATGCTTCTCACTCCCATGTATTCTCTGCAATACATGGCCCTTGGCTTTCAGGATAAACTAAAGACCTTTATTACCCAATACTGTGGCTGTTTTATTATTTTAAAGACCCTGGTCATCAAAAAGTGTCTAGTCCTGGAGAGCCAAAATGAATGATTTATCCCAACTTAGGATAACTTGGACAGGAACAGGATATCTCTGAGCATCAAAGACCCATGTGTTTGATGTTCTTTTTTGGACTGGGGTTTCAGCCTCGGATTTTGGCAGAATTGGAGGTTGTTATGGCAGGTGAAAAAAAATGGCGTTGGTTAAATATCTTTAGATATTATCGGGAGAAGCAGAGTAGAATCTAGGTACACAGCTTGACATTTTCATTCTCATTCTGTCTGACCCAGAGTGGGACCATAGGCACGTTACATAACTTCTCTGAGCCTCTTCTTTTTTATATGTGAGGCTTAGAGTTGTTGTGAAATCCTAATACAGTAATGTCTATGAAGGTCTTAGCACAATGACAAACACATAGTAAACATTCTACCAGATCGACCATCCTAATTATGAAATAATTACAGTACCCATAATGAGAAATCAGAGCGGTCTCCTTGGTTCCGAGTTCTTCATTAAAAATGTTTTATCCAGGAGAATACATTCATCATAAGAATGGTGAAATTTCCCGTTTCAAGAGCCAAACTAAAACTCCAATTCCGAGATTTATTTTTAAGGTAATTTTGTATTTCATGATTTATAGACAAATGGTTTTCAATCACTCGTATTTTAGTACAAACTATCAGTACAAGCTGTTCTTGGTCTAAGTCTAGGTCGTGGGCAAACAAAGTGAGATTCATTAGAGAAGGAAATGACTGAAGTTTTGTTTTTAAGACCCGAGGACATCTTGCTTTTGCCAAATGAGGAATGCTCAGGCATATTCTAAGGGTTTGATTTAATGTTTCCTTAGGGGGACCTCACTGGCTTATTTCCATTGCAAATATTATAGCCATCTGACAAGTTTCATCGTGACTTTGTCCTCATTTGGTGCTTTGTGCTTATTCACACCTGTATTTATTGTCATCAATTTACCCACTCAGGATGACTAAGCAGTCTCTATCTTTATTTTTGGTTAGGTCCTTCAAACACCTAAATCCATCCTTTCTGTAGCTCATAGAGACTGCTATACAAAGGACTGATATAAGTGTTTGAAGGACCTAATTCCCTCTGCATAGCTGATTGCCCCATTAAGCAATTTTATTTTATTTATTTATTTATGTGAGAGAGGGGTCTCACTCCATCACCCAGGCTGGAGTGCTATGGCACCATCTTAGTTCACTGCAGCCTGAAACTCCTGGGGCTCCAGTGATCCTCCTGCCTCAATAGCAGGGTACTGAGCTCAGTAGCTCAGTACTGCCTCCTGAGTAGCTGGGACTACAGGTGTTTTCCAATGAACTTAGAAATAGGCATTAATCTATTTTGTGGGCAGTATTTGGGTCATGCATTAGTCAACAATCATTTTATGCCCTTAATTCATGGTCATATAGTCTTTAGGTGCATAGTAAGTTCCTATGAATTCCATGCAATTTTTGAATTCAAGGCTGGAAAAAGAAGTTGGCTGTTCTCTGTTGACAGAAGTTTCAGGAATGGCTCAGCCAGAACCTTGCAATGCTAGAGCTGGGAGAGCCAAAGAGTTCATCTCCTCTATTTTTAAATATTGCACATATTTAAAAAGATCACATAAGTTATGGGTTGGAAACGGAAGGCCAGGCACAGTGGCTCACACCTGTAATCCCAGCACTTTGGGAGGCCAAAGCAGATGGATCACTTGAGGCCAGTGATTCAAGACCAGCCTGGTCAACATGGTGAAACCCTGTCTCGACACAAAAAGTACAAAAATTAGCCAGGCATGGTGGCGGGCACTTGTCATCCCCACTGCTCGGGAGGCTGAGGCAGGAGAATTGCTTGAACCTGGGAGGCGGAGCTTACAGTGAGCTGAGATCATGCCACCACACTCCACCCTGAGTGACAGAATCAGACTCTGTCTCAGAAACAACAACAACAACAAGAAAAAGAAAACTCAAATACTTTCACATCCAGGCAAGTAACATCCATGTTTAGAGAGATTAACTTATGTTGGAGACATTGGCAAAATAAATTTTTAGTTTTCTCCATTAAGGTAGGCATTACAAAATTACAAGCATGATGGTATGCAACCCTTTGGTGGGGACCCTGTAGTAATTTAGCAAACAAATTTCCTGTCCACAGGATGTGGTCCCTATCCATCCATCCAATCATTGCTATTTTGGATTGTTAAACCACTATTATAATTTCATTGACATATTTCCACTGCAAATGTTTAGATTTCTTTCTTCTTAAGAATAGCAGCAATTTTTATTTTTCTGGGTTCTCCTGTTCACTACTATTTTATTCATTTTTGTTATCTGTCCAGCCTCTGAAGATACTGAATTTACAACTTCTGACTTAATCTTGGAAACTTTTTTGTTTTTTAACAAGAGGTGAATTTAGGCTGGGCATGGTAGCTCACGCATGTAATCCCAGCACTTTGGGAGGCTGAGACGGGCAGATCACTTGAGGTCAGGAGTTCGAGACCAGCCTAGTCAACCTAGTGAAACCCCGTCTCTCCTAAAAATACAAAAATTAGCCAGGCATGGTGGCAGGCACCTGTAATCCCAGCTACTTGGGAGGCGGAGGCAGGAGAATCACTTGAATGCAGGAGGCGGAGGTTGCAGTGAGCTGAGATCATGCCACTGCACTCTAGCCTGGAAAACAGAGTCAGACTCCATCTCAAAAAAAAAAAAAAAAAAAGTGAATTTAGGAACCTGAACCCTTTAAGGGAGACTGTATTTCAGGTTCATAAAAGAGACAGCTTGGATGCTTCAGTGTGACAGTGCAGAGATTCATAGAATGTTAGAGCTTGAGATGACTATCTTATCTTCCTGCTTCATTTACGAATGATGCTCAGGTTCAGAGACAGAAAGTGACCTGCCTAAGTCACACAGTGAGTATCACAGCAGAACCCAATGTAAGGATGTCCTAAGAGAAAACTCCCACTGTACCATGCCCTTCCTCTGTCCATCTCCTGGATTCTACAGCCATTTTTAAAATACACATACCCGGGGTTATCTCTGCATTGAAATAGACAAAGTCCCAATGACACTGCCTTTAGAAGCATGCTGAGCTGTACACTGTAAGTCTCTGTTTCTCTTTGCTATCCTATTTTGGTTCCTAGCCAGAGGTTTCAGCCACAAGTGGGCCTTATTCTCACAAAGACTTCCAGACTTCTTAAAAAAAAAAAAAAGTCTTCATTTTATCTAGTTCTCTCCTGCTGCTCCTGGTGGTTGTATCAATGGGTCTGTGTGAATTCAGCAATGTCATGCGTTCCTGCCAGCTCCAGTACCAATCATTACTTCTAGGTCAGGACACTAATCAGGGGGTCTGGGTTTCTTCCTTTGTATCCCCGAAGAATGCGGAGCTTGCCAAATTGTCAAATTATAGCATTTGATGTAGAGCTAGGTCCAAGTGACTGTACAATCTCTGCAGGAGTTCAGAAGCTGGCTTCTGCCCCTGGTAGAAACATAACGAGACTCTCAAGAGACAGTAAGCCAGACAGTCTGGAGATCCAGGGAGATGCTCATGGGTTCTCTGGCTTCTGGGCCATGGGGAGAAAGTCATCACCACCCAGAAAATAAGCCTTCACCCTGACAGCAGCAGCAGAATGTACCTGGGCTTGAGGACCTGACTTGCATGCCATCTCAGTGTCCTTAGGACAGAAGTTCCACGGGCAAGTTCTTTCAGCAGTAAACCAAGGTTTTCAGCCTGTACCACTCAAAACAAACCAGACCATCAGGACCAGTTAATGTGAAGGCTTAAATGTTGCAGATTTGTTTTGAAAGTGAAAAGGCAATTTTCTTGTAAAAATAAAAAAAATATGTAGAGTTGCAAATCATACAATCCAAACAATATGGGCTGCCCTGATCTTTTAAAAGGGAGAAATGTAAATGCACATTCTGATTGTCAGATGAGGAACATCAAATAGAAACTTCTTGGGCTGAAAGGAAGTTACAAAAGAAGAAGCAGCGATCATTTATTGATAATGTATGGTAATGATCACTAGCATTTAGTGAGCTCATACTGGGTACCCAGTGGAAATGGTAGTACCAGCTTTCTGTGGACAATCAGATTGAATTTTTACAGCATCCAGAAGAGGCAGGGACTATAATTAACCCCTTATGGCCTAGATGAGAAAACCAGAACATAGAGAAATCAAGGATGTTGCCCAAGGTCACAAGGCTGATAAGGGCAGAGATGGGATTCAAAGGCAACCATGGTCCACTGTCTTACCCAGTCCATGCTGGGGTCTTCCATGAGCCATGCACTATGTTGTGTATTTCATTGACATGACTCATCAAGAAATAGGTGTGATCATACCACGATTACAGATGAGGGAACTGAGGCACAGGTATGAAGCAAATGTAAACATAGGCCTGGCAGATTCCAAAACCCATTTTGTGTGATTACCCCATTAGTAGTTTATTTTACCTAAATGACATTCCCTGCTAACTATTTCAATTATGATAATATCATTACAGGCAAATATCTTAACAATCCTGCAAGTCTGTAGAGCTCTGAACTCCCTCAATTTATACAACTAAACCCACACACATCCTTCCCATCCCTAACCCATCCCCTTCCCCAGTGGCATCCGTGGCCCCATAGAGTGAAAGAGGCCTTCAAACCATTTGGCAAGCTCACAAGAGGAAGCCTGGATTTCCCAGAGAAACTTGCTACAAGGAAATTGCTAATTATAACCCAAATTGTATTTGACTTCTGCATTTTTGCTTTATATTGTTACACTATAATTTAAATAGATTGTTCCCTGGCCTTTTTTAGGGGGAGAAACTAGCTACCTTTTTTTTTTTTTTTTCACTAAGAAAAGCAATGGTAGGTGTAGCATTCCAATGACAGGAGGTGGGTTTCGTCCCCCCTCTTCCCTCTAATTGGCTTGCAAGTGGGAGTTGGGTTAGCAGTTATGCCAGGAGTTGCCTGGGGTTCCAGGCGGTGACATTCATCTGGTGGCTCCACAAAAGGGGAAGAGACAACAGTGGGTGGCGCCAGCTTCGGGGAGATGAGTCCCAGAGAGTTTCTGTGACTCCAGAAGGCAGATGTTGGGGACGAGGGGAGATAGGGTATATTAATCATTGGATTTGGGAATTTTTCCTCTTTTGAGACATTGAAGCTCTTGACAGAGAAGACCAGAGGGGACCTAGTAAAAGGGAGAATGTGAGTTGGATGCACACCCTGGAATACAGGGCGTTGGCCATGTTTCTCCTTGCGTAGTCTAGCTGTGGATGGGGCCCAGAGCCCCTTAGCAGCTCTTCCTTTTCTCTCTTCTCTCCAGCCTTCTCCAGGCTTTTAACATCAGCAGAAGTAGCAAGGCTAGGAGTTGGCAAACTGTAGCTCATGGGCCAATTCCTGCCTGCAGTGTTTTTGTCAATAAAGTTTTATTGGAACACAGTCACACTAACTGGTTCACATATTGCCTATGGCTGCTTTTGCATGATGACAGTAACTTTGAGTAATTGTGACAGAGCTCGATGGCCCACAGAGCCAAAATTATGCTTATTGTTTGACCCTCAACAGAAAAAGTTTGGCAACCCCCGATCTAGGCCAAAGTGTACATATTGTTGGCCTGCTGGCTGCATTCAGGCATTGGGCCATTTTATTGGACTCAAATTAATTAACTGCCTACATTGTAAAATGGAAGTTTTCACAAAATAAGCTGGCTTTGATTAAAAAATGGAAAAATCTAACAAAACATGGCAGCTAATGTTGGGGATGTGTCATCCTTCCCCTCTGACTATTTGTCATAGTCGCCAGCACTGCCTATAGGGTTTTACCAAGTGTACCCTTTTACCTGCATGGACTGGTCCTCATAGGCACTTGAGTATGATACTCTTTCAGGTCCTCTGGGTTGTTTTTAATAAAAGATTTGGTATTTCTTACTGGACTGATGAATTACGTTTTAAAAATTCTTTCCATCAAACTGGACTTCCCTGTGGAACTCCAGAAAGAAAATAAAAAATGTGTTTGTGTAATGCCAGAATTTAGTGACTGCCAGAGTTGTTATATCAGAAATACAACATTTTCTTCCACCTTGAAACACCCATATACATACACATAGCCCTGCATTTTTTTAAAAAAAAACCTTTAAAATTGAGACCTATGTCAGTGCAGATGCTTCTTGACTTATGATGGGGATATGTCCCAATAAATCCATCACAAGTTGAAAATGCATTTAATACACTTCCCCTACTGAACATCATCACTTAGCCTAGCACACCTTAAAGATACACAGAACACTTGTATTAGCCTACAGATGGGCAAAATCATGTAACACAAAGCCTCTTTTATACTGAAGTGTCAAATATCTCATGCACTTTATTATGTACTGTACTGAAAGGAAAAACAGAATGGTTGTATGGGCACTCAAAGCATGATTTCTACTGAATGTGTATTGTTTCCACATCATTAAGTTGAAATATCGTAAGTTAGGAATCATCTGTACTGACCTTGATTTAAACAAAAGCAGGATTAGTAAATACTACATTGTTCTTCAGTCAAAGAATGAGTTTTTCAATTGTTATTATTAATAGAGCAAGTAATAATGGTGTTGGGCAATATATTAATGATTTAAGTCAATTAATTCTAAAACCAATGGTGGGCGATGTTACCTCATTTTAAAGATAAGGAAAAGAGACTCTAAACGGTTGTGTAAATTGTTCCAAATAGTGGCACCAGGAAGTGATAGACATGGAACTCAGATCCAGCCCTGATTCATGTCAAAGGTCCCAACTTTTTTTTTCTTTCTTTTTTTTTTTTTTTTTTTTTGACATGCAGTTTCACTCTTGTTGCCCAGGCTGGAGTGCAGTGGCTCGATCTCGGCTCACTGCAGCCTCCACCTCCCAGGTTCAGGCGATTCTCCTGCCTCAGCCTCCTGAATAGCTGGGATTACAGGCACCCATCACCACACCCAGTTAATTTTTTTTTTTTGTATTTTTAGTAGAGATGGGGTTTCACCATGTTAGCCAGGCTGGTCTCGAACTCCTGGCCTCAGGTGATCCGCCCATATCAGCCTACCAAAGTGCTGGGATTACAGGCATGAACCACAGTGCACGGCCACCACGGCAACTCTTTAAACACTGAGCACACACAATAGAGCCAATGATTAACTAAAATAGGCAACTGATGCCTTTCTCTGAAGCTTACGTGTAGAATACGGTAAGCCCCAGGATAACTTCCCCTGTAGCTAGAATAACTGATCCCAGGAAGAGCCCCTGGAAGCCCGATTCGATCCACTGAAAGTCAGTTTTGGGTAAAGTCGTTAGTGCGTCTTCTGTTGTTCTCAGCAAATCTTCAGATAATTTTTTCACCAGGCTCAGCAGAGGGAGAACTAAGTCTAATGTATTTAGTCGGGGGAATGACAGGTTTCCTTTTCACAGTAAGGGTTCATAGGATAGGAGACTATCCACTCGTAGCAGAAGAAAATCCTAATGAACAGGATCCAGGTTTTAGGGGGCCTTTAATTCTAACACACAGTTCACCCTGGGCTGCTCAAACGTCTTGACTTGCCCCGCTATGTGTGTGTGTGGCTTTAGGAAGCCCTGCGATTTTCCTTCTTTAGCTCGAATGTCAAGCGCTGCAGGCTTTCTGAGAATTCAGTGTCCTGACACTGGGGCTGAGCCCTTGGTAATGACACTGCAGATACAAGGTAATTACAGCTCTGTTAACTCCCAAGTCAGGCTAAGTGGACCTCTGATTATTATTCTGAGTATAATAGGAGCATAACTAACATTGAAGGGAAATTGTACTTCTCTCTTTTATTAACCGCTTTTATATTCCCTTGTGCATGGCTATGATGCTATGAAATCTCCTTAAATGTGATATTACTCAATATAATACAATAATAATGCACACACCGTAATGTATTGGATTACTTTGCAAACAGCCCTTATGAAATTGCATTTCCCATCATTTCCCTGGGCCAGCTCAGGGCTGCTGGGCTTACGGGCCCTTTCTGTAGCTGGGAGCCTGGAATCTGCCTTCACAGTCACTTAGGGTTTCATGGATATGAGCAATTGGTCCACACCATTTTTATTCACAGCGAGGATGTTGGCCAACCAAGTTTCCAGACATCTCGCTGGACATCGCGACTCAGAGATGCAAACAGTGTTTGATACCTCAGCATAGTTTGAAAATAAACTGGGCTAGATGGTGTCAGGAAGGAAGCTAGATACAGGGAAGGGAGGCCTTCCATGCTGGAATTAAATTCTGAAGTCTTTTCCACTGACTTTGCTGGAGAGTCTGTCAAATCTTTGTTCCTTTGTAAACTCTTTCCTGACACCACCTCAAAACTAGAGTTGGTTCTTCCTTTGTATGTTTTATATGTTTTGAAAATCTACCCTTTGTTTGGCATCCCAAAATACTTACTGAACTCCTACTATGTATCACACATACATTAATCTACTAAATACACATGAACAATTTTACAACCACTTAAAATTTAATATTCGGCATAAAGCTATAAACTTTTTGAGGATACCACTGTGCCTTATTCATCACTTTTATTCTCAGTGTTAGGCAAAGTGCCTGGAACAAAGTAGATACTCAATAATTGTGTATTATTCATTTATTCATGAATATTTCTTGGGTTCTTACTATTTGAGAGGCGCAGAACTGGGCCTTGGAGATACAAGAGTGAATAAGACAGACATAGCTTCTCCTTCAAGGAATGTACAGTCTACCGTAACACAGAATACACACACACGTCACTCACACAGTTGAATGCAGCCAGCCATCTGTATCCACCAGGTTCTACATCCCATGGAAATAAGAAAACACAGTTTCTTCCATCTGCAGTTGGTTGAATCTGTGGATGTGGATCCCGTGGAAAGGAGAGCTGACTGTAATTACATTTGCAAAAACTTCTGTGAAGGAAAGGTAGAGGGTGATGTGCAAACAAGCAACAGGGAGACATAAATCAAAGCGGAGATGCATTCAAGACTTCCTTAAAGAAGTGACTTTTAACATGAAAATTAGAGGCTGGGCACGGTGGCTCATGCCTGTATTCGCAGTACTTTGGGAGGCCAAGGTGGGTGGATCTCTTGAGGCAAGGAGTTCAAGACCAGCCTGGCCAAAATGGTAAAACCCTGTGTCTACTAAAAATACAAAAATTAGCCAGGTGTGGTGCTGCACACCTGTAATCTCAGCTACTCAGGAGGCTGAGACAAGAGAATCGCTTGAACTCAGGAGGCGGAGGTTGCAGTGAGCCAAGATTGCACCACTGCACTCCAGCCTGGGCAACAGAGTGAGACTTCGTCTCAAAAAAATAATAATAATTAATAAATAAAAGAAAGACATGCAGAGAAAGGTGGGTGGATGTCCTGGGTAGGACAGACAGCAGATGTGGAAACAAGATGCAGGGGCGTGTGGAAGCCAGCTCTTAATGGCCTGTGATTGTCAGTTGTATATGTCTCTTTCCAACAGGACAGGGATGCCATGGTAGTAGCTTGTTACCTCCAGGGTGAGAGTATTTACACTATGGGCATTGGCAATGCTACGGATGAGGGCTTTTCTGTCTACTTTTTTGGAGAGCTGGTTGTTGATCAGTTACCAGCACTCCAGTGACAGAAAGGAAGTTGGCATATTCCTGTGACAGAATGAATATCAGTGTAGCTGTGTGGACGGGCAGGGGGATGGTGGCCCAAGTTGAGGATAAACAGGTGAGCAAGAAACACTCATACAGAGCCCTGCAGGCCTCATCTGGGGGCTTTGTACCATGGGAGGCCATTGAAGGATTTTAAGCAAAAAGAATGCCATCATTAGGTTTGATTTTGGGAATGATCTGACCACCATGTGGACAGTGGATTGGAGAAAAGCAATAATGGTGTTGGGAAGTGGCAGAAAGGACAGCCAGTAAGCTCTTGCCATGGGCTGGATGAGAGATGTTGATACGAACTAGAATGGTCTGGAACATGGGTTGGAGTCAGTATCAAATGACCAAATAATCTGCCAGAGCTCTCTGTAATATACAGTATTCACACCTGTGGACTTTTGTGACAATTTGGGACAGTATAGTCCCTTGTAATTTAATTCTGAGAGTGACCATTGAGGATGTGATGATGCTCTCTTTACAGTGAGGAAACTGAGGCGTGGTCAGTTGATGTGACTCAGTGTGTTCCCCGAGGTCATAGCTGAACAAGTCTGACTTAGTAATATGTCTGACTCTAGACCTACACTTATAACCACAACTTCACACTCTTTTTCCTGCCACCTTCTTCTAAGGGGCTGGAAGAACGGAGATGCCACTGAGCTGGGGCATCATAAAAAGATCATAAAAAGATCTACCTGGTTCTATGAGATGCATCCATCCTGACCTTGCCAAGGGAAGTAGGAATCAGGAAATGTTGGCTTCTAACGTGATTTCACCCAGGCCCTTATGCTTGGGTCCATCTCAGGAATAGTGTTTGGAATTAACGCAGGAGCCAGAGACTAACCAAACCCCGCCTCCACCCCAGTGCAGATTTCAGTTGAATGCAGACTAGAGCCTTTGAAAATTATGCATTGGAAAACAATTCTGGATAAATTAATTTCCATCATACATAATGCATGAGGGGAAATCCGTGGTATTTTTAAACAATGGAAATGAGAGAATCTGCCTTTTGGGCATTGATCCCAATTAAATTTATTTCAGCAAACATTTATCAACACCTACTGTGTGCCAGGTTCTTACTGGAAAACAGAGATGAGTCAGACATTGTCTGTGCCCAGAAAGAGTGAGAAATCAATGGAGGTACCCGCAGAGTGATCAGCTCTGGGTTAGACCTTGAGACTGGGAGACAAAGAGTTGTGAGTATTGCCCTGGAGGGACATACATCCTAGTAGAGGAGAACGAGGACCTGCCAGAAGATCTGAGAGTGAGAGTTTGTTGAGGAAGGCTATCTCGTGCCTGGGCTTCACTTGAATGGTTTTCTTTCATGAGTCCTTCCGCCATCAATAAGATTCTTATTTAAAGCCTCCTATTGTCCAGCAATGGTATGTGCTGTCCATCTGCCCCATTAGCCCATAGCTGCTACTATTATGCTACTTTTCCTATGGTGACCACTGTTATTACTGCCACAACTACCTCAACTTACTGTTGAGGAAAATGTAATTCTCCTCAACTTCTATTACTATTATAGTGTTGCTATTATTTTATTTAATGATAGATCATACATTCGAAATTATTTGTTGAGTGCTTACTGTGTAACTGGCACTGAAGATTCAGGAACAGATAAAAAATAGCTATGGTTTCTTCGTTTAGAATGTTATCTTGTAGGAGAGAGAGATGGAAACAAATAAACAGTATAACTAAATAATTACAAATTGTAATGTTTGCTTCAGTTATGCATTGCTGCCTAACAAACTACCCCAAACAAACATTTTATTTACTTACAATTCTATGCTTCAGGTATTTGGGTGAAGTTTAGCTGTACAGATCAGCTTGGTACATATACCACTTGGAACTGGGGAGTAAGTTCCAAGGTTTCCCACAGATGTCTGGAACTTGGTGATTGTCTGTACAACACATCTCCTCCCCTGCACCCCCACCCCCACCCCGCCACTCAATCTCTCCACAAGACTAGCTTGAGCTTCCTCACAGCATGGAGTTCTATGGTCAATCAGACTTTCATATGGGCATCATCTTGGCATGCACACCCTTCAGTGGTGGCTGAATTCGAAAAGGGTGTGTCTCAAGAAATGAGAGTAGAAGCTGCATATCTGATAAAGCTCAGCCTTGGCATTTGCTATGTGCTATGTCTGCCTCAGTCTGTTGATTAAAATAAGGTCATCTCAGATTCAAGGAGAGGGAAAAAGACTCCACCTTTGACTAGGAGATATGACAAAGAATGTGAAACCGTCTTCAATCCACCATACCTTTTGAAGAAAACACATATTAGGTTGAAAAAGAGAAGATTAAGGAGGGAGGGACATGAGATCAGGGAAGCCTTCTCTGAGGAAGTGTCGGTTAAGCTGTGTTCTGAAGGATGGGAGAGTCCAGCAGGAGAAGGCAGTGGGAGCAGCATTCCAGGAAGAGTGAAGAGTATGTGCAAAGCCAGGTGTCCCTCATCTCTCTCTATTCCCAGTGCAGCTTCCTCACCACTCCCCAACCAAATAGGAGTCTCTTCTTGCAGGTGGAACAGGAGATAATATAAAGAGTGTATTTTTGCACATCTGAGAAGCCCAGGTGATATATTGTCCATGATCTGAAGCAACAGATAATGTGTTTCCTCATGTATTTCCCAATGGGATCACCCAAAGTAACATGCTTAAATGGATGAGTTGTAATCTTCTACATAGAGGTGATGCCACCAGGCATTGGTGATCCAGATAAATGAAATGCAGGAATAAGGATACCGAGACTGTTTCTGGCCACAAAGGACCAGGCAGAGTAGTCTATTGCTTGGCGACCAAGTGCATGATAGCACTGGGCTTCCTGCTTCTGCTCTCCCCAGTGAACTTCAGATGAGGCTTGGGAGATGAAAGACGAGAGAGGACTCATTGTCAGAATGGTAAGAATATAGCATCCAGATAGATGAGAAGAGACAAAAAGATAACTCCGTCCCCATACTGGCTTATTTCTCCTTTATGGAGAAGGCAGCCCCTTGGAGGTAGGCATTTCCTGGGTTCAAATCCCAACATTGCCCTTTATTCACTGCATGACTTTGGGAAAGCTATTGAACCTCACTAAGCCCTAAAGCATAGAAGGTGCCCTATAAATTGTAGCTGCTACTACTTCTGTTATTATCATGTATGTCATTATTGCTACTGCTTTGCAGAAAGACATGTGCCTCATTGGTGGTGGGATTCTTCTAACCCCCGTCTCCTCCTTTCAAAGGCTCACTTTGCTACTTTAGAGTTATCTTTTATATTGTACTCCCAAGCTTGCGATGTTGCTTCCCTGCCTGTACCATTTTGTTTTCTCCAGATCTCGCTGTTTCCCTCACTGGAAACTCCTTGGTCTCTGACTGTAGCAATATGTTTAATAACTCAAGGTACCTGAAAATAAGGCAATATGGCACCTTGTCGGCAATGTGGCTGAGAGAGTGGCTCCTGTACAGATTGCCTGACTTCACATCCAGGCTCCCTCAGGTATTACCCATGCAAGACTTGGCAAGTAACACAACTACTCTGTGTTATTTATCATCAATTATACAATTAGGATAATTAAAGTGTTTGTCATAGAGGGTAGTTGTGAAGACAACACATGTCAATGATTGCAGAGTTCTTAGCCTGGTGCCAGGTTTATACAACACATCTGATGATCACTGACTGCTCTGTCTCTGCTGTCTCTATGGTTGTTGTTATGGACATAAAAGATGTCCGTAACCTGCTCATGATAGTCATGACCTCTTCAGGCTTAACCATTAGTACTTCTGGTTGTCTCTTCTTGAATGAGAAATAAGGAGATCAATAATTAAACACCTATGAGATTCTTCACCGAAGGGAGTTCATGTTGTCATCCCAGCACTCATGCTAGGCTTGTAGGAATGTTTCTGTTTTGCAGATTTAAGAAACTAAGGCTCAGAGAAGTCTTATCACTTTCCTTAAACCCTAAACTCCTCATGTGGCCAAGGCTGGATTCATCCCAGCACCATTTACCACTAAAACCTGTGTCTTCTAGGGACCTTAGTTTGATGACCCTGGTTAATTCACTGCATTGAAGGGTTAGCGCTCTCAGAGGTTCAAGTGAGAGACACATTAGACACCTCCCTGCCCAAGACCCAGAATGTTTCCTTTTAGAAGCACCCCTAACCACACACCTGGAAATCCAAGGCTCGTGCAGTTCATAGACGCTGCTTTTCACCCCTGACTGCTATATGTACCTTGAGCAGCAAGATAATTCACTCTAATTACTCAGAATACATATTTAAGGACAAGCACAAAGAACTCTTAGTGAGGCTTAAAAATAAGCCATTCAGCAAAATTGCACAAGGTGCATTCCCTCAGAAGGAAGAGTTTATTGCTTCTAAAAGTGAGTGTCTACCCTTTGTTGGCTGCAAATGTGAGGCAAAGGACCAGCTCCACGTGAAGCAGCATTTTCCTCTTTCAGATTTACCTCCAGAAGGAGCTCCACTGATAGGAGATTGCTCCTTTCTGCTATGACATCTTCTGCGTCAAAGGATCTCATTAGTGTTTGTTTTTATCAGGTTTTTTTTTCCCGACTTTTATCTCACTCAGAGTGAATTCAATGTTCACTGTCATTTACAGGATAGGAAATATATGTCCATTTGCATTGAAAATCCTGCTTATTCCATCTAGATTGTCCCAGATACCACTGTATTCATGTAGGTTTGGTGTTTTGTCTTTCATCTATTTCTGAAGTCAAAATTTTGTTAAAAATGTTTTGGGAAAGCTCAAAAGAATTGGCCCATTGGAATGGAGAGAATGCAGGCTTTCTCCATGCAAGCAGCCATGCTTTCCTAGTCATTAACCACCTGGGCCTTGGGCCTGTCATGTTTTTTGAGTCTCTGTTTCTTCCTCTGGCAAATGATTTTGATGGGTGTCATGAGGATGAAGTGGGATGATGTGAAGGACTTGGGGTGCTTAAGAAATCTCCCAGGCCATTCACAAACCACATGCCTGCAAAGAAGTCTTGGGTGAGCAGATGCCAAGTTTCCCAGCAAAGAGATTTCTAAGGTGCAGTGCTTCAGCTTGACATTAGAGAGATGGCCTTGGCCGGCAGCTGAGGTTTTCCTTCTCTTTTGACCTGAGCTGGGAAGAAGTGTGGGTACTGGCAGCTTTCGTGGGGGTGCCTCTAAAATAGAGCAGCAGTTCCCTGTTAGGAATGGCAGATGAGAGTGTGATGAATGCAACAAGGGCTGGAGCACAGAACATTCTGAATGGACTATTACTCCCTCAACCCTACGGGCTACCTGGGCCAGAGAGATATACACAGAGAAGACTGGTCAAAGGGGAAAGAAAATAATTCCTTTTAAATATCTAGGCAAGCAGCCAACCTCCTCTGATACAGGGACCTGTGACAAAGACAGACTTGGAGCATGTAACTTGTGTTTGAAAGCATACGCCAGACCCGTAACTTCCTCTTGACTTTCCACCCCACCTCTTCTGGATTACCCGGGTCTGCAGGTGAAATTCCAGTTGATTTACCCAAACAGGTGCAAGTGCAGAGGAAGGAGAACATGGGGAAAGAGGCAAAATAAATTTTAGAAACAGAGAGATAGAAAGAAAGAGAAGACATGAAGGGCGGAGGAAGGGGAAAGAGAAACAGAAAAAGGAGATAGAAATAGAGGGATGGGGCCGGGTGCAGTGGCTCACACCTGTAATCCCAGCACTTTGGGAGGCCAAGGCGGGTGGGTCACTTGAAGCCAGGAGTTTGAGACTAGCCTGGCCAACATGGCAAAACCCTGTCTCTACTAAAAATGAAAAAAAAAAAAAAAAAGCCAGGCATGGTGGCACGCACCTGTAATCCCAGCTACTCGGGTGGCTGAGGCATGAGAATCAATTGAACCTGGGAGGCGAGACTGTCTGAGGAAAAAAAAAAATAGAGGAATAGAGGGGAGAGAGAAGGAGAGGGAGAAAGAGGGAAAGGGAAGGATCTAGCTAGGCACACATAATTGTTGTCTTCCTAAAAACACCACCACCACCCCACACATACAAACAAGAAAGGCAAGTGACATTACAACTATAGGTACTGACATTTGAGGCTGTGTGGCCCTGTCCGCCGCTCTAGGTTGCATCTCAGTGAATGTTCCAGGTTCTGAACAATCCTATAGGTGGGGGAAAGAGGTTAGGTGGACCAAGCGTGGTACTGTGGCGGCAGCACCTCCTTCTCCTACTGCTTCTGCACCCCGCCGTGCATTTAAATCACTCAGGGTTGGTGTTTAACAGACACAACTCCTGAGCTACTGAATCAAAGCCTTAGGGAATGGCCAATGGGAATATGGTTTTAACAAGTATTTTAGGCAAGTCTTACAAATCTGGCCTGACACATGACTTCACATAAAGGTTTGAGAACTGAGAGTCTCACCACTCACATAGAATGAAGGGTGTCAGATTCTGGGAGATATTTGAGATCTGATAGAAAATACAAGACTTTTTTACAGGCCTGGTAATGATCATGGAGATGCCAGCAGCGATCACTGCCAAGGACTGGGTGGGTTCTAGGCACCTGTCCCTTGTAACACCTGAATTGGAAAACTCCTGGATAAAGGTGACTTTGCCATTTTCAGAGGAGACAATGGAATCTCAGAGAAGTTGAAATGTGTGTGTACCCCTGTGGTGACACAACTGATTGAATCCAGTCTTAGGCATATTAAAATTGAGAACCATTGCTTAAGGATTTCTTAACAGCTGTATTTTATTGAGAGTCTGCACCATGCTGGGCAGTATCTGTGTGTGTGTGTGTGTGTGTTTATTTTTTCTATATTTATTTTTTTCAAATGGACTCTGTTGTCAGCCTGGAGTGCAGTGGCACAATCTTGGCTCACTGCAACCTCTACCTCCTTGGTTCAAGTGATTCTCCTGCCTCACTCTCCCGAGTAGCTGGGATTATAGGCACGCACCACCACGCCCAGCTAATTTTTGTATTTTTAGTAGAGACAGAGTTTCACCATGTTGGCCAGGATGGTCTCGATCTCCTAACTTCATGACCTACCTGCCTTGGTTTCCCAAAGTGCTGGGATTATAGGCGTGCGCCACCACTCCCAGCCATATCTGTGTATTCTAAGGTGTTTATTTCCATTTATCTTCCCAATGACTTTATAAAGTGAGAGAGAATCCTCATTCTATGGAGAGGGGGAATAAGACCAGGAAAGCCTGAATTGAAACCAACGCTTACTCCTAGAGACTGGGCTTTGAGTTGCTACATTATATTTCACACCTCTGTCCTTTGGAGGTGAAAGTTACTTGATGGTGATGTCTTTAGGGAAATTATGACAAAGGAGAAGTGAACATTGGAGTCAGGTCAGTGTGTGTCTGATTACTTACGGGCTATGTCACCTGGTTGATAAAATGGGCTTGATTTAATGTATTGAGTGAATTAGTGTCCCCCCAAATTTATGTCCACTTGGAACCTTAGGAGGAGATCTCATTTGAAAGTAGAGCCTTTGTAGATATAATTAAATTAAATGAAGTTATACTGGATTAGGGTGGGCCCTGAATTCAATGAGTGTTGTCCTTGTAAGAAAACCATGTCAAGACGCACAAAGGTAAGAAGTCCAAGGGGCAACAAAGACAGATTGGACTAATACCAGGGACACCAAGGATTGCCAGGAGCTACCAGGATCTAGGAAGAAGCAAGGACGGACTCTCCTTGAGAGCCTTCAGATGGAGCATGGTTTAGGCAACACCTTGATTTTGAACTTCTGGCCTCTGGAACTGTGAGAGATTACCTTTCTTTTATTTTAGTCACCTAGCTGGTCATAATATGTTATGGCAGTCCTAGGAAAGTAATAACACATGAGATATTTTTTCTTGTTTTTTTTTTTTGTTGTTGTTTTTGTTTTTGTTTTTTCCTTTATAGCACTTATTGTAACTAGTAATTTTCTTTGTTTGCTTACCAATTCTGGACATACTGGAATGTCAGCACCATACTGCATTTTGTTCATCATCCCTGTGTATCTGTGATGCTTCACTCAAATAGCAGCTCAGTTACAATGTGTGAACGGAATGTATGAATGAATGAATGAGTGAACAGAGCTGTTGTGAGGACTAAGCCGAGCAGTACAGTGAAATTGCATCAAACAGTGTCTACTAAGAGCAAGCATGCAGAACAAAAGCTATCATGATTATCATTCGAGGCAGGAATTATCTTTTTTTCCTAGGGTCCCTCTGCCTTGCTGAGCATCAAGGTGAACTTGAGTAGTTACTAGTTACGTGGACTGGGAGAACACGGTTAAAGTAAAGGTTGTTTTTGTGGAGACTGACAGGCAAGAGCCCCTGCCTTTCCTTTCCTGAAACAGCAGTTTTCCTTTGAGACACGAAGCCCACCACTGAGAGAGGCAGGGTGCGGGTCATGGGGGTGGAGGTGGCGGCATTGTTTGCAATCCTCTTGGCCCCTTGCTCACAGCCAGGCCTCTGCCTTTATATTCTTCGGGGGGCTTTGATCTCACCTCCCTGTCCAACAGATGCACATTAGTCAATAATTCTAGGAGACATCAAAACCCCAGCCCTGGCACCCCCCCCCGACCTTCCCTGCAGCCTTCACAAGCCGCTAGCTGTGTTAATAGGCGCCAGACAGGACTGTGCTATTTCTTAGAGCTTAGGTAGAATGCTACTGCGGCTGTTTTACTGAACCCCAGCTCAGTCTCCACTTCTTTCCACCTCTGACCCAGTACGTTTAGAATTAGAGCCAAATGCTCTGAGTGAAGAGTTGCCCTACACGGTGACTTGATTTACCTAAGGCTGCTATATTCTTTCCGAATGTTCTTTCCAGACAGAGGTGGAGGGCAAGGAACTGGGTCCCAGGAGCTAGAAAACGTGGTCTTGGGTCTCAGCTCTGCCATTCTGACACTGAATAACCATCATCAAGTCACAGACATCCTCAGAGCCTCTGTCTCTGCGTCGGGGGAGCAGAACCAGGAATGCTGGTCCTACCTACCTGACAGAACTGTTTTGAGACTCACGTGCAAAATCAGATGTGAGCATGCCTTAGAAATTGGAAAGTGTCGTAAAACTAGAAGCACTTATTACTATTATTCTGTGACTCTGAGTTTATAAAAAAAAAAAAAAAAAGAAAAAGAAAATCAGGCCGGGCACAGTGGCTCATGTCAGTAATCCCAACACTTTGGGGAACAGAGGTAGGTGGATCACCTGAGGTCAGGAGTTCGAGACCAGCCTGGCCAACATGGTGAAACCCTGTCTCTACTAAAAATATAAAAATCAGCCAGGCATGGTGGCACGGGCCAGTAATCCCAGGTACTTAGGAGGCTGAGGTGGGAGAATCGTTTGAACCCAGAGGGTGGAGGTTGCAGTGAGCTGAGATCACAACACTGCACTCTAGCCTGGGCAAAAGGGTAAAACTCCACCTCAAAAAATAAAATAAAATAAAATAATAAAATAAAATTGGTTACTTACCTTGTGTCAGCTGTTGCAGATCAAGAAACTAATACAATGCAATCCCTTATGGTGTGCTTAAACCCATATTCAATATAGAAAATATAGTATATCCAGATAAATAATAATAAGCACAGTTATTTCATCACCTCATTGACCACCTGGTTGTTTATCTTTTGAGAGGCTTTGAAATGTTTGACAAAAAATTAGAAAGTAGATAAAAATGCAAAGATGATACCTGCTATACTGTTTTGTGACTTTCTCTTTAACTTAAAATATCATACATACAATTCCGAGTCATTATTCAGTGACTATTCAGATTTTAACTTTTTGTTTTCTCTGATGGCTTCTTTGTGTCTCATTGCCTGGTATCATTTGGATTGGACATAGTTTATTTAGCGAATCCCTTGTAGTTGGACACTTAAATTTTTTCCCATTTTTCACTGTGACAAATATCACCATGATGAATTTCTTTCTGCAAATCTCTGCACACTACCATGATTGTTTCTGTAGGATAAATTCCCACAAGTAGAACTTCTGGGTCAAAGAGTAAAAATGCACATTTTTAAAGGCTTTTGATAGTCAGATAAAACTAAAAAAAAAATCACCCTCTAGAAAGATCATACCAATTTAAACTCCCACCAAGACTGCACGGCAGTGTCCTGTCTCCTGCACTCACACCAGTATCAAGCATTATCTCAGAGTGATGTAAAATGCCTGAAGAAAGGAGTGATAATGGTTTCTAAACAGCACTGGCTAACGCACAGCCCTGCATATTGGCTTTCAGCTTGATAAATACTTTCTTATAAGGTCATAAATATTGGTGGTACCAAAGGTTAATGTAGTGTGCAATGCTGTAAAATCCAGCAGGCAACCTGCTAGATCATAATGATGCATTAGCACCTTTCGGTATGAGGTGTGATGACTTACAAAGTCTGTTTGTAAGTGGCCACTAACTCAACAAGTGTATAATTGTGTCAGTTGGCACCACAGTTTCTGCAAACATAGTTTATTAAGTGAGCACCTTGCCTTCTGTTATATGCCAAAAATGAGAAGAAAAGACAAGAGAAGGGGAAAGAAGAAAATGATCATCTGACTGGGGCATTTAGTCCCTTCTGCAAGCTAGGGTTACTTAAAAGACCAACATACTTTACTGAAGAAAAAACAAAGCAAATAATCCTTTCCATAGTTTAATAGTCAGTTGATCACACTGCTGGCAGTGTTAGAATCAGGATTGAGGCAGGCATGACAATTAGCTGCACCATTAAAAGGCATGTGCATTTGCAAATTAGACTTTTAAATATTTTATTTTCGTGTTTTTAAGTTTGCAACTCAGGCACCTTGCTTCTACCATTTTATTTTTGCAGGTGGGAACAGTTGTATAGTTCTTTGCTATTGTTCTGGGATGGGCTAGCATGAAGGTGAAACCTGTTTTGTGATTAATGAACATGGAGGTTGTGTGTATTTAACAGCAGAAGAGTAATCTATCCTGGTAGGAGACAAAACAGAATGGATACCACCAGCCGTGTTCCCGTTTGGCTTTGCTCCTTGGTAATGGAGGAAATCCAGGTATTAAGGATAGACTTTAGTAGGCCTATCTCAGCATTTGCCCATGTGTGGTGCTTGTTTTGGATTGCTGTAAAGAGCACACTCTGTAAACAGAAAATAAGCTAGACAGGCACATTTTGAGCTACTTATTCTGTTGATTTTCAGTGACTGTTCACCCTGTGCAATATTTTGAAACAAACCAAGGAGTTATTCACGTCATGTTCTTTCTTACTCGTTTTTCATATTTTATTTTTACTTTTGAGACAGAGAGTCCCATCTGTCACCCAGGCTGGAGTACAGTGGTGTGATCTTGGCTCACTACAATCTCTGACTCCTGGGTTCAAGTGCCTCCTGAATAGCTGGAACTACAGGTGCCTGCCACTATGTCCGGCTAATTTTTGTAGTTTTAGTAGAGACAGGGTTTCACCATATTGGCTAGGCTGGTCTTGAACTCCCAACCTCAGGTGATCCACCGGCTGCGCCACCCAAAGTGCTGGGATTACAGGTATGAGCCACTGCGCCTGGCCTCGTATTAGTTGTTCTTTGAACATTTACATTTGACACTGAGCACTGGGAATACAGAGGTGAATGGCACCTACTCCATCCCTCAAGGAACTCATCCCAGTCTAGAGCTGTGAACCAATGCAAGGGGCAAATGCACACACATGCGGTTGCACGGATGAGCAGGATGCTTTGGGGCAGGAGCGGGGGGGCAGTCAAACAAGTCCAAAGCTTCTCCCCTCCAGCCAGTTTCGGCTGCTGTTCACCCATATCTCCCATCGCCTGGGAGCAAAGACAGCTTTGCTCAGAGTTTTCTTCTCCACTTGACGCCGCCATGTTTGCCTCTGTCTGGAGTTGTCAGCCTGGCTACTGACTGGTAGAAATCAGAGAGGAAATTCCAGGCATGATGGCATGTTCCTGCCTATTAGTTAGGGACCCACTTCATTATGAATGACATAGTCACTATGAAGACCTGACCTCTCTGGCTTCTGGAAGAATGTTGAACATGCAGACCAAGGAAAAGCCACCATCCCAGAGCTCACATTCCAGGGAGCCAAAGAAACACATCAGAGTAGTGGCTAGCCCAGATGGTGATAGGAGAGAAACAGACAAGAGGGTGGACAGGAAGGACTTTCTGAAGAGGTGACATTTAAGCCGATGACTAAGTATGAGGAGGATCCGGTCTGGCAAACAGTGGAAGGCAGAGATTCCAGAGAGAAGAGCCGGCATATGCCAAGGCCTTGAGGTGGGAAACACCCTCGAAATATTTACAGAGTGGAAGTAGCTCCCAATGCCTATGACTTCACTAGCCCCCAATTTGGAACAACCATTATGGCTGCTGAATGCTGTAGCGCTGTGAATAAGCAAAGAAGTGTTTGAAATGAGGTTATAAAGGTAGGTAGGGCCATGCAAACCAGGTGAGGAGTTTAGGTGTAATTCTAGGTGCACGGGGAAGCCACTAGAAAGTTTTGAAGCATGAAGAGTACCTGTATTACGGTTCTCTAAAGGGACAGAACTAATAGGATAGATGTATATATAAGGGGGAGTTTATAAAGGAGAATTGACTCACGTGATTACAATAGGTCGTCTGCAAGCTGAAGAGCAAGGAAGCCAGTCCGAGTCCTAGAGCCTCAAAAGTAGGGAAGCTGACAGTGAAACCTTCAGTCTGTGGCTGAAGGTCCAGGAGTCCAAAAGCTGAAGAACTTGGAGTCTGTAGTTCAAGGGCAGGAAGCATGCAGCATAGGAGAAAGATGTAAGCCAGAAGACTGGGCCAGTTTAGTCTTTCCACCTTCTTCTGCCTGCCTTTATTCTGGCCACACTGGCCACTGATTAGATCTGTGTCCAGTCAGATTGTGCGTGGGTCTGCCTTTCCCAGTCCACTGACTCAATGATAATCTTCTTCGGAAACACCGTCACGGACACACGCAGGAGCAGTACTTTGCCTCCTTCAATCCAATCAAGTTGACAGTATTAACCATCATCATATCCTTCTCTTTTTCTTTTTCTTTTATTTTTTTAGAGACAGGGTTTTACTCTGTCACTTAGGCAGGAGTGCAGTGGTGTGATCATAGCTCACTGCAGCCTTGTCCTCCTGGGCTCAAGCGATTCTCCCACCTCAGCCTCCCTAGTAGCTGGGAACACAGGCACACAACACCATGCCTGGCTAATTTTTTAATTTTTTATAGAGATGGAGGTCTTTCTATGTTGCCCAGGCTGGTCTCAAACTTCTGGCCTCAGGCAATTCTCCATCCTCGGCCTCCCGAAGCACTGGAATGCCACTGTGCCCAGCCTACCCTTCTCCTGAGTGAGTTCCTCCAGAGTCTTTTTTTTTTGGCTGGGCTGGGAAATACCCTTGAGTTCCAGAGAAAGGAAGTGGTTTCTGGAATCCTCTGCCCATGAAGGTTAATTTGGCAATATGCATATCTGCTCTGGGGCTATAGAGGCGGCTGTGACGATGCCCAGAGGGGGACCTTTATGATCTGAGAGCCCGTGGAATGTTTGTAGCAGCAGAGCCGTGTTGTCCCATTGAATGTCTCTTCCATTTTTAATGAGGAGCCTGGGGGCACTGTATAAATAAAACGACCGAATTATTAAATTATCACTCTACAGGGCATCTTATATTAGTCCTAATTAAGTGATGCTTTTCATATTAACAAACAGTGCTCAAAAAGGATTCTCATTTTTAATTCAGACCTCATTGAAATAGGAAGCCTTAGAAATTTCTAGAATATGTACTATGCCTCTGGACGAATATGCACCATGTCTCTGGACTCACTGGAGGGCACCTACAGTGAGTTTTCAGACACTGCCCTGAATTTTAAAAATCCTCAGTATCCACAATGACTACCTGTCTTCACCCAGACTCAGAAATGCTAATGGGGGTCAGGTGCAGTGACTCACTCCCGTAATCCCAACACTTTGAGAGGCCGCGGCAGGTGGATCACTTGAGGTCAGGAGTTTCAGACCAGCCTGGCCAACATGGTGAAACCCCAATTCTACTAAAAATACAAAAATTAGCCGGGCATGGTGGTGGGTACCTGTAATCCCAGCTACTCAGGAGGCTGAGGCGGGAGAATCACTTGAACCCAGGAGGCGGAGGTTGCAGTGGGCTGAGATTGTGCCATCACACTCCAGCCTGGGCAATAAGACTGAGACTCAAAAAAAAAAAAAAAAAAAGAATATTTATAGGACTTCTGCTTTCACCACGATAGAGTAACAGGGACTGGTGTGCACCGCTGCCTTAAAGAACTTTTAAAAAGGTCAGTCTCAGAAATTGCCACTAAAGAATTTTTTCCATGCAACCAACCACCACTTGTCCCCCCAAAACAACTAAAGTTTAGAAAAAAGTCAACATACAACCAACAGTGATTTCAGACCTTAGACAGCATGAGGCATCCAGAGAGGGGAAGCAGATAAGATGTACCCTCCAGGGGCCCCAGCTCACTGCCTCGAGAGGGTCTCTAAGCCATAGGACAAGGGGTGGGGGCCCAAATAAGGAATATTTGGGGAGCACTTTCTGGGTGAAAGCCTTGAGACACTGGAGAGACAGTAGTGATCCAGTCAGCCAATAGCTCTGTGCTACTGAGCTGACATTGTTTTGAGGGAAATGGTCAATAAGTGAGCAAATAAATGGGGGTGGTTTCAGAATGTGAGAAATGTTACAAAGAACTAAAAAGGGTAATGCAGTGGAATACTGTGACCTGGAGGAGCAGGTAGGAGTTACTCTAGCTGGGTCAGTGGCATGCAGGAAGCTGCTGGAATAGGCTGCCAAGGGCCAATTATGAGCATTACTAGTCAAATCTGTGTTCCATGAGATCCCACTGGTAGCTTGAACTAGGCCATGATGTGCAATATTTACACCACAGACATTGGCGGTGTTTTTCTTTTTTTTTTTTTTCCAATATACTACGGATGGTGTGGCCAAGATAGGTTTCGTAAAGAAGTGCACATTTCTGTATGACATTAGGATAAAGAAGAGCCCATCATTTATGTGACAAACCCTAGGAGGAATATTCCAGCAGAAGAAATAGCATGTGCAAAGGCCGTGTGTCCACATCCTCCATTTCTTCATTCTCTATGATGTTCAGGGCAGGTATTTTTACCCCTCCCCACAATTGTATAAGGAAATTTTCATTGTCACGTGTGTCAGTCATTTTATCTCATTCTCTCCACCACCCGTTTTTAATTCCCATGTTGGTACAGTAGAGAATATCTTTATCCAGTTATCCTTCCTTCATCCTTAGATTTTGTTTCCTGATTTCTCTTTCCTTGTACTTTTTTTTTCATAGAATTTTACAACTTGTTTTCAGGTATGCTTCTTTATTTCCATGTCTATGAGACCTTTGATCAGCAGCTATAGTTTCTTATGTAATCCATAGACTCCATCAATTTCTTTTATAGTGAGAGGCGACAGGATACTCATTTTACATCTAGAGGTAAAGTACTTCAGCACTGGAAGGTGAAAAGACTTCAGAAGACCTTTTCTGGAAGCCTTTTCTTCAGCAGCAGGGTGTCTTCAGAGAAGTTGCAGAGTTGAGTCTAATGGAACGGCCTGAATGACCACTGGGTCAATGTTAATTGATAATGATGCTTTCTAAGGCGAGATCTGAACTGAACCTCAACTCAATTCTTAATTTGTGCGGCAGAAGCAAAAACAAGAAATCCATAGTTCATGACCCTGTAAGATTTATGTCTAAAGCATTTCCGACACCCATTCTTTGTTGTGAACGACTAATTTGCCACTCTTGTTTTTCTTTCTTTTTTTGCAATGGAGTGTTACTCTGTTGCTCAGGCCGAAGTACAATGGCGTGATCTCAGCTCACTGCAACCTCTGCCTCCCAGGCTCAAGAGATTCTCCTGCCTCAGACTCTCGAGTAGCTGGGATTACAGTTTCCTGCCACAACCCCCGGCTAATTTTTGTGTTTTTAGTAGAGATGGGGTTTCACCATATTGGCCAGGCTGGTCTCAAACTGCCGACCTCAGGTGATCTGCCCGCCTCGGACTCCCAAAGCACTGGGATTACAGGTGTGAGCCACTGAGACCGGCCTAATTTGACACTCTTAAGCATACCTTCTCTTTCCTCTCAGTAAGCAAGTCAGATATTTCAGGAGAAACAAGGTATGTGCTCCTTCCTTCTTTCATTCCTTCCCTCCTTCCTTTTTTCCCCTTCCTTTTTAAAAAATTTTCCAGTTTCCACATTTTAAAATTTTATTTATTTCTCTTTTTAGAGACAGGGTCTTTCTCTGTCTCCCAGACTGGAGTGCAGTGGTGCAATCATAGCTCACTTCAGCCTCAACCTCCTGGGCTCAAATTATCTTCCCACCTCAGCCTCTAGAGTAGCTGGGGCTACAGGTGCCCACCACCACACCCCCTAATTTTTTAAATTTTCTGTAGAGATGGAATCTCCCGGTGTTGCTCAGGCTGGTCTCAAACTCCTGGCCCCAAGTGATCCTCTAGCCTTGGTCTTCCAAAGCACTGGGATTACAGGCATGAGGCGCCACACCCAGCCCAGTATCTACAATTTTAAAAGTGGTATACGTAGCCTAAGATCTTCCATAACAATTAAAAATGAGTGTCAGACATGCAGGACTATCAGGCACTACTGAACATTGCTGAATACTCACAAGAGAAGGGGGATACATATGGCAAAATTTCAAACTCAAATGAAGATCTGCAAGTGGCCAGTGCACTTGAAAGGTGCACAACTCATTTCAGAAGGCACTGCTCAGCGTTACCAAGATGCAGCTGTGTCCTAACCCCCAGCTACAAGGGAGTGTTTACTGTAGGTTAGAGTTAGCTGACTCAGTCCACATGTTAGGGTAATCACAACCCAATTTTGATGAACTCATAAACCAAGGAGGCAGTTGCTGGAGCTAAGAAGAGACAAGATTTTTAGTAGATAGTGACATTTAACCTCAGCTAAGTCTAGGCTGTCAGCCTGGCAGGTCTTTTTGAAGAGCTAAGTTCTGCTTAAAAGCCATTAGTGTATGTCAGGCTCTATACATTAGGATTAAAGAATGTAAGAAGGCCAGGCCCAGTGGCTCACACTTGTAATCCAAGCACTTTGGGAGGCTGCAGTGAGGGGATCGCTTGAGCCCAGGAGGTCGAGGCTGCAGCGAACTATGATCGGAACACTGCACTCCAGCCTGGGTGACAGAGCAAGATCCTGTCTCAAAAAAGAAGACAATGACCCAGATCCTATTCTCTCAGAGCCCAAAGCTTAGTTGGGCTGATGGGAAAACTAACAGTTTCAATTTAATGTGTGTATTCTAGGATCGAGCTAGGGGAACAAAGAGTAGCAGGCAAAGGAATGCACAGAAATATTTAGTCATAGCAGGAACCGTTCTTCAACTGTCTTCCAAGGACTGTGCTAAATACTTTCCATGCATTATTTTATCCTTACAGCAATCCTGTGTTTTATATACTTTTAGGTAAAAGTCCATTTTAGTCATTAGCAACCTGAGCACAGAGAGGTCAGTTAACATACTCAAGGTTGCACTGCATGTGGTAAAGAGCTGAACAAAGAAAACCAAATTCCCAAGTTCAGCCTGAGTTGTGTAGACTAAGTGTTAGTTGGAGTAAACAGACTTAGCTTCTCTAGATCTGCTTCCTATCAGAAATGTGGAGATGTTCAAAGTCAGCTGCTTACCTTTAGAATTGCCATGAAGTGAACACCAGTGAATTCAGATTAGTTGAGCACTTTGAGCCTCTAACCTTTTTTTTTAAATTTTTTTATTTTTAAGCACCCTACACCTATAACTTAACTATTCCCAATTTGGAAAAAAATTTTATGAGTGCTGTGCACTCTTATCTTTTTTTCTTCTTCTTCTACAAAGCCAAGTGCACGACATCAAACCTGTAATCTTGGCCACATTATCACCATGTTCTAACCAAGCAAGCTTATTAGTTCAGACAATTAAGAAAATAGAAGTTGAAAATACTTAGCTATTAGGGAGAACGGAGTAACATAAATCCAAGGTGTTGGGACAATTAGCATTTGTAGTAATAAAAGCCAAGTAGAACACTAAGGAAATGAATATTATGTTTATTATTTAGCATTTAGGTAGTATTGCATATTTATAAAATACCTGGTAATTGTTTTTGGTCATTTCTTTCAGAATAAATCGGATAAAGGGTATTTGCTATTGTTGTGAGTAGGGTAAGGGGGGGGTTTTAGTAGAAGCCCATTAAATTACAATGCATCTCCCCACCCTCTTACCCTCAACTCAGATTTAAGTACAGAAAGAAAACATTCAGAAATCTTGCTGAAACAGAAATCATTTCACTTTTCTCCTATGTTAAAAGCCTTCTGATGACTCCCCCATTTCTGTTGCAGCAAAAGGCAAAATCCTGTAAATGCAACTTGATGTCCTAGAATGGATTCTGGAACAGAAAAAGGACATTAGTAGAAAAGCTGTGGAAATTTCAGTAAAATCCATGGTTTAGTTAATAGACACCAGTGTTACCTTCCTCGTTCTGATAAATGCACATAGTTGGGTAAGATGTTACTGTTAGAGGAAGCGGGGAAAAGGATATAAGAGGACCCTGTGTACTATCTTTGCAACTTTTTTGTAAATCTAAAGTTATTCAAAAAGTTAAAAAAGATTTTTTGTTTAAAGCTAAAGTTCTTAGAGCAGACTACAAAGACCTGCGTGACCTGTTTCTGTGCCCTCGTCAAGTCTCTGATGTCATCTCCTTTTCTCTTCCCCTTGAACGTTCTGTACCAGCCTCACGCTTCATCACTTTCTCACCGCAGGACCTTTGCACTGGCTGTGTCTGGGACTGGGCTATTATTGCCTGAGCTCTCCCTGTGGCCCACTCTTCTTTGTCAAATTGTGATTCAAATGTCACCTTCATAAAAGCCATCCATTGAAAATGTCAAGCCTACCTCCACGGTCCTTTCCTCCTGCTCAGTATTTATCTCATGGTGCCTATGCTTCCAACATGCTCTGCAGTGCTCTGATTGATTAGGTTATGCTTCATCTTCCTCCTGCTCTCCTAAAACTTACGTTCCTTGAGAGGAGGGATTTTTTCCTGTTTTCTCCACGATGCATTTCCAACACCTGGAATTGCACCTAGCACATACTCAGTGCTTAATGGTTATTTGTTGAACCTAAATATTAAATTTTATACTACAAGAAAGTAACCCTAACTCTGAATGCTATGATAACCAAGGCATTGTGGTAAACACTCTAAATTATCTAGATCTTGTGGCATCTTCATGATAGCTTAAAATTTAAGTATCATGACCAGCATTTATAAGGCCCTGAGAAGTCTTAAGTTTTGCACAACATGACGCAGCTCTTCGGTCAAATCTGAGAGCCCAGATTCGAACTTGCATCTCCCAACACTACAGCTAGTTCTGTTTCGTGTACACCAGATTGTCTGCTAGATTTGCATGCTTCCCCTCCATTTCATTAAACCACGGCACATGAAGAAATAGCATTACTCATCAAGTCAGTAGTTGTTTGAGTAACTCAGATCCCTTTCTTAGATGATGGTACCCAAGATAAATGTATGGAACATATTATTTCCCATGATGGCCACAGGTAACTCTGGAATATTATAAGGTTTATTTGTATAAGCAACTCAGTATGAAACTTTTACCTTGAATTTCCCCTTCATGGGCCTATCTTTGTTTTCATTTTCAACATTCTCTTTTGGATACGGAGTTTCATTCACCTAAGAAAGCTTCATGACATTAGTGGAAAGGCACTGGTTCAGTTCTAAGACCTTAGTTGTAGGACCCACTCTCCTATCTGCTAGCTATATGGACCCCTTCTTAGGCTTTAATTTCCTCATCTATAAAATGGGCATAATTTTACCACCAACTTCATAGAGGTATCATGGGGATAAATGGTATAACCCATGTGCAATGGTATGCACTGCTGTTATTGTTTGAAAGTAATTCTTTGTTGAATTAGATATAAAGGTTGTTATTGTTGTTTTCTGAAACCGACTTAGTTTAAAATTACTAAGTCATTTTAATATCTATCAACCATTTCCATAGTTTCTAAGGATTTCTCCCAAATGCCTCTGTTAACAACAACGACACCCTCCTCCTCAGCATGTGGATATCATGAAACACCAATTATATCAATTATTGAACAGTTATTTGGAGTCAGGCTTGATACAGTCTTTGTAACGTTGTTTTATTTTTTGCTGTGAGTCCACAGAGCGAGTATTATAAACCCATTTTACAGATGAGGGAACTGAGGTACCATGGAGGTGAAGTAATTTGCCTACTGTCACGTGCCACTCATGGGGCTGGGTCTCGAACCCAGGTGTTTCTTTCTATAGCTGAGGGCTTCATCAGTCCTTAGCACAGCTTTATTGCCAAAGAGAATTGTAAAGCAACTGGAAAAATGACCAAAATACAATACCTCCAATGACTGTTTTTAAAAAAACAAAAAACAGCCGGGTGTGGTGGCTTTCACCTGTAATCCCAGCACTTTGGGAGGCCAACGTGGGCGGATCACTTGAGATCAAGAGTTCCAGACCAGCCTGACCAACATGTTGAAACCCCGACTTTACTAAAAATATAAAAATTAGGCAGGCATGGTGGTGGGCGCCTGTAATCCCACCTACTCGAGAGGCTGAGGCAGGAGAATCACTTGAACCTGGGAGGCAGAGGTTGCAGTGAGCCAAGACTGTACCACTGCACTCCAGCCTGGGAGACAAAGTTAGACTCTGTCTCAAAAAAAAAAAAAGCATTTTCTTAAACTGTGGCCCAGAAAGCACTTTTATATTAGAATTACCTGATGTGCTTGTTACAAACACATATTGCTGGCTGTAATCAGTGAAGTGCTAGTAAATGCTTAACAACTAGCTTGGTGGGGGAAGGAGGGGGAGAGGGCTCCAGAGACCGATCTGAAGCATTTGCCAATTTCCATGGTGCAAATACTCCCACCATGGCCATTGCAAGATACCAATGCCTCGTCACTGAACACAGAGTTAGGAAAAAATATGCAGAAGTGGACCATCACACAGTATTTCCACCATCCAGATACACTAAACAAACAAACAAAAAACCTCAAGAGCACAGATAATATTCAAGTATGGTAAAATAATTTAATATTCAAAACTCATTATTTCTTATTACTTTTTAATATACTTTATTGAGGCCAGGCATGGTAGCTCACGCCTGTAATTCCAGCACTTTGGGGGGCCGAGGTGGTAGATCACTGGAACCCAGGAGTTCAAGATCACCCTGGGAAACATGGCAAAACTCCATATCCACTAAAAATACAAAAATTAGCTGGGTATGTTGGTGCACACCTGTAGTCCTAGGTACTCGAGAGGCTGAGGTGGGAGGATCACTTGAGCCTGGGAGGTCGCGGCTGCAGTGAGCCATGATTGTGCCATTGCACTCTAGCCTGTGTGACAAAGTGAGGCTCTGTCTCAAAATAAGACATATATATATATACACATGCACACACTCACACACATATATATTTATGCTATATATGTATAATTATACTGTATGTATATATCAATATGAATATATACATGTATAGTACATAAATACATGTGTACACATATTTTTGTATATGTATATACATATACAACATATATTAATATCTATATACATATACTTTCTTACTATATATGCTTTAATTATGGGCTTATGTCATTTCATTTTTTATTAAAGGTTGTGTTTAACAACAGAGTCACAGAATTCCTGACAAGTTAGCAACTGGCTTTCAGAAATCAGTATCAACAAACTCCAACAGTCCACCAGCTACCCCAGGCTGACAAAATCAGCACCGAAAAGGCTGGAGCCCTGGAATGTGCATTTCTAAAGAGCATCCAACTGCTTCTGGTGCACACTCAAAGTATTGGGCCAATGCCATAAGCCTTCCTGAGAGCACTTGTGAAATAAGTATATGAAAATACTATATAATGTGGTAAGCATCTGAAAAATGTAGATGGGATTCATATTCCTAGCAAATGCTAGTGGGCATTTATGCTAAATGAACCCCACTGTTACTCTTTTGAAGATTTTTTTCCCTACTTTTAAAATGGCATAAAATTATTTTATAGTTTTATTTTATTTTACCCACCAATGAAGAGTGCTTGGTCTCTGTTAAAGGGGAAGGCAGTAATCCTATTTCCCTTGCAGCCAGCAGAGGAGAAAGGTTCAGAGGCCTTTCCTGAAAGGTTTAGGCAAAGATAACAAAATGTCAGAGAAAGCTGCAGGGCAGGGCTGAATGGAAAAGTAGGTTTGTAATCTCAAATTCAATATAAAAGATCGAAAGCATCAAATAATCAGTCAGTGGTGAGCCTCTCCATCAGAATGTTATATCTGCCATGAAATTCTGCTTTATGATTGTATTATGTTATATACATTATACATCTCTTTCTCTCAGTCTCTCTCTTTCTCACCTAGTCTCTCTTTCTCCCTCTCTTCCTTTATATATTCTCATAGAAACTAGGGCACATCTGAGATCCATAAGGAAGTCTTGCTTGCCTCCAGTCAGAGAAACCATTTGAAACATCACCTGCCTCCAACCCCAACCCCATCTGCCTTAAAAATATAAAAGTCTTTCTTTTTAGGTGGAGGTTATGATTCAGGGAAAACGCATGCCTCGCAAATTAAGAGCAGCCCAAGAATTGTGTGCAAACCCTGATACACAAGACACCCAATCCAAGGCTTGCACTCTGTCCTTGCACAAAACAGTGATTTTGCTTTCCAAGGTGGATATGGAGGGTAATTAAGAATTAATTTTCATGACTTGTGTCTACTGTGTGCCCACACAGTGCCAGAAGCCAGAGTAAGAACTTTGCGGGCCTTTCGCTTTTCATCTACCCTCCTTAGTCTTTGGTTCTTATCCAGGCACTTAGGAGTTTCTCAATCAGTATTCTTTGAATGAATGAATTCACAAATCCCCATTTTAAGGCTGTGGGAAGAAAGGCCTTTAGGGATGAAGTAACATGTCCAAGGTCAAATAGTTGTCTTTGGTCAACTGTTGGTCAAATGCTACACAATTACAGGATTGCCTCCCTAAGGTATAGACAGTGGCTGTTAAAAGATTGGATCCTATTTGTCACCTGTGAAGGTTATTTTAAAAGATTTATCTTGAGTGCATAGGAGTATGAATGGGTCACTCTGGGATGGGGCCCAGAAATCTGGGTGTTCCACACCCTTACCCAGGTGACTTAGAGACATTCAGCAGGCTGTACCTGGAGAAAGACCAATGCGATTCATGTAAATCTCTCTACATCTCCAACCAGAGGCAAACCTGTCAACTTTTCTGGCTGCAAAATCTGCACCTTGCTAAAGGCTGTCAAGAACCCCCTATGGGGGGTGGACTTCTTGGCTTACCCACCCTCCCTACATCTCTGAACCTTGCATTTTTAGACTTGACAGGTGCCTGCAAGGCCACCAAATTTCATGTCTTCAGTTTATTCAGCTGCAAAAAATTTCATTCCAGAAACATGACACAGTGAGAAACTGACAAAAGGTGGGCTTGAATTCAAGTCTCCTAAATGAAAGTACCCCCCAGTGACTGAAAGTCTTGTTGCTGCTCTGGATTTCACATTGTCATCCTGCGGTGGGAACATATCTTGCATTTTTATGTAGAGTATCAAAAAAAAAAAAGCAAAAATTGTTTTTTGGAACAGCCAAAGCATGTCCTGGAGCATAATCTAATTTGTTTCTCTATGGCCCAAGAAAAGAGGGGGCAAGTGTCATCCTTCCTTTTTCAGAAATTGAGATTCAGAGAGGGCGGGTGACTTTCTCAGTCACACAGCATCATGTCTACCACCCAAGTCTCACCCGCTTCTCATTGGAGCCACAAATGACAAAATTAGATGAGAGATGATCCCAAGACTAGCGGATGTTTCCCTTTCTTCATTTTGAGAGTTTGGACTTTTTTAGGGGACCTGAACATTTGCTCCTGAGCTCTGCTAATGTGTGACTGCTGAGTTTCTGGATGAATAAGACTTTTTTCAAGAAATTTCACATATTCCCGTCTGGCCGAATTATGTATCCAAATGTTTTTCAATCAGAGAACTCATCCATTGTCCTGTGACTGTGTGGTTTGTTCATTTCTCCTCCACAAAGCTAGGAGCTCCCTACAGGTTCAGGTTATGTCTTCTTCACCCTTTAGTCCGTATATGTAGCAAATGTTCTTTAAACAAGCAGATCTTAAAATGGTAGCTGAGTTGAACAGTGTAGACACAGAGTATTTGTCCCTCTAAGAACCAACATGGGAACCCATGGAGCTCAAACCAAATCCAGCCCACTGTCTCTGCTTTTACAAATAAAGTTTTATCAAAACACAGCCACATTCATGGTTCGTTTGTTTACATATTACCCCATGGATGCTTTTATGTGCAGCATGGCTTATGATGCCCAACTATTCACTCTATGGCCCTTTAAAGAAAAAGCATGCTATCCCCATCTAGATGAAGAGACAAGTAGAAAGGAGATGCAGGCATTTCTATTTTCAGAGTATATTTCTTAGCTTTTCCATTTCCTAACATATACTTACTCTCCTTCCCACCTGCCAATGCAGGAGAAATTAGCCTACTGAGAAACTCCGAAATATCCTGACTAGTGTCAATTTGCAGAAATTGTGCAGTTTATGTGACAGGATTCTTTCACTGTCAAATTTTTGTTTAGAGACATATTGGTGTTCACAAAGAATGATATCTCCATGTCTCAGCATATCCTGGAAAAACCCCAGTAGTCCTAGAACAAAACTCTTGGAGTGCTTGTCTCTTTGTTTGAAGCATTTATATTAATACAAAGAAAGAAGTAATTAGCCAGGAAAATCCAGGGATGTTCAGGGAGATCAGTGCCATCTTAAATTCATCACCCATTTTCTGCAACTGAATTGTGCTTTCAGCAGTTTTCTTAGGTCTGGGAAATTAGCATAACGTATAGAATTGCCATTTGGTTCATTTAAATCTTGCATAATATATTAGGGGGGAAATCTTGGAGCTAAGTGGAATTTAGGATTTAGTACCAAATATGAACTTTTGTGTTAAATTGATGTATAGGTTGGCCTTGATTTCTGAGTGGGACAGGTAATTAAAGAAAACCAGGAGGTTAAGAGGGGATGAGGAAAAAAAAAAATACTGCAGGAGGAAAAGGTGGAGGCGTCAGCCAGAAAGGGAGGCTGCTGGAAGATTGCTAAGCTAGAGAACAATGCAGCTCATTTTTATGAGACCATTAACACAGAAGACAGTGGCAACAATCTTGGGAGTATTTGACATGTTCCCAAAATTAGTTGGGTGCGGGATGTCATGGCATAGAGCTGTGTACCTGCTTTTTATCTGGGGATTTATGAAGGTGGAGGCTTGCTGGTGTCGTCCAAAACAGCAGGATAGGAAAGAGCTGTTGGTGAGAATGCATTAGGGTACCTGCCGCCTGTTCCCTGTAGTTCCTCTGGCTCTTGAAAGAGCCTGAAGTTACAGAAGAGGGCAGGAGTTCTAAGGGTGTCCAGGAGGCCAAATGCTGAAGGAGAGGACCCTCATCTGAAAGGAGAGTTGGAAGCGATGACCATTGGCAACAGCCTTGAAGACACGAGACCCTGGGCAACTATGGAGAATGACAGAGGATGGCTGATCAGTGCCCCAAGTAACCTAGGAATGTGGACTCCACAGCCCCACCACATCCATGGAAGCCACCAGTGGCACCTGAGCCCCAGCAGAATGAGATGGGAGGCAAAAAGAGGCACTTCCCATCACCAGGATGCATTTGATTTCATTAGCTGCCTTCTGCCTCCTAGGTTCCTTCTCTTCAGCCCCCAGTCTTGAAAGAAGCTTCTTCCCCAGTGGGGGAAGGAGGAGGAAGGTCCCAGAGGTTGCACCTCATCCCACTGATCCTACAAACTGCTGGAGAGTTTGGAGCCAACAGGCAAGAAACACTCTATGCCCACTGTAGGTATACTGGACCACAGATCTGTAGCAAGAGGAAGAGTTTTAATCTCATTGATTTTGGAAGCTTTAAAGTGGACTGGCCTGAGTTTTAACAACCAAGTGCCCCAAGAGCTGTTGCATCTTCTTTAGATGCCATTAAGGGACTTGACCCAGGGGATTGCAATGCCAGGGCTCTAAGCCACTGTGCCACACTGCCTCCCATGTAGGGACTCAACATCCCAAAGAAGCTCTGAGGCCTTCTGAACCTCAATTTCTTTGCCATAAGATGGGCACAATATTAGAATCCTCTTGTCTGAGTCATCAGACAATGTGAAGAGATTAATAGAATGCCAATCACTCAACCAGGATTTATTAAATGGCAATGAAGTATTAATCAGCCACTCTTCTGGATGCTGGTTATTATAATAATCATGGTCCATCCTAAGCACTTACAGGTGTTGACTCATTTGGGGTAGATGCCAATAGTATTCCTATTTTCTAGATAAAGGTAATGAGACAGAGAGGTTAAGTAACCTGCTGCAGTTCACACAGATAGGAAGCAGTGAAGCTGGAATTCAAATCTAGATAATTGTGTTTCGAAGTCTATAAATGTGTCTTGTTGCTATTGCTATTGTTATATATATATACATGTTTTTTTCTTTTCTTGCTTGAAACAAAGTCTTACACTGTTGCCCAGGCTGGAGTGCAATGGCACGATCTCTGCTCACTGCAACCTCTGCCTCCCGGGTTCAGGCAATTCTCCTGCCTCAGCCTCCATAGTAGCTGGGACTACAGGCACACACCACCACACTTGGCTCATTTTTTGTACTTTTAGTAGAGACGGGGGTTTCACTATGTTGGCCAGACTGGTCTCGAACTCCTGACCTCGTGATCCACCCACCTCGGCCTCCCAAAGTGCTGGGATTACAGGGCTGAGCCACCGCACCCAGCCTATTATATATTTTAACTACCTATCCTGGAACCAAAAGCCAAATCTTTGCAACAAGAAGAGGAGAAGAAAGAGTGCTTTTTGTAGTCTTGTCATTCCACTTTCTGATAAGCAGACACCAACCTCCAACGCTGCCCACTGTACCACCGGGGCCTGATGTATAGTAGGTGCTCAGTAAATATATTTTGAATGATTGGGTAAGTGAGCACCTGATTTCAAGCCCCCAGGACAAACAATGCTTCTTTAGGTGCAGGTGTTTGTAGGCACTGCCTCAGTAACACAGCTGTGGACTGAATTGTGTCCCCTACTCCAGGTCATATGTTGAAGCTGTAACCACCAAAGGGATGGTGTTTGGAAATGGGGACTTTGGAAGGTAATTAGGTTAATTTAAGGCCACGAGAGTAGAGCCCGATGAGACAGTATCCATACAGGAGGAGGAAGAGATATCAGAGCTTCCCTCTCTCTGCCATCTGAGAACACAGAAAAAAGGCACTCAAGCCGGGCGTGGTGGCTCACCCTTGTAATCCCAGCACTTTGGGACGCAGAGGTGGGTAGATCACGAGGTCAGGAGTTCAAGACCAGAGTGGCCAACATGCCGAAACCTCCTCTCTACTAAAAATACAAAAATTAGCTGGGCGTGGTGGCAGCACACGCCTGTAATCTCAAGTACTCAGGAGGCTGAGGCAGGAGAATTGCTTGATCCTGGGAGGCGGAGCTTGCACTCAGCCGAGATTGCACGTCTGCACTCCAGCCTGGCTGACAGAGCAAGACTCCATCTCAAAAAAAAAAAAAAAAAAAGCACTCATCTGCAAGCCAGGAAGAGGGCCCTTCCCAGGAGCTGAGTTGGCTGGCACTTTGATCCTGCACTACCAGCCTCCAGAACTGTAAGAAATAAATGTCTGTTGTTTAAACCACCCAGCCTATGGTATTTTGTTATAACAGCCTGAGAAGACTAATACAGACACCTAGACAGGCTGTCTCCTTTATTGATGTGTTAAACACCTGGCCCCTTGTACATTCATCCTATTTTTTCTCAAGGAATAAAAATAGCAAAGGAATTCAGAGTCAGCCCTTCTCTGTCCTCCAGCCCTTCTCCTTTCAGAGGAATTTCATCACTGGAGCAGAGCATTGAATTTATTCGAGTTGCAGGGAAATGTGATGTATTTCTTAAATCTGTGTCACCTGGCCGTGGAATCAGCCCAGCCAGGCTCGAAATGAGGCATTAACTACATCCAAAGCTGTGTGATTAACTTATTTGTTTGCCCACAGAGCTCAAATGAAAAAGCAGGAAGCTGGGAGGATCTGCACGAGCCCGGTTTTGAAGTAGGATTGTGAGAAAACCCGAAGTGTGGGTTTTAGTTCACATTCCCTGGGCTTACCATTATTATTACTTTTAATGGAAAATAACTTTTCACAATCTTGCTTCGTTTTAAATGGAGAATGTGCAATATTGTCTAATTTAGGGTGTGAAGTTGATTTGGTATGCATGATTTTTCTTCCCCCGCCCGCCACCCTCCTTGGATTCTTTGTACACATTCAATATAGTTACATTTTTGCTTAGAACATATATATTTTCCCCCGAACTTTTCACGATTGCTTTTTTATCAGGTTTACAAATCAAATCAAATAGGTATATTGCAGAGCTCTGCGATATTATTTTCTGAGCTTATAGTACAATGTATTGAATTATGCCAGCCCATGCTCTGCCCTGCTATTCTCTGCAGACAGAGAGAGGGACCGTGGACCCTGTAAATTCACTCGGCGCCCAGCATTACTGGCTAAATCAAGACCGCTATTCAGTCTGCAAGAAGAGACAGAGCAAGTGTTCGTTACACAAATCAATTTGGTCCAAAGTACTTCGCAGTGGGTACTCAACCATCGCTCACATAATATTGTCAACTTAATCAAATAATGCCTCGAAGACACTCACAAGCTTTTCTTTCTGAGAAATAACTTGATTGGTGGAGGATGGAGCAGCAGCTGGCTATTCAAAGTACACTTTTTATTTATCACTGTGAAGAGTTTTGTGCATGGAGGGGAGGAAGCCTGTAGGAAAGGAAAGATGCTGAATAGTCAGTAGGCTGACTGTGGGGAGAATCATGCAGCATTCATGTCGTGTCTTGGGTGCTGGGTTTCTACACCGTGATGGTGAATTTGGGGATGCTCGTGGATGAAGCAGCAGCTGGGCCCAAATCATTAGTTTCCTGGAATGATTCAGGAAAGACTTGCCGAGCGCCTGTGTGTCATGGTAAGGGGCTTTTGATATAGTGCATCTGATACAGTGTTTATCCACGGGACGCTCATATTCTAGGAAGCATTTGATATGGTGTTTATTCATGGGGTGCTCATATTCTCGTAAGCATTTGATAGAGTGTTTATCCATAAGATGCTTATTCTAATAAGAAAACCTGTCAGTGAGGGCTTAACAGAGGTCAACCCAGGACTCTAGTAGTTCAAACCACACAGCTGAAGCAGCCTGCTTTTGATTGCTTTTTAATTGGTTGGATGAGCTAGGGCCTCATTCACCCACCTCACTGCTCTGTTTCCAGCCCAGACCTAGAACATAGGCGGTTAGGGTTTCTGTGAATCTTTACTCCTGTCTGTATGTACTTTGCAGCTGCTCTACGTGCCTTCTCTTAGACTTTCCAGAGCATTTTCACCTTGACCTTGAAAGGCCATTCAGGAGCGAAAAGAGTTTAGGATACGGAGTTAGATATCCTAAGTTCAAACCTTCCATCTCCTGGCTATGTGACTTCGGACAGATCGCCTAACCTCTCTGAGCCTCAGCTTTCCTAGTTGTTATGGCGACTCGGTAAAATAAGGCATGGAAAACACCAGTGAGATGCTTAGCTCATGGTGGGACCTCAGCACAGTTTTCTTTTCCATCCTGTATCCCAGACCATTTAGCCAGTTTCACATTTTGCTTATAAACTACTAGTGGCATTCAGCATCAGTGATAGCCAGAATCCTTTGTCTTAACTCAGGATAGGGGAGAAGCAAAAGCCTTCCTCAGTGATCCTTTTCCACATCCAAGGGTGTCTATGTATCCTCCAGGGAGCTTGTGAACTTTCTGAAATCGTATGCAAAATTTAGGTGTATGTGTATTTTCCCCCCAAAAGGTGGTCCACAGTTTTCATAAAACCTTCAGTGTATCCATGAACAAAGAAATAGATTAAGAAACATGTATTTACAGAGTAAAGGGAAATACCACCCAAAAATAATGATATCAACAAAAGTCACAGCTGACAGCTACTGCTAATGGAACTGACTGCCTGAGAGACCCACTCTATAATTAAAGCTGGATATATATATATATATCCCTATATATGTATATCCCTATATATGTATATCCATATATATGGCCCTATATATATATCCGTATATATGGCCCTATATATATATCCATATATATGGCCCTATATATATATCCGTATATATGGTCCTATATATATATCCGTATATATGGCCCTATATATATATCCGTATATATGGTCCTATATATATATCCATATATATGGCCCTATATATATATCCATATATATGACCCTATATATATATCCATATATATGGCCCTCTATATATATCCATATATATGGCCCTCTATATATCCATATATATGGCCCTCTATATATATCCATATATATGGCCCTCTATATATATCCATATATATGGCCCTCTATATATATCCATATATATGGCCCTATATATATATCCATATATATGGCCCTCTATATATATCCATATATATGTCCCTATATATATATCCATATATATGGCCCTCTATATATATCCATATATATGGCCCTCTATATATATCCATATATATGGCCCTCTATATATATCCATATATATGGCCCTCTATATATATCCCTATATATAATCCCTATATATATCCCTATATATATCCATATAACCCTATATATATATCCCTCTCTCTATATAGCCATATATATACCTATATATATCCCCATATATATACCTATATATATATATCCATATATATACCTCTCTATATATGCATATATATACCTATTTATATATATCCATATATATGTATGGATACCTAAAATTAAAGCTGGATATTTTTTACAGTATTGCCCAAGAAAAAACATTAAAATGCCAAATTTATTTCATTTAAAAATAGATGTATTTGAAACTTAGTTGACTCAATAATAGTCCTCATTTCAAAGGATTCTATTGCTACTGGAAAGGGGTCCTGATCCAGACACCAAGAAAGGGTTCTAGGATCTCACACAAAAAGAATTCGAGGTGAATCCATCAAGTAAAGTAAAAATAAGTTTATTAGAGAAGTAGAGAAACAAAAGAATGGCTACTCCATAGGTAGAGCAGCCCTGAGGGCTGCTGGTTGCCTGTTTTTATGCTTATTTCTTGATTATGTATTAAACAAGGGGTGGATTATTCATGAGTTTTCTGGGAAAGGGTTGGGCAATTCCCAGAACTTAGAGTTCCTCCCTCTTTTAGACCACATAGGGTAACCTCCTGACATTGCCATGGCATTTGGAAACTGTTGTGGTACTGGTGGGAGTGTCTCTTAGCAGGCTAATGCATTGTGATTAGTGTATAATGGACAGTCAGGATGACCACAGGTCACTTTGGTTGCCATCTTGGTTTCGGTGGGATTTGGCTGGCTTCTTTACCTGTTTTATCAGCAATGTGTTTATTACCTGTATCTTGTGCTGACATCTTATCTCATCCTGTGACTTGGAATGCCTTAACTGGCTGGGCACGGTGGCTCATGCCTGTAATCCCAGCACTGTGGGAGGCCGAGGCAGGCGGATCATGAGGTCAGGAGATCGAGACCATCCTGGCTAACATGGTGAAACCCCGACTCTACTAAAAATACAAAAAAAATTAGCCGGGCATGGTGGCGGGCACTTGTAGTCCCAGCTACTTGGGAGGCTGAGGCAGGAGAATGGCGTGAACCCGGGAGGCGGAGCTTACAGTGAGCTGAGATCACGCCACTGCACTCCAGCCTGGGTGATAGAGACTCTGTCTCAAAAAAAAAAAAAAAAAAAAAAAAAAAGAATGACTTAAAACTGTCTGGGAATGCAGCCCAGTAGGTTTCAGCCTCATTTTATCCAGCCCCTATTCAAGATGGAGTTGCTTTCATTCTCCTGCCTCTGACAATTATGGTCATTGTCCTAGGGAAGACTTTCTTTCTCTACTTTCCTCCCTTTTAAACCCATTATCCATTATCGCTTTTTCTTCCCCCAGCACACCATGGCTCTAAAACAGGACTGTCCCATTGACAGTGATGAAAATGTTCTATACCTGTGCTTTCTGATGAGCGTGCAATAGTTTTCTTTTGCTGTCAGATGACCATACACCTAGTAACTTCCACAACACAAGTATATTAAGTTACAGTTCTGGAGATCAGAAGTGTAGCATGGGTATCACCAGGTTTACAAGGATTGTAGCTGGCAGGCTGATATTTCTATAGGCTCATAATTTGATCTTTCCCCATGCCTTTCCTGGCCCCCGAAGGCCACTGTCATTCTTGGGCTCATGGCCCCTTTCCCCATCTTCAAAATCAGTAATGGTGGGTTGAGTTTTTCTCACGGGGTGTTCACTCTGACATTGGGGGTTCTCTTCCATGCCACTGGCCTCTGTTTCACTTCTCAGGACCCTGGTGATTATACAGGGCCCACACAGGTAATCCAGGATAATCTATTTTATGGTCATGTGATTAGCAACCTTAATTCTCCATTGCCATGTAAAGTATCCTATTCAAGATTCCAGGGATTAGAACCTTAACATCTTTAAGGGGTCATTATGTTGTCTTCCACAGAAAGCCACCAACCACAGGTGTCTGTTGAGCACCTGAAATACAGCTAGTGAGGCCAGGTGTGGTGGCTCATGCCTGTAATCCCAACATTTTGGAGACCAAGGCAGAAGGATAACTTGAGCCTAGGAAGTTGGGATTGCAGTGAGCCTTGACCATTCCAGTCTTGGGAATGGGAGTGAGCCTCTGTCTCCAAAAAAACCAAAACAAAACAATACAGCTAGTGAACTTGATTTAACTTCAATTTAAATGTAAGTACTGATACTTGATTGTTATTAGTTTGTTTGGGGGATCCTTCAAATGTCGTTTTTTCAAAGGCTAAATATAAATCAAGTATTTCCAATGACAATTCAGTTTCCATATGGAGATGTGTAAAATACAAGATTTCAAAGACATCCTCCAAAAAGAAAAGAATATAAAATATCTTTTACATGATAGCATGTTGAAATAATATCCTTAATAAATTGGGTTAAAATGAACGTTCTTAAAATTATACTTTTTTTTAAAAAAGTGACTTCTAAGAATTCTAAAATGACGTATATCACTTACATTTTATTTTACAAGGCAGGCTTCTCTAAAGTCCTTCACCATCATCCTTGAGCTATATCTAATGCTGTGTGATGAGTGCATGTATTTTTCATTTCCATCAAATAGAATTTGCTACAGTTCTTATTTTATTTCTAATTATCCCCTCTCCCCCACTGAGCACAGAACTTCAACATCTCTAATTTCTGTCTGTATTCTGATTTCTACTGACAACTTCCTGGTGGTATCATCTACCACATTTTACTCAACCGAAACTGGATGAGTAAGGACTGCCACCAGTACCCTGGACCCACAGACAACCCTGAGATAGAAGTCATTTATCTACGCTTGCAGCTAGGCTCAGAAGGATGTACATAGCTGGACTAGTGATGAAACTAGAGTTTTAATGCAGAGCTACCTAGCCATAAATATTTCTTCCCTGAATGTACATTAGCTCAACCATTGTGGAAAACAGTGTGGTGATTCCTCAAATACCTGGAACCAGAAATACCATTTTACCTGGCAATCCAATTTCTGGGTATATACCAAAGGAATATAAATCATTCTATTATAGACACACATACACATGTATGTTCACTGCAGCACTATTCACAATAGCAAAGACATGGAATCAACTCAAATGCCCATCAATGATAGATTAAAGAAAATGTGGTACATATACATCGTGAAATACTATGTAGCCATGAAAGGGAAGAAGATTATGTTCTTTGCAGAGACAGTGGATGGAGCTGGAAGCTTTATACTCAGCAAACTGATGCAGGAACAGAAAACCGAACACTGCATGTTCTCACTCATAAGTGGGAGCAGGACAGTGAGAACACATGGACACAGGGAGGGGAACAACACACACTGGGGGAAGGGGCGAAGGGAGAGCATCAGGATAAATAGCTAATGCATGCGGGGCTTAATACTTAGGTGATGGGTGCAGCAAATCACCATGGCACATGTTTACTTATGTAACAAACCTGCACATGTACTCCAGAACTTAAGGAAGAAAAAAAAAATCCTTCCCTGTGCTTCTGTACCCACTTACCTGGTCATCACTAGAAGATGCCACGCAGGTGGCCTCAGTCTTGTCTCCCTAGGGTCAGACAGAGGAAACCCCAGGAGGGGGACAGAATCCAAAAGGCACGTATCCCTACACGACTATGCATTTTCTCTCCAACAGTCATCCCTGGATTGGTCGATATCAAAATCCAATTTCACCAGGATTAGTCTCGGGTTGCTCAGAGCTATTCATTGAATTAGGAACGATTATAGCAGAGGGAGCCCCGTGGTTCTTTATTAAGGTCTTTGTGGAAGCACTAAGTGATCTTCAGGAGATTAAAGTGCCAGTGGTGTTTTCTTAACATTTATAACCTGCGCCGATACCTGGGGAGTTTGTTTATTAAGAAAAATTCTGCCACAAAGATCCCGCCTCCTAATAAGGCCTTCACACTGGGCCCGGGTAGAAGCTGGCATTGTGGTCCTAATGAGCTTATCAGGGAAGCTCTGCCAAGTGCCGCCTGGAAACCCACCTCTTGGGGTTAATGGACTTCCCATCTGTGTAGGGTCCTGCAGCCTTTCCTGTTTGATGGGGAGGCTGCGTCTCATAGTTGTGCATGGGCCTGAGAAATAAAACAAAAGCTAGGCCCGGCGCCATGACTCAGGCCTGTAATCCCAGCACTTTGGGAGGCCAAGGCAGGTGGATCACCTGAGGTCAGGAGTTTGAGACCAGCCTGGCCAACATGATGAAACCCTGTCTCTATTCAATCTAAAAATTAGCTGGGCTTGGTGGCATGTGCCTGTAGTCCCAGCTACTGGGGAGGCTGAGGCAGGAGAATCGCTTGAACCTGGGAGACGGAGGTTGCAGTGAACCAAGATCGCACCATTGCACTCCAGCCTGGGTGACAGAGTGAGACTCCATCTCAAAACAAAACTGATGGTTATTAATACTGTTAATAATGATCACGATAATTATGTCCCCTCTTTATACAAGGGACTTAACCATTCACAAAGACTTGGATGTCATTTCAGTCTAAAGCATCCAGGACAAGTATACATTTATCATTTTATGTATATGCAAATGGAGATCCAGAGACATGAAGTGAGCAGACTTGGAGGTCGCTCATGGTAAGGCTTAGTCATTTACGCTGCAGATATTTACTGAGAACTTACCACGGACTCCAGGTCAGCAGTTTCAAGTGGTACAGTTTTGTCTCCCAGGAGACATTTGAATCCCAGGAGATATTTTTTGTTCCAACTCACGGGTAGGCGACTGGCATGTGGTGGGTGGAGGCCAGTGATGCTGTTGAACATTGTGCAGTGCACAGGATGACCCACCCATCACAAATAATAATAGGCCGGGCTCGGTGGCTCACGCCTGTAATCCCAGCACTTTGGGAGGCTGAGGCGGGCAGATCACGAGGTCAGGAGATCGAGACCATCCTGGCTAATGCGGTGAAACCCCATCTCTACTAAAAATACAAAAAATTAGCCGGGCGTAGTGGCAGGCGCCTGTAGTCCCAGCTACTCAGGAGGCTGAGGCAGGAGAAAGGCGTGAACCCAGGAGGCAGAGCTTGCAGTGAACCAAGATGGAGCCACTGCACTCCAGCCTGGGCAACAGAGTGAGAGTCTCTCTCAAATAAATAAATAAATAAAATGAACCAGCCCCAAATGTCAATGGTACTGACATTGAGGAACCGTACTATAGTGGTAGAGGGTTTCAGTGAACAGAAAAGCCACAGTCTCTGCTGTCCTCGAGTTACATCCTGGTAGAAAAGATAGGCAATATACAAAATCACAGAATAAAATAATAAAAAGGCAAGAAGAGATGTATGCTGTGAAGAAATCAGTGGTCAAGGGGAGAGAGAGTGCTGGTGCAGAGTTGCTGTAGATCATAGGGCCAGTGAAGGTTTCTCCAATGGGTGACACCTAGGCAGAGATTGTATCGGCAAGACGGCAAGCTACAGGTGGTGTCCCAGGGAAAGAGTCTTCCAGGCAAAGTGCAGAATGAATGCAAAGACCAAAGACGGGGTCAGGAAAAGCAAAGAGGCCAAGAAGCGACAATGGGAGACAGGCAGCAGGCAAGGTGGGAGGCAGTCACAGCCAAGAACACTGAACCTTATAGACCTAGAGAGCCAATGACGATCCAGGTTGGAGACCACTGAGAAGGGGGTATCCCTGGCCACTTTCCCGTCCACCTCTAACATCCTTACTTTACTGACTGCCCTCAATTTCCTCCATTCCCTGAATTTACTGCATGGCTATGTCCTACCTTCTGATCTCCCAAATATGGTAATGTCCACTCAGGTAGGTCTCACTTTAGAGCCAAACATAACTTTTATGGCCAGGCACAGTGGCTCACGCCTGTAATCCCAGCACTTTGGGAGGCCAAGGCAGGCCGATCACTTGAGGTTAGGAGTTTGAGACCAGCCTGGCCGACAATGTGAAACCCGTCTCTAGTAAAAATACAAAAACGAGCCAGGCACAGTGGCACACACCTGTAAATCCCAGCTACCCGGGAGGTTGAGGCAGGAAAATTGCTTGAACCCGGGAGGCAGAGGTTGCAGTGAGGTAAGATTGTGCCACTAGACTCCAGCCTGGGCAACAGAGCAAGACTCTGTCTCAAAAAAAAAAAAGGTCAAATAAATCAGGAGTTCTCTCAGAGATTACTTCCCACTAAGCTTTGATGTGCTACAGCTTTAGGAACTATAACTATGAATTCCGTAGCCACTGCCCTTCAGGAATGTGCATTCTAGATGGTTTGTCCTATTAGCAAGTTTCCTAGCTTTTTCACATTTTCTTTTCCGTAGGAATTACACACTATGCTTTTGCCATAACGTTCAGCAAGCTTCTCAGGGATGCTATAATGACTTCTCAAGTTGAATGAGGCACAGTAGTAGGTACTGGGAACATACAGGCACCATGTCTGTCCTTGAGTGTTGATGGCCTTTCAAGAGGCTGATGAAAGGCTTTCCAGCCAGGCGTCATTGCATCCAGGGCCATGATCGAAGGCCACTGGGGAGAGTGGGCTGGAGAGAGGAAGACTTAAGTCTTCTCTTTGGGGAGTCTCATTGAAGTGACACCTGTATCAGGGTTCTCTAGAGGGAAAGAACTAATAAAATAGATGTTTATGTAAAGGGGAATTTATTAAGGAGTATTGACTCCCACGATCACAAGGTGAAGTCCCACAGTAGGCCCTCTGTAAGCTGAGGAGCAAGGAAGTCAGGCTGGGTCCCAAAACCTCAAAAGTAGGGAAGCCAACAGTAGAGACTTCAGTCTGTGGTCGAAGGTCCAAGAGTCCAAAAGCTGAAGAACTTGGAGTCCCATGTTCGAGGGCAGGAAGCATCCAGCATGGGGGAGAGTTGTAGGCTGGAAGACTCAGCCAGTCTAGTCTTTCCATGTTCCTTTGCCTACTTTTATCCTAGGCGTGTTGGCAGGTGATCAGATGGTGCCCACCCAGATTGAGGGTGGGTTGGCCAGTCCACTGACTTGAATGTTTATCTCCTTTGGCAGCACCCTCACAGACACACCCAGGACCAATACTTTGCATCCTTCAATCCAATCAAGTTGACACTCATTGTTAACCGTCACAACTCCTATTGACAGATGACAGCCTGGCAGGAACATTCATTCCTCCTTCTCCTAGACCTGCTTTGAGGCCACTCATCTTGAGAACTTCGTGCTGCCTGAAGTGGTGGAGGATGCATTGCCTCCTGGATAACAGCTGCTTGTTTGTACTGCATACACCTTTGCTTTATATGTTTGGTGGAGAGATGTAGTAGAGGGAATGGTGACCTCCAAAAAATATGTCCTTGTCTTAACTTCCATAAATGTGATCTTATTTTGGGGGGGTGGGGGTGGAGGTCTTTGCAGATGTAACCAAGGATCAACACAAAATCCTCCTGGATTTAGGATGGGCTCAACAATTAATTATCCTTTTTTTGAGATGGAGTCTCACTCTGTCACCCAGGCTGGAGTGCAGTGGCCCGATCTCGGCTCATTGTAACCTCTGCCTCCTGGATTCAAGCGATTCTCCTGCCTCAGCCTCCCGAGTAGCTGGGATTACAGGTGCGCGCTACCCCACCTGGCTAATTTTTGTACTTTTAGTAGAGACGGGGTTTCACCATGTTGGTCAGGCTGGTCTTGAACTCCTTACCTCATGATCTGCCCCCCCTCAGCCTCCCAAAGTGCTGGGATTATAGGTGTAAGCCACCACCCCCGACCCTAGTATCGTTTTAAGAAGAAAAAGGAAGAGGGAAATTGGAGTTTCAGCCACGCAGAGGGAAGTAGGGACTGTGGAGATTGAAGCAGAGGATGGAAGGATGCGGACCTAAGCCAAGGAACGCCTGCAGCCAACAAAAGCTAAATGAGGCAAGGCATGATTCCTCCCTAGAGCCTCTAGAGGGAGTGTGGCCCTCCTGGCACCTTGATTTTAGATTTCTGTCCTCTACAACTACAGGAGAATGAAGTCCAGTGGCTTTAAGCCACCAGCTTTATGGTCCTCTTTCAGGAAACGAATATAGAGACATAAAACGCAGGCTGGTCCTAAATATGTTTTCCCTGGAAGGTCCCAGAAAAAAGGGAAAGAAAAGAGATCACACTCAGTGGAGGGGTTGGTGATGATCACTAACCCCAACATGCGTTAGGCTCTGCGGTAGCTGCTCTGTCATCTCCCGCTGCATTTCATCTTTCCCACTATCCTGTGAGCTTAGTACCATTAGTGTCCTTTTTGTTTTTGTTTTAGAGGCAGAGTCTTGCTCCATTGCCCAGGCTGGAGCGCAGTGGCATGATCTTCCCTCACTGCAGCCTTGATCTCCAGGGCTCCAGCCATCTCCCACCTCGGTCTCCCAAGTAGCTGGGATGACAGGCACATGGCCATGATCAGCTTTTTTTTTTTTTTTAATTTATTTAGTGGAGACAGGGTCTCACTGTGCTGCAGGCTGGTATCAGATGATCCTGCCACCTTAGCCTGCCAGAGTGCTGGGATTACAGGCATGAACCACTGCACCTAGCCCCATTACCCCATTAATGTCCTTTGATGGAAAAGTAAAGTGAGGGTCAGAGAAGAAAAGTGACCTGCCTAAGATTAGCAAATAACAGGGATGGTCTGTGTGATTCCAAAACCCTGGTTCATTGTGCTGCATCCCACCATATAAAAGGCATGCAGGCTGAAAGAGATTTCCTTTTTCTGTTGTTTTCTTCACTCCTCAACCTCTACTTCCTAACACTCTTCTTTTTCCCTTTCCATACACCCACAATGACCTGAAACACTTTTGGCTTACTTTTTTATTTTGCATGCTTTAAGGATTCTTTTTAATACACAGGTATTTCTCCGTAACAGCTTATAGGCATTTGTATATAAGCATACACTACAAAATGATTAATTGAGCACTGTATGTTTTTATCAAAAGAAACAATGCAAAGATTTCTCCAAAGTGCTGTTTGACTAGAGATGATTAATTTTAATTTTCACATGAGCGGTATAATGCTATTAATCATTTAATATGTTTAATCATAATCTCTGTAATTCCTAATTAGGTTCATTAAACTGAAACATCCAGCAGTTATACACAAATCCAAATCTATGTTTCCTTCTCAGGATAAGAAGGAGCTCATTTTGTTTTTGCATTGAAACAGGAACCTCTAACAGGATGGAAAAGAATGGACTGGAAGCTTAGGGTTTCAGCTACAGCATCTGTAAACTCCGAGTCTGGGTGTAGAGTACTAAAACCCCTTAACTTCTGAAAAGTGACAGTTGCAGGATTCGAGCTCATTTCTGTGTCATGGACATGGCACCAAACCTCGTATTCTCAGCAGAGAAAACGCAAATTCTGCTCTGTTTGGGTTTCAGTGTTACAGTGTTGCTCTTCGACTATCACATGAAGGTGGCGACATTGATTGTACACTTCTTCATGCATTTGTTTATTCATGTACTAATAATTCATTCGGTCAGTGAGTGAGCCAACTATTAAACAGACATTTATCATTTGTGTTACAAGCTGGTCATACCACAGTCCTGCTGTGATCCTTAGGTGGCTCCTTATTGCTCTTAGGATGAAGCTCAGACTCTTGCTTTGCACAGTGTCCTTTGATCTAGCCCCTTGACTATCTTTGAAACCTGTCCTCCTGCCTTCCCTTCATACATGCCTCATCTGACCAGTGGTGCTGGAGTCCACACATACTCTCCTGAATCCAAGACATCATTTCACATCTCTGCATATCTGCACATGCACTGCCCTCTCTTGGAATAGCCTCAATCCTTTTCACCTCTTCTCTTAGACATCTCCCACTTAACGTTTAACCTCCAGAACTGGCAAGCCTTGCTGAACCTCCAGCAGTGTCATATGACCTTGATTTAAGGTTACTCAGCCCTTTGTGATTGCTTCTTATCCTAACATTTACCAGTCTGTATCGGCTGGGGATGGTGGCTCATGCCTGTAGTCCCAGTGCTTTGGGAGGCAGAGGCAGAGGCAGGAGGATCACTTGAGGCCAGAGGTTCAAGACTAGCCTGGGCAACATAGTGTGACCCAGTCTCTGCAAATAAAAATTAGCTGGGTGTAATGGCTCGTGCCTGTAATCCTAGCTACTTGGAAGGCTGATGTGGTAAGATTGAGCCCAGGATTTCAAGGCTTCACTGAGCCGTGATTGTGCCATGGCACTCCAGCCTGAGTGAGAGAGCAAGACCCAACTCCAAGAAAACAACAACAAAAGACAATGACAAAATGATTCTATTTATGATTGTCTTTCTCTCTTGGTGTCATGCACTAAAGTTGGAATTGCATGTGACAAGGAGGGCTGATTTATGTGTCCAACACAAAGCAGTTGCTCAGTAAAGATGTGTAAACACTTTAAAAATAAGCAAATGAAAACCTTTCCTGTGTGTTTCTCAAAGGAGGTTTATTTCTCTTTTTGGTATTTAAAAAACTTACCATCATTCTAAACAGTTCGTCACTTTCCATTTATTGAATACATACCAGGAACTTGGCCAGGTTAGCACACATTATTCAATCACAAAGCCTCAAAAGGTATGAACTCATTATTCTTTATTTACCAGTTAAGAAAATGACCACTGTACTGCTTCCTATTCAATCCAACAGTATAGGCAAAATGACTAAGTACATTGTCTAAATACATGACTTTGCACTTAAAAGCTGAATCAACTGGTAGGTCTTTTGATACCAGAGCAGCTTGGAAGAATGGTTTGCCAGCTAACAAGATGTCTTTATTTCAAAATGCAATTCAGGGTGTGTTAGGAAGGAAAATGCAAATGAAACCTTCCAGTACATACCAGGGCTGATGAGAAACTTGCTAATTATGCCCATGTTATCTGAGTGTTTGTTTTGTATTTCACTTTGTAAGATTGTCTTCTCTCAGTCGTTATTATTTTACACCTGGCTGCCTACATTGATAGTTTTGTCCCAATTATGTACTTCTAGATTGCTTATAAATAGGTCAGGATGATTCCTCACTCATGAATTTGATAGGCTTCTGTGTAAGCTTTCTATCATAGTTTCAAAGTCGGTATCTGATGTGGATGGCATTTACTGCCAGCTAGAGGCAATACTTGCTAATTGCAGAGAAAGTATCAAATGCTAAATGTCTGAAATGTTAAAACTCTAGAACCGAGAGTATGGCAGTGGCTATAATGATACCTAATGTGACTGTGACTTTTCCCCTCGTTCCTGCCAAATATGTGGGTGTCAATGTAACATCATGTTATACAGCCTTATTTGGAAGACAGCGGAGGTGAAACAATGAGTTATGCTAATGATGTTCCATGGTCTAGGCAAACAGAGCACAACAGCACTTTCTGCAGAGATGGAAACGTTCTGTATTTGCATTATTCAGTATGGAAGCAATAACTACATGTGGTTCTTGAGCACTTGAAATGCAGCTAATGCTAACAAAGTTAAATATCTTATTTTAATTCAGTTAAATGTAAATTGTCACGTGGTCAACTGTAGTGGGCAGCAAAAGTTTGTACAATTAGAACCTCAAAAGAATAAGTCAGTCAGCTGGTTATTTGAACTCCAGAATGCCAACTAGTCTTTTCAAATTTTTTACATTTAATTATGTTTTATCTGCACAATTACCTGAACAATTATGTAGGCATATCTTCAGACTCTGAACAGCGGCGGTTAAGAAATACACACTCTCCTGCCTTTAATGATTATTACCCCCTTCTTGATGAGGTTCTCGCTCCCCACCTCCCAACCCCAGCAGCTCCCAGTCCCCTTCCTTTGCTTTTTCTAGCCTATAGTGCTTTTCTCTGTCTGCCAACACTCTATCTATGGATTTATTGTCTGTGTTGCCCTCATGAGAATGATGCTCCCTGAGGGCAGGGATTTTTGTCTGCTTTGCCCACTGCCTAATCCCAGATTCATGATGAGCATTCAGTGGACGCTCAGAAAACATTTGTTGAATGAATGCATGCATGCATGCGTCAGCATTTTCTTCCCTTCTCAGATTCCTTAGTTCTGATCTTTTCCTGCCACTCATGGCAAGCAAAAGAGCATCGGAAGAGAGCACTGTGGTCCACTCAGAACCTCTTCGATTTCTTCTTGTTCTTTTAGCAGACAGATGACGCAGCACCGACAGATGGCCAGCCCCAGACACAACCTTCTGAAAACACGGAAAACAAGTCTCAGCCCAAGCGGCTGCATGTCTCCAATATCCCCTTCAGGTTCCGGGATCCGGACCTCAGACAAATGTTTGGTGTAAGTATCACCTTTCTTCCCAGCAGTGCCCGCTCTGGGGGTTCCAGAGACCTCCCTGTCTCATGTAAGTTTGGGGTATTTACAATACTAAGGTTAGATGTTTGTATGGGGAGAAACAATTTAGAGCCTAGTCTGCAGGTATATTGTGGCTAGAATCTCTTTATGGTTTTAGCATGTATTTCTGTACATATGCTCACCATGTATCTACTTTACCAAGTGGTTTTCTTCTAACAATTAACTTGTAGGCCAAATGGAACACAAATTCCTAGATGAGCCACTGTTGAAGGAAGCCTATTGATGGTCCTAAATCCAATGGCCCAGGACATCATACTGCAGCAAAAATACACATCGAGTCCTCTTGGTTTTGCTTTCTTTTACAGTTGTCAAATGATCCAGAGGGTGACTCATAGTGTATTCCTGCATTCCCTAGTCTTTCCCAGGCACTGTGCATTTAGATTTCAGATGCAGCAGCAGAGAACAACTACTTCTGCATAAAGCTGATTTTAGCAAACAAAACAAAACCACCACCACTGACACCAAATGAGCTACCAGTTTCTAAGTCCATGTTGATTCCTGAAGTCTACGTTCTTCTGAAATCAGTGAAAAGGATTCAGAGGTACTTACTGTTGTGCTATATGCCATGAAGTGTAGCCTTGCCCAGGCACCATGGTGAAACACAGAGCAGGCCACAAGTCACCACTCACCCAGGAGAAAATAATAGCATTGCTTTTTTTATAGGTCATCTTGCCCCTGATTATTTTTTTCTCAAAGATATCTTCACTATCCACTTTGGGAAGACATGAGTTTGCCATTTCTTTGACCTGTGTTACACCAAAGGACAAAGCTATGACAGGGCTTGGATATCATTCATGTTTGCAAATGTAGCCAATTTGCCCATGACATCCCAGCAATGATAGCAGGTGCCTGTGGATTCAATGAAAATAACTATATCCTTGACATTTGACTTACAGCAATGGTGGGCTTCTCAGAGACTCTTCCTCTAAGAGTTTATAAATGGATGCAAATATCACAAAAGGAACAAGAAGATGCCCAACTTGAATGCCTCATTCCGAGCCAAGTTGGTGGTGTTCTCCACATAAAATGGGAGGCTCTGGTTCACTACTCAGAGGCACTGTGTGTTGGGGATTAGCTTGCACCTTTTACTTCTTATACACACGTGATGGTTATCAAGTATGCATCTGACACAAAAGCAGAACGAGCATCCTAATATTGAAGATACCCAGCTTTGAATGCTGACATTTCAGAGGAAAAGGTCAGCTCTTGCACTTTTATCTCTCTCATTTGGTAATAACCTTGAGTTGAGCCTTCCAACTCCTGCAGAACAGAGATACCCTCGGGCACTTTCAGGTCAAAGATGACTTTGAAAAGTGCAGAGCATTCAAAGTGAGAGTCGAGGTTAAGTGTGTGTGAGGCAGTAAACCAGGTTTGAATGATGGGCGGTAAGAGGAGTTATATTCTCTTTGCCATGTCAGGTTAGGAAGACATCGTGCTATGCAGTCTATTTTTTTCTCATCAAGTGTCACTGTGATGTTGGCTTTCAATTTGATCCCCTTAATGACCGCCCTGACACTCTTTCATGGTGTCACTCAGTTATCGTGAAAGTTACTGCAGGCTACAATGCTAAGTCATAGAGGTATTCAAAATATTCACAGGAATCAGAGAAGGGATCCTGAGTCTCTCTAGTATTATAGAGGTAGGGTAGACGGCAAGGAGCAAGATCTTGCCAAAAAATTGTACTACCGGTCATCAAAACTTGATCCAAATCTACTAGTTTCGGGGCTCTTGTTTTTAAAAAGACAAGTTCTCCCTCTGCTACCCAGGCTAGAGTGCAGTGGTGTGATAACGGCTCACTGCAAATTCTTGGGCTCAAGGGATCCTCCCACTTCAGCCTCCCAAGTGGCTGGGACTACAGGCACAAGCCACCATGCTTGGCTAATTTTTAAGTATTTTTTTTTTTAATAGAGATGGAGTCTCACTTTGTTGTCCAGGCTGCTCACAAATTCCTGGCCTCAAGCAACCCTCCCGCCTTGGCCTCCCAATGTGCTGGGATTACAGCATGAGATGTGAGCCATTGCACCCATCCGGCACCCCCCCCCTTTTTTGTGACAAAGTCTTAGTCTGTCACCCAGACTGGAGTGAAGTGGCATGATCTCGGCTCATTGCAACCTTTCTCCTGGGTTCAAGTGATTCTTGTGCCTCAGCTTCCTGACTAGCTGGGACTACATGCATTCACCACTTCACTTTCAAGTCAAGATTTTCAAGCAACTGACAAGATGTCAATTTGGCAAGATGATAGATACACTTAATACCTGTCAATTAAGAGAACGCACCATGCATTCAGTGCACAAACTCAACCTTGTTCATCACAAATAGCATCTGTGTCCATTTTTTTTAAAGTATGCAAGATTTATTTTTTTCTGTAAATTTTGTCTATAAAAGTGCCAGGAACATACAGATTCATAGACCCCCTTGCAATGACTTTCAAGCCTCCTTAGTTTACAACCACCATTCTAAAGAAATGCAGTTTTATGCACTAAAAATCTGTTCTTTCCTGCCAAACACTGGTGGTCATGGAGCCGTTCTTGTTATAGGATACATTTAGTGGCAGGAATCACATAGTGAAGCATCTGTAAACATTCTCATTGGCTCCCTGCACTGGAGCTTAGGGAATTTAGGAGGGTTTCCTCTTTTGGGTCATAGTTACTGCAAGAAACTACAGTTTAACTCCAATTCGGTACTTCTCACGTTATTTGGACATGAGACATCTTCTTTCCTTTTGGTGCTCTATCCTGTCTTTGTCTTCCCACTTTGACAGGGGTTACAGTGAGGACAATTACAAAGAAAAACAGTCACAGAGATCTTTGTGCTTTTTCCCCCCTTTGTCTCTTGTTAAATATAGGCATGGGATTTCAAAGTCCAAAGCAAAACAAGACAAAAAAGCAACCTCCTTCTTCAAACTGCCTAAAACGTGGCAGTGATCATTACAACGTCTGTAACCACTAATAATTCGACCATGCCATCTGCAACCGTTACATGCCTAATGGTTACTGCAGATGACTCATTTTATTTTTAATTTGTATCTTTAGCACATCATGAAGATTGAAATCCTGATTACCTTTTCCACCTTGTGCTTCATATTCTTTACTTTCTACTCATTGGAAGCATTTGTTCCCATGTTTGGCATTAAATCTTCTAGCTCATCTTTTTTTTTTTTTTTCTCATTTGAGATGGAACATTCCTTGGGCAAGATATATGGCTACAGTATACAAAGCAGAAGCCATCGTCTTTTAAAAATACCAGTTGAGGTTCAAGTGAATGGATCTGTTCTGTGCAGTGGCATTGATATTAAATGGTTCATTGGAAGGGATGTTAGTTTTATATGTGGCTACTTTTTCCTTGAGCTTTGTCTTCACGTTAGGTATCATGCATGAGCATGCATTTTCTTTACAGATAAATGTTTGATGATCCCAACAGAGAAATATATGGATTTCTAACAAATTAATTGCGATATATTGCACCCTAAATAGAATGTTTAACTTAATATTTAAAATTTAAACATTCTGGGTTTGAAGTGAGAGAAGTGGATTGTGATATATCCAGACTTCTGCTACAACAGATGGATGGATGTTCTGGATGCCTTCACGGAATTGTCAGAAACAGTTGCTCAATGACTAGTTCTCAAATTTACACAACACCCTTGTTGATTCCACAGCCTTACTTTAGGGGTCAAAATACAGACCGTCTTGGCCAGGCATGATGGTGGCTTATACCTGTAATCCCAGCACTTTGGGAGGCCGAGGTGGGAGGATTGCTTGAGTTCAAGAATTTTAGACCAGCCTGCACAACATAGGGAGACCCGGTTTCTACAACAATACAATAAAAAAAAAAAACCACAACAAAACAAAATATAGGTCCTCTGGGCAGGAAAATGGTCCACGAAACCTCTCTTTATTGTCACAAAAAAACAGATCACATGACTTTCAGCACACGCAAAGGAAGATTTCAAGATCACTTTTTAGTCACGAGACGGGCTTGCCTGTACTTACGACGTTAATGGAAAGTTCCATCTACCATGATGTTATGAGTGAAGTCATTATGGGGAGACAGGGCGTGGTACCTTCTACTTCTGCATTCTGAACAGGAAGCTGACACTAAGAAAAACTGGGATGATGCCTTTCTTTGGCCTTCATGCACAATCTTTGAACTAACCTTTACTTTTACGTTTTATGCTGTATCCATTGAACATCCCTCACAGTTTTTCAGAGAAATATTGTTTGATCTGAGAACATCTAAAAATGCTTGGTAGGTATTTGCCAAAGTGTGTGTGACTGTAAGCTTCTAGATCTTGTTTTGTTTTGTTTTTTTAAGATGGAGTCTCGCTCTGTCACCCAGGCTGGAGTGCAATGGCACAATCTTGGTTCACTGCAACCTCCACCTCCCAGGTTCAAGTGATTCTCCTGCCTCAGCATCCCAAGTAACTGGGATTACAGGCTCCTACCACCATGACTGGGTAATTTTTATATTTTTAGTAGTGACAGGGTTTCACCATGTTGGCCAGCCTGGTCCCGAACTCCCCACCTTGTGATCTGCCCGCCTCAGCCTCCCACAGTGCTGGGATTACAGGCATGAGCCACCATGCCTGGCCTGGATCCTGCTCTTGATACAGCTGTTGAGAAACTTTGTGTGGATTTGAGGCATTGTTGAATGCAGCTGAACATTGATGTTGAGCAAACAAATGCTAGTTATGTCTGCGAATGAGTCGTGTCTATTTAAATTGAAAATGTGCCAGCTGTGTTTACATCATTAGTAGCAAACTTCCCAATTAAACTGTTGATACTATAAATATAGTACACAACTGTCTTGGAAATGGGGCTTACATCAGCATTCTTCTTTGGGCTTGTTTCAACGGCTTTGAGAACCGTCAACCTAACAGCAACTGCCACAGAAGCAAACTTTGAGACCATTTCAGGGCAGCTGATGTCATTGTTTCATTTAGGGAATGACACCTGCCAAGATTGCTGTTTGATTGGTTCTGTCTCAATCAGATCTTATTTTAAAGGAAATGTTTTTGGGTTGACTGCCTAGAGAATGTTCCATAGATGACAGTTGCATCGTGGTTTTGGAAGAAGTCCTTTTCAAGCTTCTCTTTCTGTAAATATATGTGCTTCTAGGCTCTTATGCCTGAAATAAATATGATAGCGTCTGTGTAGACTGAATATTCAAGGGTGGTTGGTATCAAAATTACTGCTTGAGGAGTTCACAAAACTGGAGGTTTCTTTACTATGAAATTCAGCTCACGTTTGAATGGCAAATCCTTCATTTCCCCAATCTGAAAGTTTTCTTCTATTTCCAGTGATTTTTCTCTGCCTAAAACTAGGGCACTGAAAATGCTCTGTAAAGGAATATTCTCTTGACCAAAAGATCTAAGTCCACAGATTGCAGGATGAGTAAGCTGCATGTTTGTTGGCGTTTCCATTGTGCGTGCAAGCAATGTGACCCCTTTCCATGTTCTCTTCTGAGTATTTTCTCTTTGGTTTCTTCCAATCCTTTGCTTCTCTGAACAGAAGTGCTGGTAGTTCTTTGTTTCACAACTTGAAATATGTGCGTCTGTGATTCCCCCGGCTGTATAGTCTATGGATCCTGAGGAACGGGCACATTTCTATGGCACAGAATGACAAACTTTTGGTTACTTTGTCCCATAGTCAGAACTATTTTTATTTCAAGATTGGGCTGTCTGTATTCAAGTGGCATTTACATTTGTTTCTACTGTTTCTGGGAGGGTGGATTTCTTTGTCCATTCCAGAGGATAGCTGTTTGTATGTTCTAAATAATTTGTTTCTTGAATGTTAGTAGGACCCTCTTGACATTGACTCTCTGTGTCTCTGGGTACTCTATGACTGAAACACATAGTCAGGCAAACCTCCCCTGCTTCTTGTGTGGTCTTTTTGTTTGTTCCTTTTTTATCCTGCCCCACCCCTCACCCCGGTCACTCTGTCCTCTGCTACACAGAAGCACAC